>NC_084996.1:40623437-40942480 GCF_963854185.1 Sardina pilchardus
ATTAACATATCGTTTGTAAATAAACATTTAACATTTAATGATGGAAGAAATAACTGTTAATTTGTGCCAAAAAATACATTTAGTTAACTATTAACAAATATTAAATATTAGTTAATAGATTGTTTTCTATTTGTTAAAACATTAACATACAGATTATATGCAAACAACTAATATTTAATTAATGATGAAAAAAACATTAACTTGTGGCAAATAGATGTTTTAGTAACAGTTAACAAATATTAACAAAGGGTTAGTTAACACTAGAAGCGCCAAGCGCCGGTCATTTGACCGCTGACGCGTATTCCTAGAAGCGCCGTGTGGGTTTGACCTAGATATACCTAGAACTGCCGGGCTGCGGTCATTTGACCGCAGCGATTACAAAAAAAAAAAAATCTTTTCACTCGATTAAATTCCAGGACCCTACGTTCACGACTTTTCCTAAATACGCCTGTTTTGTCACCCAGAATTTTTACATGATCGAAAGCACACCGGTACAAGCTAGTTTAGAGCTATTTTGCGCTCATTATGTGACAACACTATGTTGTCTCGCGTTCGGCCATGTTTGTCCAGGCTGCTATTCTCTTTTCTCACAGCAGATGTCGCAAGGGTTTCCTGACAGTCGGGCATGAGAATAATATTTTACCATAAAACATATAGTTATATATGTGCAATATGTATTATACATGTGATGTATTTTAATAACTATTTTTCATTTACATGGCATAGTCTATGGAGGCGATTTACAGTGGTAAAATGCGAGTTGTGTAAACAATATTTTCAGCTGAAATTCGTCCGTCGTAGCCTATTTATGTACGTAGGGCGCGTATGCCTACGTACATTCATAGTTGTCTTATCTTCTATTTGTATGGAGTGAGATAGCTGTCAATATATTTGTGTCATAGATTTGATGCACGTTCGTATTTGTCTGTAGTCGTGCATAAAATAAATATTTGTGAGTTCTCAAATGAGTCCAGTCGTGCATAAAATATATTGTGTGTAGCCTATTTTATCCATCAGAATACGGATGGGGAAAAAATACGAATTCAAAAATTACAGGTAGGCTTTCATTTATGAGTAGGCTACGACTTCGCACAAGTGACTGAACTGTCAAAATACGTCATCGCCACACAACCACTCTCATTGTCGTTGGTGGATGTAAAGAGCAACACCAGCAAGATTTTGCTGAGAGCATGACTGAGACATTAGTTGTTTGCTGGACTGAATGGGTTTCGCAGGGCCAGTGAAACGGCAAGTGGCGCAGCGTAATCTTCCCCGACTGCGACGCGGAAGACCTGGGTTCACATCCTTGCAGGGGCGTAATATAATAGCTCATTGACCGTTTTTGAACGTCGACGTACAATTATTTTTTGTTAATGTTTTTTAATAACAAGCTCTCTGAAATTTGTTTACCATTAACGAAAAATAATTTCGCCAGCCAATAATTTTCTAAGCCAAATTGAGCCGCCCTGACAAACTTTGGCTAAGCCAGTTAGACTTTGCATCTAAAAATAATTATATCAGAGACACACGCGAAAAATAAACGCGAGCCTATAAACGATTCCCACTGGATACACCATATCAGTATTGTGCTCGTTGCTACGATAGGCTACACAGGACTCAGTTGCATGTTCTGTAGACATGAAGTGGCAACTAAAGCCATTATCAGCCATGAAGCCAGCCGTTATTCTCAAAGCAAATGGCTTCGGGGTCTATAGGCTACATAACACAGTGTCCATTGCAAACATAGCCTATTTGAAACCGATCATTCCCCCTCCCCCATACACGTCTAACCAGTTCACTGGGGGGGGGGGGGGGGGGGGGGGGTCGTTTTGCTACGTGTGGATATGATCTTAGGCTACAGACATCACTGTGGCATTGACAAATGCCTCCCCACCCCCACTCTGCCTCCTGCATGGCTGTAAGGTGGCTGTTTGTTGTTTAGGCTACATGCAACTGGTGGAAGAATGCGCAATCATGTTTCATCGTATATGCGCGTTTTAGAATGTTCGAATTCGCCAGCATGCGTGTAGGCTAGTTGTGTGAATAGAAAAGAATAGAATATACTTTATTGATGCCTTGCTCAAAAGTACTTCTGCCATAGCCTACCCAGGTCGGGGATCGAACCAGTAACTCTTGGGCTCCGAGGCTGAAGCTCTAACCAGTGGGCTACGGCTCTATCCCTTCAAATTGCGGATGTGTGTCTCAATTCAAAATCACGAATTCACAATAGGCCTATAGCTGTTTTTCAGCAGACATCGAAACATAGCCTACACATTCGCAAAACGGAGAATATCTTTTTCACTCATCATTTTTAATTAGCCTACTTCTCGCGCCTATGCCTGCTCAGCATTTCTGCTCTCTCTATCTCCCTCCCTCCGAGGTAGCTAGACCCTAGATGCTTCTCCCTAAATGAATGAACATTGTCTTAGAAAGTAGCCGCGGTAGCCTGTAAAATGCGGCATGAAATCCTGGCTACTGTGTAATTGAAACCAGACTAGGTTAGGCTCTTTGTTCGGTCCGCTCATTTTCGGCGGCGCGAACATAGACCTATTAAATGAATAGAAGTGAATTTGGGGAGTGAATTAGAACTAGCCATCCATTCATTTTAGAGCTTAGATTATCTGCCCAAACCCGAACTGCGGGTTACGGATCTCGAGATCCAACAACACCGGTGTTGGGTCGACATTTTTCATCCTTCCCCTCCCGTCGGGTCAGGCTCCTAATCACAGAACGCGTAGGCTATGCCTCCGTTTTAAAATAGCCAACATTTCTAAGTAGGCTAGCATACAAAATGTAAAAACGAAATATAAAAAATGAAATACTATGAAAAAGTTGAAAGTAAAGTTTGCTCAAGGTTTGTTCAAGAACTCCTCCAGAGTTTTTACCTCAAACAACACAAATCAACACAAATAAATGGACAGATAACTCAAACGTGCTGTAGACCTATGTCATAATGAAACAACCACAGACAACACAGTCTGACAAATGTATTCAAACGATTTGATTCGTGCACGAAGCGCTATCTAGCTGTCATTATGTGTAAGTAACAGCCTCCCAGTCTAAGCGGTCTTTTGACCGCCTCGCCGCGCTTTAAGTAGTTCACAACAGCACGGCGCTTCTAGTAGGTCGTCAAAGCGGTCAAATGACCGGGGCGCGGCGCTTCTAGGTATAAGTGGGTCAGAGGGGCGCGGCGCTTCTAGTGTTAATGGCTAGTTTGCTATTTATTAAGGACCCTTATTATGGAGTGTTACCAGGGCCATGAACTACGACAAAATATCTTGCTCCGCCCTTAATGATCTTTGACTGCGCCCAAAGATCCTTTAGGCGGAGCAAGATACGTCGTCGTAGTTCATGGGTGCCTTTCATGTAACGATTTATCGGTCCTTCCTTCCTCCCTCGATCCTTGTTCACCTCGAAATCACTCACAGTCGAGGGCCCGAGGACATCTCATTCATGTAATTGCAACCAGAGGAGGCAAGACCGAGGACAGAGGAGGGAAGTGGCAATCCCGATACGAGAGGAAACACAAGACCATCCTACACGGAAGTGTTATTTCGGAGATGGGTGTTCTGTGGCTACGCATGGATGACGTATCCTGTATAACGTTTAAAAATATAGAAATATAGAAATGTTGTCTGTTATTTATGGCGTGTGAAGTTGATGCTAAAAGCTATATAGTGGGATTATGTTAGGGGCTCATGAAGAAACATAAATGTAGCCTAATGAACAATAACTTCATTGAACGTCCTTATCAACATTTGCCATTGAAACATTGTGTGTATCTGCACAAAAAAGCATGATCGGACCTAGTGATTTTTTAATTATTTGTTAGGCCTATGTGTTGAGTTCAAAACACAATGTTGTGAATGTCCTTTTTTATCAGCAGAAGAGCTGACGAGTTGCATACAGATGTCGGCGCGTCTTTTTGATCCGCCCCATTACACTGACGACGCACGTTTGCTAAATGGTGTGTACGCAGGCGAGGACGGCTCATTTGCGCAGTTCATTGAGCTTCGTTCCTCCATCCTCCGCTCATTCCTTCGTCGTTTCCTTCGCAAAATGCACTAGTAGGAGGGGCTATGACCGGGGTGAGGATCGAGGGAGGAAGGAAGGACCGATAAATCGTTACATGAAAGTCACCCCATGTCTATGGGCGCAAAACGGGGACCACTTCCTCTGCATAAAGAGGTGCGTCATTGCGTGTCAGACGTATTCATGGGTTTCATCAGGTCCCTTTCCACAGGTGTATAAAATCAAGCACTCAATTGACCGTTCGCAAAACCCCGCCCTCGAATGGCCATTGTCCAATCCTAGCTCAGCAACGGTAACTAAGTAGAAGGACGCCCGTCAAACATTGAGAATTCAGCCACACGGTGCAATGATGCGCCTATGGCACGAGAAAGTCATACCAGGTACCCCAAAAGTTTAGAGGGAAGGGGCGTTTTTTTTTTTGCTTTTCCAAAGCCCAAAACCCAAGTGGAAAGATGCCGACAATTGTTTAAGCAGTGTGGGAGACCTTAATCCAGTGGTTCTCAAACTTTTTCTTTCATTCCCCACTTTGATCAAGGGGGCTTTCTCGAGCCCCACCTGTCCATCATCGCTCTATAGAAAGTATAGGTCAAGCTCAAAATTGTCATATTTATAACGTCACTTGCTAAATATACATCAGTAGGCCTAACAAATAACAGTTAGGCTACTAAAGATAAATATCAGTTCAAAAATAGAGAAAATAAAAATCTAAATCAATGACCAATAACGTCAGTTTTTTGTCATTGACAATCAAGCTGATTTCCAATAATACAGCAAAAGGGCCAACTATATGCTACCATTGTGTTATAAATGAAGTTCAACACTCTCACAACCTCGTTCAAAATCTTATTCAGGTCGAGCCTTGACGCGAGCGCTTCCCTGAATGAAACAGTCCGTCTGTTGCGCATCGGGCACTACCCTCTTTATCACGACGATAGCATTTCTTTTACCTGCTATCGTCTGTGCGCCAACCGAGCAAAGTCCCTCACAGTTTTCCCATTTGATGTCCTGTTCTGCCAGGTAGACTAATTGTTGAGATCAATGTTGAATAGTTCATCTGCAGTGGCCCTACTTTTGGCATACTCGCAGAATAGAATATCTTCGCCCGCTGTCAAGTTAACAAAGCGGACATAAGCAATAACTAAACCACCTTTGTGGTGACCTTGTCCACTTGCAAGGCAAAACATGAGTGTTTGCGTTTGTCAAGCAGTTGTTCTTCGAGATTGCAGAACAGCAATTGTGTCGTCGGACAGATAGCCAAGATATCCTTCAATTTTACTGCGCTCGTCTCGAACATAAACGGGTTTTTTTTTCCCGCTGCAATTAAATCCGACATCAATCATTTTTTTCGGACTATGGTTCCAGGACAGACATTCTCATCTGGTCAATGATAGGCCTACAAGAGTCTAGATTACCTTGTTTGTGTTTGTTTTGTGAGATGGAGGTGCATTCTCGTAATTATCAATAAAGGAAGGCACAGGCTACAGATTAAAAAGAAATCTCCGGTTTTTCACGTCAGCTCGCGCCCCACCTGGCATGTCTCTGCGCCCCACTAGTGGGGCGCGCCCCACAGTTTGAGAAACGCTGCCTTAATCACAGCTAAATGCCTCAAAGATTCATAACTTTCCATATCGGAACGACACCCACCCTCCTACATGTGGCACTCATTACATATCAGCGACACTATCACCCTCTTACATGTATGTGGCACTTAACATTTAATGTCTTTTCACACCAAGACGGCGGATTCGTAAAGAAACACAAGCACCCACACATCAAGTGTATCTAAATCAGCTACCTACCTAAAATGACAATTTACCGTGACGAACACAGTGTTGAAAGATGCCTGTAGCCTACAAAACTGCTTGGAGGTTACGCTCGAAGGTAAGCAAAGCTAGCATATTAATTATCAATAAGTAGTTTAAGTAGCTAAGTACATACAATCTGTAAAACTGGATTTAAGTTAACAGTGGTTCTTTATAACAATATGAAAGTAGTAAAGTTAGAACACTAACTGATCAGCATACCTAAAGCCTACTTAAAGGTAGGGTATGGAATGAGCTTTGTTGGCCATTTTTGCAAAATCACTTGAAATCCTATTCCTAACCCACTTATAGCCACTAAGTTGGAAGCACTGAAATGGAAATTAAACACGTCAATCATCTGCGGAACGGGCAGGGCTCGAAAAACTCCAGCCAATAGAATTCCTCACCCCATACCATCATTTCACAGCTCGTTCGTCAATCTAACGTCTTACTCCTCCCCACCGCGCGCGACCCTTTCGAAAGCTGGTGACCGCGAGTCAGTGCTGAAACGAAACCAACTGCCTGCTGCTGCACGTCCATGTTCCCCTCTTGTTGTATGTGTCACTTCATTTCTATACAAACTAACTAAGGCAGCGGATACCTACGGAAACTCAATCACCCACGCAATAAATAAGCTATGTAGCAAAAATTACATTTTACCGTGACATGAAGAGTGCTGTAAACATGAAATCGAAACTTAACAGCTTGGAGCTACGGTGGAATAGGCGAACCAACGGGCCAGCACTAAACTCGGATATTTCAGGAGATAATCGCCCTGGTAAGAACAAACCAGATTCTGTTCAAATATACACACCTATGGCTACTGAACCATATGTACTACAACCCTTTGGAGGTGAATAAAGAATGTAATTGGGGAAGTTGATGTGAGTGATTGTATGGAGACTAGAGCTCATAGTGCTGTAGACGCCAGGCTGGCATTTCATTTAGCCTGGCTCGCTCTCGCGCTGCGCATTTGAATTGTCGCTGGTGCATGGAGGGCGGGACTTGAGGTTGTATATGTTCAAACTCTGCCGTCCGTTTTGCTAATTCCGTACCCAACCTTTAATATCCCGTAGTAGGAAATGCAGGCAGCCTGCTAGCTGTTCGCCTGTCAATGCACTGATTGATTATGTTGCTAGCACACAGATAATTTTTAGCAAGAGGTTGACGGTCATTAGAGGCTGAAGTCTATAAAACTGAACGTAGTTGAGGTTCCATCTAGCCTTGCGAAAGCAGTGCTTAACATTTCACCAACAAATCAGTGTTGTCTGCAAAGTAACATACTTGCTAACTATCAAGCGGTAACCATGTTGTTGTACCATGCAACAAGGGGGTGGTGCGTTTTGCTCTCGGGTGGTGGTTGTTACCCAAGCAGCAAACATACGTGTTGTACACGTTTTTTTCCGGTGCTCAGTTGGTTTCAGACACGTTCAGAATTGGTTCAGAATTACGTTCATTTTTGGTAAATGTGTAGGTTCCCGATTACGCTTTTAACACGTTCCAGAATAGTTCATATTAAGTGTCCATGTACATTCTGGGCACGTTGAAAAAGGGTGTTAAACACAATGGTTGTGAAAAAAACATTCAATGAACGTGCATATCTGTTAGTTTTCAACACCGCAATGCCATCTGTTCACTGTAGAATCTTTGCTGTTGACTGGCTATTTCACAATGTTGTTACCTTGGTAACCCTGGGAGGGAAACAACCAACCGCACGTCTTCATGATGGCAGATTCGACATTAGATTTGAATTATTACGTTGTGCTAACTCACCGTTCCATACGTCTTGAAGTTCAACGACCATGATCGGATATTATTCATAACTGTCAGCTGGATATTTAAACCGGTGTAGGTATAATACTTTCATGTCTACGGTGTATTTTTTTCCTAATAAACAATTACATCAGTGGTCTTATCCGGAGATAACAACATCAACTGAGTAGGCTAGCCTAAGCTAAAATGTCCCAACAACGTTGTTTCAAACTAATAGTATAGCCAATAAACTAAGCAACTGAATTACAATGCATGCTGGGAAGCAAATCTCAATAGCCTTACACGAAATGTAATTGAAGTTATCAGATATCAGCTTATATTTTCAGACGTGTCTGACACGTTTTCCACACGTTTTCCCCCTCGTTAGTATTTGGTGTTAACCAGCACCTTCATTCATTGTTGAAAGTAAGTGTCAGATACGTTCGTTATAAAACGTTGTTATTTACACCCGTTTTGAATGTGTAATTTACGTTGTTTTTTAGTTGGTAATAGTTAGTGTAAATTAAAACCAAATATGCATCTTCTGTTGACGTTGGAATCAGTGCTAGGTGCGTTGGATATTGCACTTGTCTTTTGGCACCAGGTTACAACGTGCAATGGACGTTTTTAACAGGGTTATTTGTACTGGTGCCAGAAAACACATTTAAAGAACGTACTATGCACATTTGTTTTATTTGAAACCAAAATACAACCTAAATAAAACGTTTGTTTTGGTTCAAATAACGTGTTTTGCTGCTTAGGTAGTTGATCGTCAACTTTTAGCTATCTGGCATATGTACATTATGGTCCCAATTTAAAAAGTGGGCTACTTACCCGGCAGTGCAGGAACTTACTGGCCCACAAGGTTATGCTGATTGCATTGCAAGATCGGTTCTATCGGTACACCTTTGACTCGATTGCTGTAATATTCCCGTCTTTGCTTATTTTAACATTTCAACACATCCCTCCACTGCATATTGCAGCCCTTTCTGTCGTGCCCTGGAGAGTTCAGCTGTAAAAGCCTCTGCCCACGTTTGTCAAAAATTACTGCTAGACAATAATGGTGAGTGAATGCCCTTCACATAGGCCTAGGCTGTAAATTAATTCAATAATCTAGCTTCAAAACTCGCTAAACAGCTGTCCTCCTGGTCTGAAATATTGATTCGTATGCAAAACCCTATAGGAGCCTGATACAAAATGTTCATTTAAAAGAAAAGTGGTTAGACGGATTTAGAGGGTTTTGCATCTGAACCTTTTGAGTCTAGGAGTTGAAAAACACTATTGAGATGATCAGTCAACTTGAATGCAATAATTGTAATCACATTTGTGCAGCATGCTGATGCTAACCGCGATTTAACAATAGTGTAGCTAGTCGTCTTCTACGCGTCATTTGCTTTCACGATTGTGAATGTTTGGATTAAAACTGCATGTCGAGGGGCGCGTCCATTGAGCGCGCATGAGAGATCTAGAGGGAGAGCGAGGGAAAGAGGGCCCAGGAGAGGTGATTTATACTGTTTGGTGAAGTTGCAGGCATAGTCTACAATGAAACTTGCGAAAGAAATGTATGCTTTCACCCAAGCAGCGTCAGGTGCACCAGTGCAACCTAGATTTTTTTCAGGCTCACTCTAATACATTTTGGGCGCATTTGAGCCCTGTAGAACATCTGCTCTCGTTTGTTTGACGGGCGTAGTAACAATAACTAGGGGGCGCGGCTTTTGCAAACGGTCAATTATCAATGCAATTGCTATCAGTTGCTTGATGATGTTCCAAAATATCTTGCTGCTCTTTCAAGCCTTCTACATTTATTAATTCTGATATGGAAAGTAACAGAATGCATGTACACTTTCAAGGAATTGAATAAAAACATCAATGGAATAATGGAAATATGTTGCTGCTCTCATTAAGTTACCCCAGCGCCATCTGATCGTCGTTAGCACAAATCAGGATTTGGTGTGTTGTCAAGGTAGAGCGTACGTAGCAACCGGCCATCAGCAGAATAAACAAGAGGGGCACACCTGATATAAAGTCGATTTTCTCCAGACAGGGATGCTCAAAAATGCTCAAAATGTACCTAAAGTGGTTGAGGGCCATGAAACCGTGCCCAAAATTCACATTACTAACTCTAGAGAACCAAGATCTTAGCATATACATGAAATTCTGATCTATGTCCATAGACCTCAATGGAACACTTGCTGCCTCTGCTCTGCATAAAGGAGGATTTAGACCCCCCTCTTGCGATTCGGGTTCCAGGAAGTGGCTTCTCATGAAGTATCTTGCTCCGCCCTTAATGATCTTTGGCGCAGTTGCAACAGTCCTCGGGTCATGAACGCACATGCTCTTAACGATTGCTGTGGTGTGGATTACTTACTTGAACTTTGGACTCTACCTGCATTAACTTTGGACTTTACCTGCATTGACTTTGGACTCTACCTGCATTGACTTTGGATCTCTGGTTTGGGAACTTTGGCTTTCTCTCAACTCTGCTCATGGATTCCTTTTGACACACCTGTCTTCCCCCTAATGAACTATTGCTTGCCCGACAACGATTGTGGATTGACCTGTTAACCTTATGACTTCTTTAAAAAGCTTTAACTGCTGTAACCTTTTCTTGGATCTTGAGTGCTTAGTTTTCACCTGACTCTTTGTTCTAGGCAACTGTGACCTGTGCAACTGTGCAACTGTGAATTGTGAACTGTGTCCTGCTTTTGCCTTTTGTGTTTGGGGTCACTCTTTGGTCAATAAAACTACATGTTTGCGCGACAACTGCATTCACCCTCGTTTTCTCAGTCCTGATAAGTCTGGATGAGGGCTTATTCCTTGTCATAGGCATCACATAGTTTCTCTGCTAAATTGGCTCCTAAATGTGTGGGACCCTACAGACTACAGTCAATTACCTAATTATGAGAGAAGATTCCAGGGAGGACTTATGTCACATGAGACGCCTGACACAATGCTGATCCACTGCTGTAGGAGTTCATAATAAGGAGTTCAAAATATTCTGCGAACCAGGGGCCTCAAGTTGCAAGAACGGGGCTGAAATTTGCGTACGCATCTTTCTCCGTCAACGTCGGGATTTATTTTTTTTAAAGATTATTTTTTTGGGCTTTTTATGCCTTTAATTCGACAGGACAGTAGAGAGAATGACAGGAAGCGAGTGGGAGAGAGAGTCGGGGTGGGATCCGGAAAGGACCACGGGGCGGGAATCGAACCCGGGTCGCCGGCGTGCGGTGCAGGTGCCCCAGCCAGCTGCGCCACGGCTGGGGCCAACGTCGGGATTTATAAAGAAAATCTATGCGGGAAAAGATGCGCATTTCTACGCATCCGTTCGACCGTCCGTAAAGCTTACACAAAGTTTTTCACACATGAAAATAAGCAACATCTAATGGTGAAATCACAAAATAAAGCTCAGAGGGCATTAAAAAGGTCTCAACACGTGTGTGTGTGTGTGTGTGTGTGTGTGTGTGTGTGTGTGTATGTGTGTTGCATTAAAACAACTTACATTTACACTCTACAGTGAATCTAAGAAGAATGTGAGTTATGAGTTGAGGAGGTCGAAAATTGTCCAGATCCAGAAACCTTTTCTCAAGTTGATCCTGACTTTCAAGTTTTCATTGTCATATGCCTCATATATAGAAAAAGTCTTAGATCTTTGAGTTCAGCTCATGATAAATGGGGGCAAAAACAAAAGTGTTTATAATTTTGTTCAGTGTATGTCATTTGTTGCCATGTTACTGTCTCAATGATTGAGCATCCAAAGCAACAACAGCTGAGAAAGGTTGTTTCTATGTCTGTGTTTTATGCCAAATTTGTTCTCAGGAATCCTGACGATCCACGGTTTGTCTTTCATAACAACCTGCAGGTCAGGAGCTAGTAGCTCTGAAAGACTGTTTGAAAGCTTGATTTAAATGATTAAATATACAAATGTGTGTTTGATATGTGTCAAATATCAATATTGCAAAGCAATTGAAGTTCAATTGTGTTTGCCAAAGAGGGCGTCATTTAGTCAAAAGGACCATTTCAATATCCAGCCAAAATATATGTTTTTTTACTGAGTTAGTAAAATTGCAATTGAGTTGATTTGTTATAAATCAAAGTTGAATACATCATATTTTAACATCAGAAAACACAGTACAATATTCAATTCATCCATTCTATGTCCCCTTTAATATTACAAGTTATTTTTGGAATTTGAACTTGAGTAGTGACTACAAAGCAGTCGATATTGTTAAAGATTAAAGATTAAAATTACAGTGTCTGAAACAGGGCTGCCCAAATTTTTTTTGGCCCGCGCTCTGGTCATTCTTTCATTCTGTCTCAACATTGTGTCGACTAAAAAACTCAAAAACAGTTCACTATCTAGCCACCGTTTAACATTGTTTTATATGGGGCGGTAGGGGGGCGCTATTGAGCTCCTGTCAGCGCATATCCATATTCGTGGACGTGGATATGTTGACGACATGAGTGAGGAAGGCTGAGGAGAAGCTCGGGACGTACCGCATGCAGGAATTAATGTGTTACGTACACTTATCTAACTTAGATCTAGTTTACCGTTGTGTATGGCTTTAAACAGCGCGTCAGCTTTAACATTATCAAGCTGTAATGCTAGCGTTTTGACAAGCACACCAATTTTGCCCACCTTGCCTATATTAAATAACTCTGCTAGGTTTGCTGCCTCCTCCTTTCTGTTTTTGTTCATTATAAAGAAAATATCTATCCATGATCCTTGAAGTCTCAGTTAGTGAATTTGCTTAACATTGTGTGCTAATAACCAGCAACCACTGAAAGCTCTCCTGAATTTGATGGTAGGAGGTTCCACTTCGACAAGCATTCCAGTGCACTTTTCTTAGTTGGAGGTAGGATAAGTCCTACAGTACGTCCCACTGGTTTGGATTGGCACTGGAACGCAGCATTATAGATGAAAAAAAAATGTAATGTCTTCTAAAGGGGTGTGGTGAACAACTAGTGTGTGTGTGTGTGTGTGTGTACCACTTAGACTCACTGTTAATATCTCCCTTTAATATTTCCCACTTCATTGCTGGCACACACATTTCTCACTAAATTAACTTCTAACAAGCATCAGTTATTTGCCCCCATAGATTAAGCCTGTAGCGTTTCTACGTTAACGCTAAGTTTCTTCAATAAACATTAAATTTCGACGGGATTGCTCCTAATAATATAATGCAGTGGTATGCTTCTGTTGAATGCATATAGGGGAAACACTGCAAATTATACAGCTAGATTTGTATTCATGAGGCATATCTTACCCACAGTGGGGAGGATGTGATGAAAGTTAAACCAAGCTCTTATGAAAGGGTAAACGGATATCAGGAGCCCTGAAAAAGAAGAGATTACTATTAAAACTATGTTCAGCATACAAAATGACGGTGGACACACCGTCACACACACACAAGTTTATATCATCAAGTTTACAATATCAATTCAATTCAATTTCAATGTATTTATAGTGCAATATCACCATTGGCAATGGTCTCAAAACACTTTGATGCACATAAATACAATGACACAGTAATGATAAAATAAAACCTCTAATGAAGATAAAATGAAGAAATAAAAATGTATAAACACCACATTTACATAACAATATACATCTAGGCCTTGCCATAATGTATGGAAAACAAATAAGTTTTCAGCTTAGTTTTAAAAATGTCAACAGAGCCAGCCTCCCTAACATGGAGTGGGAGGCCGTTCCATAAATAGGGTGTGCGAAAGGCGAAAGCTCTGTGGCCGGCGGAGTTCTTCCGCACCTCTGGGATGGTCAGAAGACCAGCTATTGTAGGTCGTAGAGGGCGTGCTGGTATATATGGTGACAGAAGCTCACTTAGATAGGTTGACGCTAACCCATGTAATACTTTATAGGTGAGCAAAATAATTTTAAAATCGGCTCTGGCTTGAATAGGCAGCCAGTGGAGCTGCAGCCAGGATAGGAGTTATGTGTTAAAATTTCTTTGACCTTTTTAACACTAGAAGCGCTGTGCCGTTCTGACCCACTTATACCTAGAAGCGCCGCGCCCCGGTCATTTGACCACTTTGACAACCTACTAGAAGCGCCGTGCTGGTGTGAACTACTTAAAGCGCGGCGAGGCGGTCAAAAGACCGCTGAGTCCTTAGACTGGGAGGCTGTTACTTACACATAATGATAGCTAGATGGCGCTTCATGCACGAATCAAATCGTTTGGTCATAAATTTGTCAGACCGTGGTTGTTTCATTATGACATACAGCACGTTTGAGTTATCTGTTCATTTATTTGTGTTGATTTGTGTTGTTTGAGGTAAAAACTCTGGAAGAGTTTTTACATTTTGTATGCTACTTAGAAATGTTGGCTATTTTACAACGGAGGTATACGCGTTCTGTGATTAGGAGCCTGACCCGACGGGAGGGGAAGGATGAAAAGTATCGACCCAACACCGGTGTTGTTGGATCTTGAGATCAGTAACCCGCAGTTTAAGGTAGCCTATAGGCTATGTTCGCGCCGCCGAAAATAATCGGACCTGGAACAAAGAGCCTAACCTAGTCTGGTTTCAATTACACAGTAGCCAGGATTTCATGCCGCATTTTACAGGCTACCGCGGCTACTTTCTAAAACAATGTTCATTCATTTAGGGAGAAGCATCTTGTAGGGTCTAGCTACCTCGGAGGGAGGGAGATACAGAGAGCAGAAATGCTGAGCAGGCATAGGCGTGAGAAGTAGGCTAATTAAAAATGATGAGTGAAAAAGATATTCTCCGTTTTGCGAATGTGTAGGCTATGTTTCGATGTCTGCTGAAAAAAAGCTATAGGCCTATTGTTTCTACAATTTAAGCTAACTTCTATGTGAATTCGTGATTCAGCATTTTGACACACATTCACATCATGAGGAGGCAGAGCCGTAGCCCACTGGATAGAGCTTCAGTCCCTACGCCCAAGAGTTCCCGGTTTGATCCCCGACCTGTGTATGGCAGAAGTTCTTTTGAGCAAGGCATCAATAAAGTATATTCTATTCTATTCTATTCTATTCACACAACTACAAGCACGCTGGCGAATTCGAACATTCTAAAACGCGCATATGCGAAGAAACATGATTGCGCATTTTTCCACGAGTTGCATGTAAACAACAAACAGCCAGCCTACAGCCTATGCAGGAGGCAGATAGAGGGGGTGGGGGTGGGGAGGCAGTTGTCAATGCAGCAGTGATGTCTGTATCCTAAGATCATGTCCACACGTAGCAAAATGACTGGTTAGACATGTATGGGGGAGGGAGAATGATCGGTTTCAAATAGGCTATGTTTGCAATGGATAGTGTGTTATGTATAGACCCCGAAGCCATTTGCTTTGAGAATAACGGCTGGCTGATGAAGTTAGTGGCTGGCTAGCTGGCTCAGCCAAAAGCTAAATGCTGCTGCAGCCGCCAAAGTTTTCATGGCTGAATGATAATGGCTTTAGTTGCCACTTCATGTCTACAGAACATGCAACTGAGTCCTGTGTAGCCTATCGTAGCAACGAGCACAATACTGATGTGGTGTATCCAGTGGTAATCGGTTATAGGCTATCGTTTATTTTTCGCGTGTGTCTCTATGATATCATTATTTTTAGATGCAAAAAGTCTAACTGGCTTAGCCAAAGTTTGTCAGATGGCGGCTCAATTTGGCTTAGAAAATTATTGGCTGGCGAAATTATTTTTTGTTAATGGTAGCCTAATCAGTATTGTGATTCATCCGTTTATTTCAGATAGTTTGTTATTAAAAACCATGAACAAAAAAATAATTGTTTGTCGACGTTGAAAAATGGTCAGTGAAGTCAGTCAATGTGAGATACAACATTTCACTCGTGCTGAGGTGCGAACCCGGTTCTCCTGCGTAGCAGTCAAGGGAGTTAACGCTGCGCCACTAAACATTTTATACGCTGTTTATTTGGAAATACCATAGCTTTTTGACGCGACGTAACACAGTCAGTCCAGCATGTAAGAAAATGTTTATACATTAGTCTTAGCTTTAAAAGATAGCCTACAAATAGAAGATAAGATATACAACTATGAATGTACGTAGGCTAGGGTGCATCAAATTTGAATGGGAAATTTTAATTTCAAAATATCAATTTGGCTGGCATTGCATTTTGTTCCAATCAAGAAAAAAATGACTTTTGCAAAGTTTTAAGGAATTTCATTGATATTTAGGGGTGCCACCTAACACATGAACTTTGGCGAATTTTCGAAAAATGCGCAATTTTCGCCTAATTGGCAAAAGGTTGACCTGGAAATGTTGAATAGAGTGAACTTTTATACAGTAACATGTTCTGTAGGGTTATCAAAGTAAAAGTTGTCTGCTTTTACAACTTGGGCATTTCTCAGAATTCAACTTTGAAGAGTCTCTATTCATTTGGAATGAATGTCCTATGGACAAAATGAATGGAAGTCAATGGGACCTGTTCACATGGCCTTACCCTGAATTTTGTGAAAGCAGTGATGGATGTCGGACACACATCCCAACTGAAAAAAAAACCCAGCAGGAAACCAGCTTATGCTGGTAGCTGGTTTTAGCTGGTCTTTGCTGGTTTTCTTCCAGCTATTGCTGGTGTAGCTATTAGACCACCAGGTAGACATGCTGGCGTGACTGGTCGTGCAGGTGTGACCAGCCTGTTGTGTGGGACAGCTGGTGTAAGATGGTCATTCTGCCCTGCTGAAAAAAACAGCCTGACAGCTTAAGGTGGTTTGCTGGTTGACCAGCTTGTTAACCAGCTTATTTGACCAACCTATGATGGTTGACCAGCTAGACCAGCAAAACTCTTGCGAAAACTATTACATACCTTTAGCTGGTTTACCCATCTTACAATTGTAATTCAGCTGGTTTTGATTGTCGTACCACCACCTCAAGCTGGTCATTTTAATTGGTGTTGCTGGTCTACATTGCTGGTTTTTACTGGCCATGCCAGCTTATGTTGGTCATTATAGAAAACCAGCTTGACCATCTCTGTCAAGCTTGGCAGGCTGGTCACCAGCATAACCATCTTAAACCAGCTGTATCCCACACGACAGGCTGGTCATACCATCACAACCAGCTTCCTCAGATAGTCACGCCACCAGTCTAGCTGGTGGCCTAACCAGCTACACCATCAAAGACCAGCAATAGCTGGAAGAAAACCAGCAAAGACCAGCTAAAACCAGCTACCAGCATAAGCTGACTTCTATTGTAACTGTTTTTTTCAGCAGGGCTGCATTTAAGCTGGGTAAACCAGCTGAAGGTAATATGTTTTCACAAGAGTTTTGCTTGTCTAGCTGGTCAACCATCATAGGGTGGTCAAACAAGCTGGTTGACAAGCTGGTTAACCAGCAAACCATCTTATGCTGGTCAGGCGTTTTTTTTTTCAGCAGGGATATAAAGTTTAATTTACTTCATTGGTATACACATGGGGTGATACTGACACATGTGGTGCCGGCACCCAGACCAAAGCAGTGCTCGGCCCTTTGAGAGCTGTATGGCAATGCAGGCTGCAGTGAGATGGCCGGTGTTTGACGCAGTGGTGTCAAATGCCATGTTGACAACCTGGGGCCGGTTTCCCGATAACGTTCACTCTTAGCGAGCTACGAAGACTCCAAAGGTATAACTTACCAAAGTTGTTTACCTTTCTAGTTGTGGTTCCCGAACTATCACTTAGGAGTCTTCTTACGAAGAGCTCCTTACGTCCGACGTATAAGGCACTGTCCACCATGAAGGTGCTGAATTAGGTGACATCGATTGCTCAGAAATCGATTTTTTATTTCACGCGGAGGCTTGACAGACTTATGAAAGCGTTCTTTGCACCAAAACCATTGCTTATAATAGCCTATCGCCCCCACAACATTCACGCAACTTCAACGTGGATGAACTTATTAGCACACAATGATAAAAAACGTAGTCTAGAAATTAAATGATCTACGTAGGTAAGTAGGTTATGTTTTCATCTGGGTTTGTTTGTTGGTGTGTTGGTTTGTTTCCCGCATGGATAAAAAGATTCGAACGCTTCATGTTTGAAAGCAGAGGTCTGCGCTCTCTGAGTGCTTTTCTAGTTTGTTTGTTTGTTTGTTTGTCCGTTAGTTTGCAAGATAGGCTAACTCTAAAAGTTAAAGATGGATTTCGATTAAATTTTCAGGAAAGATCTGAAATGACCCAAGGAAGAAACTATTTAATTTTGTGAGTGATTCGTATCACCGTCTGGATGCAGGAGGCGTAGGCTACATGTGTTTGCTTGGGGGAGGTTTGTGCTTTTCTAGTTGAAATAGGCTATGTAGACTTTTTTTTAATCACAGCTGACCAACATCCTCATTCAATATTGTGTGCCTTTGGTTAACATTAAACATGACAGCAAGCCCGCACATTAGGCCTACACATTGTAGGACGGTGTGGGGAAGCAAAGAATAAAGCGCTTTTAACTATTTTCAAATGCGTGCACGTTTCATATTTGCATGAAAACATTTCCAGAAACTATTTTCTAAATTAGCATACTTACATAAAATCATTGGCGAACCAAAATAGTGATTTTGTATCATATGAGTTGCATGCGTAACGGAAATTGCTGTAGGGTACAGTGGCGGCGACTAGCGTCGCGAGTCGAAACATTGCTAAGGTGCAGCTAAGAGAGGTCTGGGAGTGCTCCAGACCACTCTTACCAACGAACGACGTGCGAAAGACATTCGTAGCAAAGAAGGTTTCGGGAAATGCGTGAGGTACTTAAGGTAGAGCTTAAGATAGAGGTTACGAACTACGTAGCGTTAAGAAGGCTTTGGGAAACCGGCCCTGGTCAATGCAGCACCAGTCCTGCAGCAACTTGCATGTCAACCGGGCAATGATCATTGGGCATGACTTATTGGTCTGCTTCTAATACGCCAGGATACCAAGCAGTTGAAGCCGCTCTGTATCTCCAACTTCCACTGTGCAGTAGGACGCTCCTCCAACTGGCACACATTGCTGAGCATCAGTGTTAACTTGCTGTCCCAGTGTAGGGTGCACAATGGAGGTGGTGTGGTTAGCAAACTGTTGCTAGTTCACGTTAGCTAGATGTAATGAGCACCAAATACCTATAAATATGACTTAAATAACTTGTGATAAATAAGTATACAAAGACACAACTAACAATATGATAGTAGTAATGTAATAATAAGCTATAATAGTGAGCTATAGCATTTTTACCTCAGGTCGCCATGGCGACCATTGAGCTCCACAGCCACTTTATCCACCAAAAACAGATGTGTGGTGGCACCCCTAAATCATCATGTAATGGAAAAATATTTTGCATGTGTTGTTTCTACCTATATTGGAACACTATTAGCACCCAGCCATATCAAAATTCAAAAATTTTATTTTTTGATGCACCCTAACGTAGGCATACGCGCCCTACGTACATAAATAGGCTGACTGACAGGAAACCCTTGCGACATCTGCTATGAGAAAAGAGAATAGCAGCCTGGACAAACATGGCCGAACGCGAGACAACATAGTGTTGTCACATAAGTGAGCGCAAAATAGCTCTAAACTAGCTTGTACCGGTGTGCTTTCGATCATGTAAAAATTCTTGGTGACAAAACACGCGTATTTAAGAAAAGTTGTGAACGTAGGGTTCTGGAATTTAATCGAGTGAAAAGATTTTTTTTTTTTGTAATCGCTGCAGTCAAAAGACCGCAGCCCGGCAGTTCTAGGTATATCTAGGTCAAACCCACACGGCGCTTCTAGTAATATGCGTCAGCGGTCAAATGACCGCCGCTTGGCGCTTCTAGTGTTAAAACTCTAGCGGCAGCATTCTGGACTAGCTGAAGTTTTCTTGTCGTGCTAGCCAGAAGGCCAGACAACAGGGCATTACAGTAGTCGAGCCTAGATGAAACAAATACATGAATTAATGTTTCAGCATCATGTCGGGACAGCATAGCTCTGATTTTTGCAATGTTTGAGAGATGATAAAAAGCAGATTTTGTGACTGTTTTGATGTATGGCTGAAAGGTTAGGTTAGAGTCAAACAGGACGCCAAGGTTTCTCACAGTTTGATTCTCAGTGATGGTGCAATTATCAATAGTGACAGATAGGGGTGCACGATTCAGAGAATTTCATGATTCGATTTAAAATCGATTTTCGATTCAAAGACGATTCTCGACTCAGAAAACGTTTCGCAGTATAGTTACTTTTCCCATATGATTGCAGTAGACATACAATTTAAAAGAAAAGAAGCACAACACATTAAATAAGTTTAATTCTATTCAATGTCAGCTTATTTGGGTAAGATGTATTGCTTTCATTCTGTCCACTCATTAGGATGGGCAACATGAAGTTATAATTTTGACTACATTATTTACTATAACCTACTTAATGATACTATATAGCCTGCCCCCTGTCATCTGGGCCAATTTATAAAATAAGAAATCATATGATATAACCTTCTGATGTTGATGCTGATAGAAGAGTATGCAGCTTGAAGGTTGTTGATACTTCAGTTGAAAATGGAATCAAATGACACATTTCCCTCTGCTGTCAAAGTAACACTGTGGATCCTAGCCTACACCTCCCCCAAAGTAAAATGGTTGGCCCTAACTGTTTTTATACTGCGCCAGGGTTGTGTAGGCTACATCACTAGTTTTACAAGCGCTGTGGGCTGTTTTCACAAAATTTCAGCTCAATGTTACATACAAGTAGCCTGACGACGTCATACTCAATTCTTGTCAGAATATGAGTCTGAAACTGCTCCATTCAGCTGCGATTATGGGGCGTGATTCAACTGATACAGGGCGGAGGGGATAGCTCTGCACTCATTGGATAGCCCAAACCAAACAGAACAAGTTATTGGCTGTCAGTATCTGCGAAATCTAAGACAACGAAATATGTAGCAGGGTAGGCTATATGGAAAACATCCTCCCTCGTTTTTAAAAATAATTCCTTCAAACTGTATGCAATGAACAGCTGGGGAAGTGTGTCGTTTACCCAACGAGCAAACAGACATTTTTAAACAAACGGGAACAACATCACCCAAACATGCTGTTTTAACTTGGTGAAAGTGAAACTGAAGTTTTCCCACATATCCACGTTGGTCTATGTGTTCAGAAATAGTTGTGTGAATCCGTGATAAAACCTCCGTTTCAATAGCTAAGATAAACGAAAGGCCAAACTGCATGAACAAATTATGCATTCATAGCCATAGCGTTTCTGTTGCAATCAAAATCAACACGGTCTCACACCCAACTCGTCGAACGAGGACGCATGCAGCCGTGAACGTCACTGCTGTTCATCTGTCAATCATCACGTAAAGCCAGCCCTGACAATGTGATTGGTCCGAACAGATCTGTATCTCGAATAGTAGCAGCTGAACCAAAGATCATTAAGGGCGGAGCAAGATACTTCATGAGAAGCCACTTCCTGGAACCCGAATCGCAAGAGGGAGGGGGGCAAAATCCCCCTTTATGCAGAGCTGTTCCGCCTCTTTTCCATTGAAGTCTATGGACATGACACGCATGACACACCCCCTTTATGCAGAGGAAGTGATCCCCGTTTTGCGCCCATAGACATGAATTACGACGACGTATCTTGCTCCGCCTTAAGGATCTTTGGCTGAACGGAGCAGTGCCAGACCGAAGTTCCCTGCAGAAAAAGAATGGAGGCGGGGCTAAACTTCGGTCTGGCATCCAGGCTAACATACAAGACTGACGTTTTCCGAGCATGGCAACGTTATTTTTTTCTCTAAGCACTGTCACCACTGGCACTGTCACCACAAGTTTTCTCACGTAATATTGAAGCCCTCCCTCTTCTTCCTCCCTCTTCCTCCCTCAATCCGTTTAGCAGACACCCTCCCTATTTTTAAGTCTAGACTTAAAACATATCTCTTTAGTGCTTCCTATAGTTAGGTATGGTGCAGTGTGGAACTGCAACCACTTCAGGGTTTCATTGGAACGGACCACCTCTGCTGTGGACTTGTGTGACTGGTGCTCCAGTCATGCCTCCCATGGTGGCTACCGACCACACCTGTGCTGGTGCTGACTACCCTCCACCATGCCTTAGTTATGCTGCTATAGCATAGCACTGTCATGGACTTCTCATGTGTCATGCCGTACAACTCTCTCCCCTCTCCCTCTGTCTCTCTCAACTCTCCCTCCTCCCTCTCTCTCTGTCCTGTCATTACAGTGCATGAAAATGCACTGTACTGTTATCCCTAGGCTTCTTCTTCTACTACTTCTTATTATTACAGTGCATGAAAATGCACTGTACTGTTCTTCCTCGGTCTTCTTCTTATTACAGTGCATGAAAATGCACTGTACTGTTCTTCCTAGGCTTCTTCTTATTATTATTACAGTGCATGAAAATGCACTGTACTGTTATTCCAAGTCTTCTTATTAAACTTCTTCTTCTAACGCAGCCAATTCAGCTTCAACCGTTTAACGTAGAAACTTCATTCAAACGTTGTTGCGTAGGTCTTGCTTATGCCATGCCTGCTTTGTATTTTTCAACTTTGTAACTTTTATACTTTTTAAACTATTAGTTAAAAACTATTACAATTTCCCCCATAGACTTAACATTGCTCATTATGACATCACGGCAGCAATTAGAATCTTAGGCCAGGTGGCCGGCCACCTGGGCACCAACTGTCAGTTTCTCTGGCTTAAAGCATACAGTCTCTCAGAAGACTACATATCCTGTTAACTGTTTCCTCTGTCCACAACTATTTCAAAATAAAAGTCCTCACAGCAATAATACACTATTAAATCATTTAACCATTGAAACTACTCAACTATTGAACTGTTCAACCATTCCAACTGTCAGTTATCATCCACTATGCCTCCAGTCAACTACATGAAACCTCCATGTACCTAGCAACCAACATAGCAACCATTATAATTAAGCGTTTATGACCGTTTCCATAGCAACCAACATGATTATACTGCAGTAACTTCTTGTTTCCTGATAGTGGCCACCATGGATACCCTAGCAACAAATGTGTCAAAATAAAAGTCCTCACTAGCAAGTTAGCTAGTTAGCATGGTTAGCATAGTTAGCATTGTTAGCATAGTTAGCATTTTAACATAACTGCAAAAAATCATCAACTAAGTTAGCTAATCAACCTGGTTAGCATTGTTAGCAAATTTAGCATTGTTAACATAGTTAGCATTTTTAGCATTGCTGCTGGAAATCATTGGTTAAGTTAGCTAATCAACCTGGTAAGCATTGTTAGTAAAGTTAGCATTGCTAGCATAATTAGCATTTTTAGCGTAACTGCTAGAAATCATTCTAAAGCTAAGTTAGCTAATCAGCATTTTAACATGAATAGAAATCATTAGTTAAGTTAGAATTGGAATGTTTCTTCTTTAAACAGTCTACCTTCACACTATCAACTCTCTGTAAACTATGCAACCACCATGTTTACCCTAGCTACACCTTAGTAACCATATCTACATTATCTATCTATTTCTGCATTTTCATGCACTAGTAATTCCTTGGAATTGCATTTCTAGTTATTATTATTCTTCTTCTAACGCACGCAATTCAGCTTCAACCGTTTAACGTAGAAACTTCATTCAAACGTTGTTGCGTAGGTCTTGCTTATGCCATGCCTGCTTTGTATTTTTCAACTTTGTAACTTTTATACTTTTTAAACTATTAGTTAAAAACTATTACAATTCCCCCCATAGACTTAACATTGCTCATTATGACATCACGGCAGCAATTAGAATCTTAGGCCAGGTGGCCGGCCACCTGGGCACCAACTGTCAGTTTCTCTGGCTTTAAGCATACAGTCTCTCAGAAGACTACATATCCTGTTAACTGTTTCCTCTGTCCACAACTGTTTCAAAATAAAAGTCCTCACTGCAATAATACACTATTAAATCATTTAACCATTGAAACTACTCAACTATTGAACTGTTCAACCATTCCAACTGTCAGTTATCATCCACTATGCCTCCAGTCAACTACATGAAACCTCCATGTACCTAGCAACCAACATAGCAACCATTAAAATTAAGCGTTTATGACCGTTTCCATAGCAACCAACATGATTATACTGCAGTAACTTCTTGTTTCCTGATAGTGGCCACCATGGATACCCTAGCAACAAATGTTTCAAAATAAAAGTCCTCACTAGCAAGTTAGCTAGTTAGCATGGTTAGCATAGTTAGCATTTTTAGCATAACTGCAAAAAATCATCAACTAAGTTAGCTAATCAACCTGGTTAGCATTGTTAGCAAATTTAGCATTGTTAGCATAGTTAGCATTTTTAGCATTGCTGCTAGAAATCATTGGTTAAGTTAGCTAATCAACCTGGTTAGCATTGTTAGTAAAGTTAGCATTGCTAGCATAATTAGCATTTTTAGCGTAACTGCTAGAAATCATTAGCTAAGTTAGCTAATCAACATTTTAACATGAATAGAAATCATTAGTTAAGTTAGAACTGGAATGTTTCATCTTTAAACAGTCTACCTTCACACTATCAACTCTCTGTAAACTATGCAACCACCATGTTTACCCTAGCTACACCTTAGTAACCATATCTACATTATCTATCTTTTTCTGCATTTTCATGCACTGGTAATTCCTTGGAATTGCATTTCTAGTTCTTCTTCTAACGCACGCAAATCAGCTAGAACCGTTTAACGTAGAAACTTCATTCAAACTGCGTTACGTAGGTCTTACTTAGGACATGTGTGCTATGACTTTTCAACTTTGTAACTTTTATACTTTTTAAACTATTAGTTAAAAACTATTACAATTTCCCCCATAGACTTAACATTGCTCATTATGACATCACGGCAGCAATTAGAATCTTACTCCAGCTGGTCAGCCACCTGGGCACCAACTGTCAGTTTCTCTCAGGCTTTAAGCACACAATCTCTCTGAAGACTACATATTCTGTTCCCCTGTATCCTCTGTGCACAACAGTATCAAAATAAGTCCTCCTAATTCCATCCAACTTTATATCCATTCATCTTCTTCAAACCATTCACTCATCCACCCATTCTAAACAGTCTGCCTATCAACATCAATTAGACGTTCTACATTCAACTTTTAAACAATCTACTCTGTCTCAGGCTGGCTCTCTTAAGACTAGCCAGTTAAATTGATTACACCTGTATCTGTATCCACTACTCTCAGTAGAGAGCTGTGTCTCTCCATTCTACAAGAATATAAGGCACATTCCATCCAACATTCTATCCATTCATCTTCTTCAGACCATTCACTCATCCACCCATTAAACTGTCTATCAACATCTATTAAACAATCTGTCTATCAACATCCATTAAACTTTCTGTCTATCAACATTAATTAGACTATCTACATTCAACTTTTTAATTATTTACTCTGTCTCTGGCTCTCTTAAGACTAGCCAGTTAAATTGAGTAGTGTCAACTACTCTCAGAGAGCTGTATCAGTGTCTCTCTTAACAAGAATATAAGGCACATTCCATCCAACCTTCTATCCATTCATCTTCTTCAGACCATTCACTCATCCACCATTAAACTGTCAATCAATATCTATTAAACAATCTGCCTATCAATATCCATTAAACATTCTGTCTATCAACATTAATTACACTATCTACATACAACTTTTAAAGTATTTACTGTGGGTCCCTCTCAAGCAGCGTTTATATGTCCTCCCTCGCTCCTCGATCCTCAATGATCTACATAAAGAAAGATAGAAGAAGGGCTAGACTATCCCATTGTTGCCGCTCCATCATTCTTTATGTAGATCAGTGAGGAGCGAGAGAGGACGCGTAAACGCTATATGAGAGGCACCTTCTGTCTCAGGCTTTAAGCATACAATCTCATTAAGACTACAGATCCTGTTAACTGTTTCCTCTGTCCACAACTGTTTCAAAATAAAAGTCCTCACTGCAATAATACACTATTAAATCATTTGACCATTGAAACTACTCAACTATTTAACTGTTCAACCATTCCAACTGTCAGTTATCATCAACTATGCCTCCAGTCAACTACATGAAACCTCCATGTACCTAGCAACCAACATAGCAACCATTAAAATTAAGCGTTTATGACCGTTTCCATAGCAACCAACATGATTATACTGCAGTAACTTCTTGTTTCCTGATAGTGGCCACCATGGATACCCTAGCAACAAATGTTTCAAAATAAAAGTCCTCACTAGCAAGTTATCTAGTTAGCATGGTTAGCTTTGTTAGCATAGCTAGCATTTTTAGCATAACTGCAAAAAAATCATCAACTAAGTTAGCTAATCAACCTGGTTAGCATTGTTAGCAAATCTAGCATTGTTAGCATAGTTAGCATTTTTAGCATTACTGCTAGAAATCATCGGTTAAGTTAGCTAATCAACCTGGTTAGCATTGTTAGTAAAGTTAGCATTGCTAACATAATAAGCATTTTTAACACAACTGCTAGAAATCATTAGCTAAGTTAGCTAATCAACATTTTAACATGAATAGAAATCATTAGTTAAGTTAGAACTGGAATGTTTCAGCTTTAAACTGTCTACCTTCACACTATCAACTCTCTGTAAATGATGCAACCACCATGTTTACCCTAGCTACACCTTAGTAACCATATCTACATTATCTATCTATTTTTGCATTTTCATGCACTGGTAATTCCTTGGAATTGCGTTTCTAGTTATTATTCTTCTTCTAACGCACGCAATTCAGCTTCAACCGCTTAACGTAGAAACTCCATTCAAATTTTGTCGCGTAGGTCTTGCTTACGCGATGTGGGCTTTGTATTTTTCAACTTTGTAACTTTTATACTTTTTAAACTATTAGTTAAAAACTATTACAATTTCCCCCATAGACTTAACATTGCTCATTATGACATCACGGCAGCAATTAGAATCTTACGCCAGGTGGCCGGCCACCTGGGCACCAACTGTCAGTTTCTCTGGCTTTAAGCATACAATCTCTCTGTGAAGACTACATATCCTGTTTACTGTTTCCTCTGTCCACAACTGTTTCAAAATAAAAGTCCTCACTGCAATAATACACTATTAAATCATTTAACCACTGAAACTACTCAACTATTTAACTGTTCAACCATTCCAACTGTCAGTTATCATCAACTATGCCTCCAGTCAACTAAATGAAACCTCCATGTACCTAGCAACCAACATAGCAACCATTAAAATTAAGCGTTTTTGACAGTTTCCATAGCAACCAACATGATTATACTACAGTAACTTCTTTATTCCTGATAGTGGGCACCATGGATAACCTAGCAACTACTGTTTCAAAATAAAAGTCCTCACTAGCAAGTTAGCATTGTTAGCATGGTTAGCATAGTTAGCATTGTTAGCATAGTTAGCATTTTAGCATAACTGCTAAAAATGATTGGCTAAGTTAGCTAATCAACCTGGTTAGCATTGTTAACATAGTTAGCAATGTTAGCATTTTTAGCATTACTGCTAGAAATCATCAGCTAAGTTAACTTAATCAACCTGGTTAGCATTGTTAGCATAGTTAACATTTTAGAATACCTGTTAGAAAGTATTAGTTAAGTTAGAACAGGAATGTTTAAGCTTTAAAATGTCTACCTTAACACTATCAACTCTCTTTAAACTATGCAACCACCATGTTTACCCTAGCTACACCTTAGTAGCCATATCTACATTTTCATGCACTGGTAATTCCTTGGAATTGCATTTCTAGTTCTTCTTCTAACGCACGCAATTCAGCTTGAACCGTTTAACGTAGAAACTTCATTCAAACTGTGTTACGAAGGTCTTGCTTAGGACATCAGCGCAATGTATTTTTTAACTTTGTAACTTTTATACTTTTTAAACTATGAATTAAAAACTATTAACAATTTCCCCATAGACTTAACATTGCTCATTATGACATCACGGCAGCAATTAGAATGTTACCCCAGCTGGTCAGCCACCTGGGCACCAACTGTCAGTTTCTCTCAGGCTCCTCTCTGAAGACTACATATTCTGTTCCCCTGTATCCTCTGCGCACAACAGTATCAAAATAAGTCCTCCTAATTCCATCCAACTTTATATCCATTCATCTTCTTCAAACCATTCACTCATCCACCCATTCTAAACAGTCTGCCTATCAACAACATCAATTAGACGCTCTACATTGAACTTTTAAACAATCTACTCTGTCTCAGGCTGGCTCTCTTAAGACTAGCCAGTTAAATTGATTACACCTGTATCTGTATCCACTACTCTCAGTAGAGAGCTGTCTCTCTCCATTCTACAAGAATATAAGGCACATTCCATCCAACATTCTATCCATTCATCTTCTTCAGACCATTCACTCATCCACCCATTAAACTGTCTATCAACATCTATTAAACAATCTGTCTATCAACATCCATTAAACTCTCTGTCTATCAACATTAATTAGACTATCTACATTCAACTTTTAAATTATTTACTCTGTCTCAGGCTTTAAGAGTACTCTGGCTCTCTTAAGACTAGCCAGTTAAATTGATTACACCTGTGTCAACTACTCTCAGAGAGCTGTATCAGTGTCTCTCTTAACAAGAATATAAGGCACATTCCATCCAACCTTCTATCCATTCATCTTCTTCAGACCATTCACTCATCCACCCATTAAACTGTCAATCAATATCTATTAAACAATCTGCCTATCAACATCCATTAAACATTCTGTCTATCAACATTAATTAGACTATCTACATACAACTTTTAAAGTATTTACTGTGGGTCCCTCTCAAGCAGCGTTTATATGTCCTCCCTCGCTCCTCGATCCTCAATGATCTACATAAAGAAAGATAGAAGAAGGGCTAGACTATCCCATTGTTGCCGCTCCATCATTCTTTATGTAGATCAGTGAGGAGCGAGAGAGGACGCGTAAACGCTATGAGAGGCACCTTCTGTCTCAGGCTTTAAGCATACAATCTCATTAAGACTACAGATCCTGTTTCACTACTTCCTCTGTCCACAACTGTTTCAAAATAAAGGTCCTCACTGCAATAATACACTATTAAATCATTTAACCATTGAAACTACTCAACTATTGAACTGTTCAACCATTCCAACTGTCAGTTATCATCCACTATGCCTCCAGTCAACTACATGAAACCTCCATGTACCTAGCAACCAACATAGCAACCATTAAAATTAAGTGTTTATGACTGTTTCCATAGCAACCAACATGATTATACTGCAGTAACTTCTTGTTTCCTGATAGTGGCCACCATGGATACCCTAGCAACAAATGTTTCAAAATAAAAGTCCTCACTAGCAAGTTAGCTAGTTAGCATGGTTAGCATAGTTAGCATTGTTAACATAGTTAGCATTTTTAGCATAGCTGCAAAAAATCATCAACTAAGTTAGCTAATCAACCTGGTTAGCATTGTTAGCAAATTTAGCATTGTTAGCATAGTTTGCATTTTTAGCATTACTGCTAGAAATCATCGGTTAAGTTAGCTAATCAACCTGGTTAGCATTGTTAGTAAAGTTAGCATTGCTAGCATAATTAGCATTTTTAACGTAACTGCTAGAAATCATTAGTTAAGTTAGCTAATCAACATTTTAACATGAATAGAAATCATTAGTTAAGTTAGAACTGGAATGTTTCATCATTAAACTGTCTACCTTCACACTATCAACTCTCTGTAAACTATGCAACCACCATGTTTACCCTAGCTACACCTTAGTAAGCATATCTACATTATCTATCTATTTTTGCATTTTCATGCACTGGTAATTCCTTGGAATTGCATTTCTAGTTCAACTCCCTCTCCCCTCTGCCTTTTCCCTCTATAGTATAATAATTTATATCCCCATTTATATACTTATTAATACCAACCATTATGACTTATAGTAATACTAACACACTTTATTTCTCTTCCCTTTCCCCTATACCTCACTTGTGAGGTGAACCATTACCAGTCATCAGCCATCTTTGGGCCTGGCCCTCATCACACCTGAAGTCCCATCCCCCTGAGTGCCATTGCCATCATCATCCCTATGATTGCCCTACCATCGCCTGCTGTGGTTCCCTGCCAGGATCCCTGGCCCACACATCCTAGCGACCCATTACCCTCCAAAATTACTAATGGATTACTAATGGACTATTTATTCCCTATACTGGACTGCTTGAACCTTCTGATACTACAAATGACTTTACTCTACTTAACTGACCCTAGGCAGATGGGTTGGGCCCTTGAGTCGTGGATCTGTCTGAGGTTTCTTCCTATATGTATCTCCAATTCTAGGGAGTTTTTCCTTGCCCCTGTTGCTCATGGGCTCTCTCTGAAGGTTTGACGCTCTGTGAAGCGCCTTGAGACATGTGTAATGTTTTGGCGCTCTATAAAATAAATAAATTGAAATTGAAATGACATGGGGTGCCTGGTTCACTGAGGTGAAGGGCTGGACTAACGTGAAATGGTAAGATGTTAAACTATTTAATAAGCCTACGCCTAAACAGACTTTGTGGTTAAAACTATGAAAATCAGTGAGCCTAGTCTGCCACAGCTAACTTCAAGCACGGTAAGCCAATAGGCTACACGGCAGAAGATTGCTATCATTAGCCTATCGGAAAATACCGACAGGACAAACAACACATGAAAACACAAGTGCATAAATTATGTCTTTTTAGATCGATTTGTTGCAAATAGTTTGCCATGCACAACACTGAGCTTGACTCAAATGTTCTTTAGAATGATCCTACCCGTCTGCTTTCACTTTCAAAACCTGTTGCCATTGACAGCGGTCTGTTAACGCGGTCCGTTAATGAAGGACCTCCGAAAACTAAAATTGGCGTTTGCGCCGACTAGGCTACCTCAGCGCTTCAGCTGAACTCTTTTCATTAATCTACAGTAGGCTGTCAAGTAAAGAGTGCTCAGGCATCTGGAGTTTCTAATAGACGCGGCGCCATTTATGGGAATGGCGAACTAAACTAATTTTAGAACAATAGTTTAAACACCGTTGGGGGGGGGGGGGTTGAATCTTATGAATCGATTCTGAATCGGTAGAGTAATGCGAATCGATTTTTTTGCACACCCCTAGTGACAGACAGTTCAGGGTGGTTGTTAGATTTAGGTGGTCTCACTAAAAGAAGCTCAGTTTTGTCAGCATTGAGTAATAGAGTTCTCGCACATCCATTTCTTAATGTCTAAAAGACAGGCTTGTAGTTTCAGGAGATGGGAGTCATTCTGTAGTGCGGGAACATACAATTGTGTGTCATCGGCATAGCAATGAAAGTTTATGCCTAATTTGTTGATGACTGCACCCAGGGATAGCATATAGATGGAGAATAGCATAGGGCCTAATATTGACCCCTGTGTGTGAACCCCACCTCACAGAATTTAAAGGCCATAGTGCAGGTTAACAACTACTGTTGATTAATGGCTACATGAAACACTCAAAATATGAACACCATTAAAAAAAAAACTCAAGATGGTGTTAACCCTCTAAGCGCCACAGGCGGATATAGTCAACAAGATGCGGTACTGAATAAAACGGCCGATTTAGTCAAATAGGGTGTCAAACTTCGTTCAAACTTCCTGCCACTAGTTGGCAGACATGTCATACTACGTGCCTGACTCAGAATTACGTCATGCTTCTATACAAAATATTCGAGCAAGGGCGCTTTAAATCAGTGCAAAATATCAGCTGAGCTAGTTTGCTGTGAGCCATTGTACCAGAGCGGTATTGTTAACGTAAACGACTATTAGCATTAGATGAAAAGTGTTTCACGGGGTTTAGGTGTTCATCGGGAACTTAGCAGACCCTCATAAGACGTGTTAGTTATGTAGAGAATGAAAATAGCGTCGGGGGACTGCCTTTTATTTATCGCGCTAGCCATTTTGCTCCGTCCTCCGTGTGCCTCTCCATAATTGCGAGAACGGAAACGTGATAGAGCCTAGCATTAGATAATCGTCTAAACCCATCAAAAAAGTTTACCAGGAATGAAGTATTGGGTCTTCTGTTCGCTGACAGTGATTCTGAAGGAGAATATCATGAATATCAATACCATGCTTCATGCGTCTCTGTCTAGCAGTAATGCAGCTGGACAACGTGAGAGTTTAGTCACTCCAAACACAAACGTGGATCCTTTGCCTAATGTCAGTGTTATGAAAAATGTTTAATAGGGTTTAGGTGTTCATCTGGAACTTAGCAGACCCTGATAAGACGTGATAAGCCTACCTTACATTGCCAGACTTTGCAAAGATTTGGAAAAGATTTTTGAAAGACTACTGTCTCAGACCCTCTCACATCTAAAGACAATTCATTGAGTTTCTAGTCACAGGCCAGTCTCAGATTAGGATTTTGCAAAGACTGTGGGTCACTATTTACAAGACTGCTGCTAGATTCCTTCAAATTATTTCCATCGTGCAATAGGCTACACGTATTCATTAACAGGAACGCACATGATAGCCTACTCATATCAAAGTCATTTTTTCGCGTTTCTGCAGCATTGTTTCATGTGTGACATCCCTAACAGATATAAGCTGTTCTGTCACGTAGAATAATTAGATTAATAATTTATAAGAAATGAAATAACAAATAATCATATAGGCAGTGGCGGTTGCTGCTCATTGGAATAGGGGAAGCTCTGATAAAAATGGTCAACTATTAAATTAATATTATTGCTGCAATATTGTTATTTGAGGGGGAAATATATCCTAAAACAGAATAGACCAAACAGTAGCCGGTAAAGTACCCGATTTGGTTCCCCCCCAATTCGTGTTTCCTTTACGCCACTATACTAAAGTTCTTGCGTAGTGGCTAGGTTACCGTACGTATTCTTAGTACTGAATTGCGTTTTCCGGTTTTCAGCTACGGTAGCCGACTAGAGCTTCTGCAGAAAGACCTACTAGGGGGAAACACGAACTGGGGGGGAACCAAATCGGGTGCTTCACCGGCGCTGGATTCGACAGATACGTAGGGTTCTGAGACATTGCAGCTGGCTTGGTTAGATTAGAACTAAGCTTACATTTTACCAGTTCACTTTGGGGGGTTAAATATGCTATTTGGTAGCCTACTGGAGTTATAGTACGTGACTATTCTACGTTCATATGCCTTGCTGTTTTATTTGGAATCTCCCATGGTGGGGAATGCTATCAAATAGCTTATAAAATTGAAGTAAACATTAGCAATTTAGCCAAGCAACACAGTTATTATAGCGAGCTATGTGGCTAGCCTACAACTTAGCCTAAATACACAACTGAAACAAATGCAAATCACGAACTCTGTAACTCCACATTACGGTTTTATTGATAGGATATGATGTGTACAACATGCAATAAAATTAAAAATGTGAGCCTTGCCTCTCGAGTTCATCTGCCAACCCTGTAAGGTTCCGTAACTTTCACGCATCCCTGAACTTGAAACCAGAGCCCGTCTCTGTTGAAACTTCCTGTGCAATCGCGAAATATGCTTGTCAATCAAAAAAAATGACTGTTCCTCCAATCATCATACAGAAGCTCGGCATCCGAGCCATCCCACTGTCCCATTCACCCCCAGAGAGGCTGGGCTTCCCTGGATATGACGATTTTGCGGCGTTTATCCAATATTAATCTAGCCTTTCCTGCACTAAGACCAGCCCACTCCGTAGTGCCATCGAAGTCAAGTGAGGCCGAGCCTCTATGGGGATTTTAATGGATCGTGTCGTCACAGCAATGCATTAAACGTGCGAAATCGCGATAGATGATGTGGTGTTTTTTTTCCTTGACTATTGTTTAAATAATACATAGTGGTAAGATACATTAATAACCTTTAATGCCATATACTCATAAGAAAAGGATCAACATGAAACAACATTTATAGGCATGTACAGGCATGTACGGACATGTGCTGGATCAGAGTGAAATAGGGGAAAGGGGACTTTCCACTCAAGCAGGAGTGAGGGCAATGTGCCAGCTGGTTGAAAGGGTAAAACAGATGCAAACTGGAAAACTGGAAAGAACCAGAAAACCCAAACTATAGCAAAAGAGCACAAACAACCATGACTCAACATAGTGACCTAATGAGAGGTGTGCTCGTATTCTTTAAAAATGGAGGAGGGTGAAACTTCCACCATTATGATTGGATCCTCTTGCTCCTCCGCCTTTCTGATTGGCTAAAACACGATCTGGTGACGTCTCAGAAGGAGGCGCTTCTGAACAGAATAAAAGGGGGAGCAGAGCAGCCAGAACTTCAGATCGATCTCGTCGAGGTACCAGCTGGTAGCGCCGCCTTCACTCTATTGCTTGGTAGTGCAGTTCAGACATTGTTTGGATTGTAATATCATTGTGATACAGTGAATAAAGATCTTCAGTGTTGGGAAGTCTCTGTCTACGTGGTCTTCTTCGGATGCTTGGTCCAGAGTGATAATTGGTTTCTTTACAAGAGTTAATTGGTTCCAGAGTGCTAATAGTCGAGAAGTCCAGGAGCGTGGAATTTTCCACCACAGATCTGGAGGTTCCTACCGAGATTTGAGGAAAGACAACCAGGAGAGCAGTTCCGCCCCGGGTGAAGCAGGTTCCGGCAGTTCAGTTCTCCAACGGGCCCAAGGTAAGCAGTTTTTGCTTATATTTAGGGAGAACTGTACTGTTGGGGCTGGTGGGTAGCCTGGGACGGGTTGTCTCACCTAACACTCTGCAAAGAATAGTGAAGACACAAAGACAGAGATTGGGTTATACTGTTGATCTCAAAAGCGTTTGCGTTTATGAGTATATGGTATTTCCTCTGTGCGACAGAGAAGACAGATAGTGAGGAAACTAGTCTGTAAAGTGTGCGACACTTATGGTGGTTTTGTGTGATAGCTGGATGTAAATACAGCTGCATATTAAAAAGTGTTAACTCTGTGCGACAGAGAAAACGGGAAGTGCGACTAAACCGTGGAAAATAGCTGCGAGCTATACAAGAGGCATGAACATAATATTTTTTATTCTAAACTGTTTGATAATTGGGTAAAATACTGAGTGCATACCATCTTTGCTTGTTTCTGTTGTGGGGCGTGGGCCCATGTAGATGCCAGAGTGCACACACACACTGAGGATTGTGGAAAGCTTGGGAAACCAGCGAGAGGTCTACATAGAGGAACTGGGAAAAAAGTGCACATCCATAGAAGCAGCAGTGGGAGCAGTGGTCCAATCGCTACAGACATCACACGCATTAGATGTAAACCTGTTGATAGAAATATTAACGTTCAGTCAAGGGGCTTTCTGGGAAGCAGAAGGTGATCCATCTACTAGACAGGAGTGTCCCCATGTTCAAATAAAAGAGCCACCCCCAAAGATTTACTTTAAGAGAATCACAGGAGAAAAGGGAGAAGAGCAGTGGAAGTGTGGGTTTAGTCAGGATCCAGGGTGGATAGAGGCAGGAGGGGAGACAGAAGCATCAGACTTAGCAGACCCGGTGACAGACAGTGAAAACAAAGAGGAACAAGAATCAGAGTCTGAGGCGGAAGAGGAAGAGATAGTTCAGTCTTCAGACGTAGGCTGCAGCTGGAATAGCAGTCACAACTCTGGGTACGAGAGGAAAGGACAGTCCCCAGATACTTATAGCCCCTATTCAGAAAAGATCTACTCCCCAAAGACCCCAGATTTTGAGCAGGAACGCGAGGACGAGTTAGAACAACACCCCTATAGACCCTCAGAGCCAGAAGACTACTCCCCAACTGTCCCAGACGACCGAGAAAGAGAGAGGTCCTTGTGGACGGAGTGGCGTTCTAGTGAGTGGCGACGGCCAGACCCAAGAACATCCCGCCCATTGCCAAGGTGCATAGAGAAGGTGTTAGAAATAACAATTTGTCAGCCACACCAAGGGGGATTTCAGGTTGACACAATAGTAGTGGAAAAAAGTGGAACAATCTCGTCCAAACTCCTTACAGGTGCGGAGCCATTAGTAGTGCAGGAGGTGATCCAACACGCATCTCAGTTTGTGGGATACAAGTTCCAACCTATAGTTGAGCAACTGTTCAGACTGCAGCCTGAGAGCAGAAAGCGTGGGAGGAGAGTTAGAACAGAACAGGGAAAGAGAGCCAGAGAGTGGTGGGCCTGATAAGACCTTACAAGTGCTTTGCAAATAAGTTGTAATACAGCCGCTTTGCTGAATAAAGTATATGATCAATAAACTGTTTGCTTGAATAAAATAATAAATACGACATTTTTGAAAATAATTGCTGAATGTTAAAACTGCAAAAATAAAATAAAGAAGTAAAGAGAAATCGGAGCCTTAGTCTGAAAGTTATTAAAAGTAGACACAGAGAACAGGAAGTGAGCTGGCTGACTGCCCAGAAAAAGGGAGAAGTGGCCCCCCTTCCTCCCTACTCGCATACAGTCTAAAAGACACATAGCTTAGAATAAGAGAAACATATATGAAGGCATTTATAAATACTGGGAGTGTAGAAATACAAGTTAAGGCAAAAACCATCACCGTCACTGAAAAAACAACTGAAAAGGGTAGCAAGTACCTCGTGGAAGTGAAGGATCGAGACACAGGCACAGATTTCAACATAAATTTTAAAACATACAAAGGGGTTAAGGCCTACATAGAACTGGAAAAGGGCAGTCAGGACGACACAGAAGAAACAGCTAGACCACTAACGTTACCTGTAAAAAACTAGGACTTACCTCAAATTAGGAAAACAAGGAAATAGAGACAAAAGGAAAACGCGTCCACAAAGCACCAGGAGTCTCACACACATACAGAATAGAGGACACGGCCAAAGTGGGGAAAGGGGAACTACACGCCCACACACCCCTTAGGCGACATAAAATAAGGACGGAAGGACATCTAGTGGACAAAGAAAGAAAAACACAACCAAAATAACAAAAACAACCAAAATATAATTGTGGAACTATAATACATGGACCTGAGTGATAAGTGGTCCATAGTATTCGCCCGACTACCAGGAGGAAAGTGGCAATTGATGATAGGGAATAGCGCAGATATTTGTTGTGAGATACATGTGTGCAACAGTTACGCAGAACTTACACAGATAGTAGCGCGGCTGGTAGAGAGAGCCTATATCTTTGAATCAGGAGTGTGTATGGACATCGTGAAACATTACTAAATAAAACCAAAAAAAGGTAAAACATAAGGAATAAACAAATAAATAAAATAACATAATCAGAAGCAAAATAAGATAACTATAGGAAGCGTATGGCAGAAAGCGAACAAAGAAGGGAGTGGACATTAAAAATTACTCAGGGAACAGGGACAAGGTGGAGATTACACGTCACAAACGAAAAAGGGGAACACTTTGCAGGAGAAAGAGTGTCACTTCCTGCTCACTGTCAGAGTTGGAGCTACCTGATAGACGCCGTCCTATACACAGTAGGAGACCTGTACCCAGATTGGGCTTGCTCTGAAGAACCTGAGGAGCAAGACGAGCCAGAAGGGGAAGACAGCTCAGAAGAGGAAGGGGCGCGCTACGAGAGCTTCGCCGAGCAGCTACGAAGAAATAAAGTAGAAGAAGAGCACCACCAGGCTGAGCTAGAAGAGGACAAAAAGAACATTTGCTGCAAGTACAAGGCTGACAGTGTCGCCCAGAGAGAGAGACACAACCATATGCGCATAGTGGAGGAGGAGTATTACAAACTACATCACGAAATATACCAGAAGGAATACGAAGAAGAAAGGAAATTAGATCTCCTATATAAAGATATTAACACTGCCCTAAAACGATACCACAAAGGAGAAACAGACCCTTTGGAAGTAGAGGAAGCCATACGCCGAGGTTGGGTCCCAGGGAGCCGTACTGGGTGGATCCCAGGCCTGAACAGGGGAGAAGGCTCTATACACACTGCAGATAGCATCATAAAGGAGGTCCAGGAAGGGACATACAAGTATAAGCGCTACCCCAGACGAGGAGGGTTCAACGTGCCCGAGGAAGAAGAACCAGGGGAATTGCCAGAGTGGGAAGAAGTGGAACACCCCAACATCCGCACGTGGGTGTCATATCCAGAACTGAGAGAAAGCAAGGATCAGGAACCCAAGGAAGGAAGTGGCAAAGCAGATCCTGAAGAACAGTGAAAATCAGCAAAGAAAAACAAAGAGAGTCAACAAAATGACAACCAGACAGCCGACTCCACTGGAGGAGGTGGTAAGGGAGAACAAGATAGCAAAACCAGAAATTGAGAAGGTAAGCCAGAAATGGGCCAGCCGGACAAAATCAGACGCCTCCCCGTGGCCGCAAAGGGGAACACTCGACCCCATAGTCCTGACCCAAATGAGAGAAAAGGTCATGAACTACAAGAGCAGCAAGAAAGGAGAAGAAAGGAGAAAAAAGAGGGAAACTGAGCTCCAAGTATGGGAAGCTTTCGCAAAAATAGCCGAGCAGAGAAGAAAGGAAAAGGCTGATCAGCAGAGCCCTCCTGACCATGTGCCAAACCCAGGAGAAAAAGAGAAGATGCACTATCCACAACCAACCCAGAAGGAAGTGACATCACAGGATACAGCCTCAGCTCCAGAGGCACCACCATTGGAGGAAAGACCACCGCCATACTCTGACACAAAAAGGCTGTACCCAGAAGTTCCAAGCTTACAGGAAGCAATCAGACATATCAAAGCAGGAGGTCCATACGCTCCAACACTGCAAGCAGTCCAAGAAGTCGGGAGCCCCACGCTCCCCGCAATACAGGCAGCCCTGATGCTGAGAGAGATCATAATGAAAGGATCTCGTGACGAGGTAATGGAGGAAGCAATGAGGATACTGGAGCTGAGGAGGATCAGCCCTCATGGATCTCCACAGGGGTCGCCCCAGGCGTCACAGCCGTCATCACCAGAGTCACCCTCCACCCCCATAATAGTTGGATTCCCAGGGGGAGGAGCAAGTGAGAATGGAGTGACGAGGGAAGAACATGCAGCAGCATCAGGAGGAGTGGGTGAAGAATGGAGAGGGGGGCCAAGATGGGAAAAGGGAGTGAGCTGCGCAAGCACTCCACATGCAAGAGAAGGAGCCCCTAAAGAACAAACGGAGGAAAGCGAGAGCCTTCTGTGTGAAACAGAGGAAGAATGGCTAAAACAGAGCCTGAGGAAATTGGGAGACCTAAGAGGACACGAGAAGGAGAAACTGGCCTGCCGCATCCTGGATAAGATAGAAGAAGCAAATACCAGGGAGAAGCGGGGGGGCCAGAATATGACACCCTACTTGAAATTCCTGGAAACGGCTGAGGGAGAAGCCACCGCGCAGTTGAATCAAGTCTACGCTGAAAAAGGGGAGGCAGGGAAAACTCACCAACAGGAAACACAAGAGGAAGGAGAACAAGGAGAATCAGAAGACCCAGGGATAAGGAAGCAAGAGAAAGAGATTGAGAAAGATTGTGAAAGAAGAAGAACACGGATAAAACAGAAACTGACAGAACTAAGAAGTCCCATGACTCGGGGACAGAAAAAAGAAGAAATAGCCCACCACATACTGGCTGAAATAGACCCACTGGAAAGATGGGCAGAAAGGGAAGGGAGCCTGGGTGAGACTAAAAGATACAGGGAATACAGACAGGACTGGGAAGAATTCCTCAAGAAGGTAAAGGAGGAAGTACAGCAAACCCTGGGGGAAATCAGCATCCAGAGGAAAAGTGAAGAGGAAGAGGACAAACTAAAAAAGGCCTCCTCTGAGCCTACAAAGAAAATAACAGGTCAGGAGGAGCGGACCCCTGGAGGGGAAGAGGATGAAGAGGAAATCCCCCAGCAAAGGAAAACCAGAAGTCATGCCAGAGGGAAAACAGAAGAGAGGACCCTAGGAGGGAAAAGGAAACAGGGGGAATGCCAGGTGAGATTCCAGGTGGCAAGTGACAGTGAGAGTGCAGAAGAAAGTGAAGACAGTGAAGAAGACGACGTTTCAAGGAAAATACAGGAAGAGGCGGGAAGAACCCTGAATGACCTCGAACAAACCATGGGCGAGGTGAGCAAGGCTTACTACACAGCGACAGAGGAAGGGGACAGAGACAGGGCAGAACACATGAGGAAACGTTATGGTGAGCTGGAAGACTCGCTCGAGGAATTGAACGAGTCAACACAGAACGAAAAGGAATGTGCAGGCTGTCACAGGGCATGTAAGGGAATGCAGGGCCTAAGGATCCACCAAGGCATGAAAAAGAACTGTAGAAACAAAGGATTCGTGGTAAAGGTGTGCCCAATGCTAATTCCACCCAGAATGATAACCAAGGGACTGCTGGGAATCAACAAAGTCAAGAAAGGAGTTGAAAAGGGCATAGGAGAGATTCGGAAAGGGATGAAGAAAGGACTGGACGAAATTGAAGAAGGAGTGAAAAGAAGTCTGAGAGAAAGCAGAAAAGAGCTGGAAAAGATGGAAAGAGAAAGGAAAAAGGAGAGGGAAAGGGTCAGAAAGAAGGGGAGAACATTGGAAGAAGTCCAAGAAGAGTCAGACCCTGAAGAAACATCCATAATGGCGCCCTTAATATACAAGGGTATCAACTCCCATTACCAGCCATGGGCCCACTCAGATGTGAGTGGTCTCTTGGCAAGGCTCCCAGTGTTACACGAAGGGGCCGGCAGATGGATTACGCATTTCGAAAATGAAACCCAGGGGAGAACCCTGGCTGTGGGAGACATCAAATATGTACTCAGCATGATATTGGGCAAAGCCGAGACCGAGACAGTGCTGGAGCGCGAGAACTTGGGCAGACTAATGTTGACACCTCGTACAGATGAAGACAGATTCGACCAGCATCGAAATGCGATATGGAAGGCCTTGAGAGCAGCTTACCCTAATCAGTACAGCCCCACAGCTGTCCATGTGGAAAAACTCAAAGACAGTGAAAATCCAGCATCCTTTGTGGAAAAGGCAGCCCAGGACTGGACGGCCAGAATGGAACAGAGGCCGGAAGAAACGTACGCAACCACAGTACAGTTCAGGCAGGCAGTAATGGATGCACTGCCAAGACCAGTAAAAACACAGCTGGAGAATGACTGGAGGTGGGCCTGCATGACAAAGGACGAATTTAGGCAGGCAGTCGCCCACCACGTGACTCTGTACAGACAAGGGGAGGATAAGAAAGAACAGCAGGAAAAGGAGGCCCTGCGAAAACTAACCCAAATGCAAATTCAGGAGGTAAAAGGCTCAAAGAAGGCAGCCACACAAGCTCCAGTGATGCCAGCGGTCCAAGCCCCAGCAATGCCAGCTCCAACCCCAGCACCAGTACAGATGGCAGCACCAGTAATACAGCAGCCTGTGGTCATGCAGCAGCCCCAACCAGCGCCACCAATGATGCCCACACAACAGGGACCAGGGGGATGGTATGGGCAAGGACAGCAGCAACCACAGCAACAGTGGTACCCACCAAGAGGCCGTGGAGGGCCTCGTCGAGGAGGATATGGACAAGGAAGAGGAGGAGGCTATGGAAGAGGACAACAAAACCGAAACCAGCCAATGGATAACAGGTGCTGGGTGTGTTGGGGTGAAGGACACATCTCAAGAGACTGCCGAAACAGACCCCAAAATGGAGGTCAGGGAGGAGGCCAAGGTGGTGCAATGCCACCACAGCAAGGACAAACTCAGGGAGGAGCCCAACCACAGGGACAGATGCAAGTCTCTCCCTATGGGGGAGGCTTCTACCAAAATTGACGAGGCCCAGAAAACCCAGGGGAGGGTCAGTTTCCCATCTTAACGAGGGGAGCTGATAAGGAACCAATGCTGCAGGTTCTAATACAGGGCAAAGAAGTTAAATGTTTAGTAGACACAGGAGCAACGTACACTTGTCTTCACCCAAAAGATGCCCAACACCTCCCCAGATCTTCGGGAAAGTTTATGAAGACAGTGGGTTTTTCGGGACAAACGCAGCTCATTCCAATGACGATACCAGTGTCAATTCAAATCGAAGATAAGGAAATTAGAATACCAGTCCTAGTAGCAGAGCATACGCCTGTTAACCTACTAGGAAGAGACGCCCTGTGCAACCTAAAACTCCAAATCGAATGCTCTCCCCATGGAGTGGAGATAACAGGATTGGCCACACAAATGGCCCTGATGATAAGTGAACCCCCAAAAAACGATATCCAACAGGTCTATTGGATTGGGCAATTGGAACCAGACCTTGAACGAAGAATCTGTGCACAATACGGACACCAAATCAATGACCTCCATGGTCGCCTGAGGACACCAAGGTGCCCTCTCCACTGTACAGTAAAATTCGACACGACACCCAATGAGGAAAGAGAAAAGAAATGGAACAAGGAAGTGGGTGTGTGGAAACGTATTCCAATGGACATACACGCAATAATAGTAGCCAAGGAAGGAGTGGCTGCACAAGTGAAATTTGTGGAAGGATGGGACATGGGCATGCACTTTGACATGCCCGGAACAATGCCCCACATTACCCTAAGAGTGGCAGTAGGGTACAGGTCAAGACAAATGGGCCCAGCAATGCTCAGGGCCAGATGTGCTAAATGGAAATACACCATGAACGACCGATTCCAAACAGCCATTGATCCCGGAAGCGGCCCAATGTTCAGAATAAAACTGGACAACCCAATCACGGTGTGGGGTGTCCCGCAGGTGATTGAGATAACAGAAACAAAGTGCCAAGAACAAAAGGAAGTACCCTACGTGAAGGGATGCCCATACGGAAATGAGTTCTGCTTGTGGCGATTGTTCCCAGGAGCAGGACGACGATGTTGGGACAAGACGCGACACAAGCCTTTCAGCAGTGAAGACATTGAATGGGAAACATACAAGCAGCATCTGTCATGGCGCTCAAAGAAAGACTCAACACCTCTTACAGGGCCAGAGCCTGTTGCAGAGGAACGGGAGCTAACAGAGCAGGAACAGACCTTACAGGGTGTGGCCAACATACCCTATGTAAAAAACTGTCCATACGGTAACCCGTACTGCATGCATGGCCTGATAGGAGGAGCAGGATACAAATGCTGGGACAGGAAGAATCATGTACCCCTCACCATATCTGACCCAGACTGGAAAAGATTCGTGAGCGACTGCGCGGAACAGGAGGAATACCGACGATCTTGGAAAATGATGCTGATACAGGAAGTGACGGAGACAACCGAGGAAAGGACCAGCAGGATACTAGGGCAAGTCCCACCTTCAGTGTGGTCTCAGGGGGATGGAGACATAGGGTTGGTCAAATCAGCAAGCCCTGTGGAGTTCAGACTAAAACCAGGGGCCACACTGCCGTTTCAGCCACAGTATCCAATATCGCCGGAAGCAGCAGAAGGAATCAGAGGAACGATTGAGGAGCTGCTGAAGGCGGGAGTTCTAGAGGAAGTCCCAAGGGCGAGATGCAACACGCCCATCTTCCCAGTACTGAAAGCAGATGGAGTAAGATGGAGAATGGTACAAGATCTCAGGCCTGTGAACGAACGGATTGAAGACTACCCAGCGGACGTTCCGCACGCCAATGTGTTGATGACCAACATCCCATCGGATGCAACAGTGTTCTCTGCCATTGATCTGGTTCAGGCATTCTTCACCATAAGGGTGGCACCAAACAGCAGAGAGCTCTTTGCCTTCCAATACCAAGGGAAAACATTCCAATACACACGCCTCCCACAAGGCATGAAACACAGCCCACATATTTTCAACCAAGCTCTGAAGGAGGATCTGAAACATGTCAAATGCCAAAGTACGATCCTACAATACGTGGATGACATTTTGTTATGTTCACCAGACCAGGAAACATGTGAAAAGGATACCGTCCTTGTACTAACTGTCTTGGCCGAAGGGGGGTACAAGGCGTCAAGGAAGAAGTTGCAATTTGCACAGCCCCAGGTCATTTACCTGGGGCGACTGATCACTCATGGACACAAGGGCATTGCCCCAGAACACATTGAGGCCATCACCAAGGCCCCAAAACCAAACACAGTGAAACAGATGATGTCATTCATAGGTCTCATAGGGTTTAGCAGTGACTGGGTGGAATGCTATGAGCAAAAGATAGCTCCACTACGTTCTATGATTGTCAGAGCAGGGACCAGCAGCCTCAAGAATCGAGTCACATGGGCTCTAGATGGAGATGAGGCCTTTGAGAGAATCAAGAAAGAGCTGCAGAGGGCGCCAGCACTGGCGCTACCTGACTACAACAAGCCTTTCCATCTGTATGTGACAGTGAAGAAGGAACCAGGACAGGATGCGTACATGGCAGCCATTGTCTCTCAAGCACAATGCCATGGAAAAAGGAAGCAAGCAGTGGCATACTACAGCTCCAAACTGGACGCAGTAGCACAAGGCTACCCACCATGTTTTCAGGGACTAGAGGCGGCATACTTAGCTTATGTCAAAGCGTCTGGCATAACAATGGGTTGGCCTGTGACGATCTACACCAGCCATGCAGTGGCTCAGTTAGCTGAACAGGGAAAGTTTTGCCTAACTCCACAAAGACAGCTCAAATACTACAACCTATCCTTCTGTCCTGACGTCACGATAAAAACATGCGACACCGCCGGAAACCCAGCTGACCTCATACCGCTCGAGTATGAAGGCAGCCCACACGAATGCGTGACGGACTCAATAGCGTTCTCTAAACTTAGGGAAGACCTAGAGAGTGAACCCCTGTCAGAGGGAGTTACCTATTTTGTGGACGGATCTAGTCACAACTATGACAACAAAACACATGCAGGGTTCAGTGTAGTGCAAATGCTAGGACCAAAAGACTTCGTCACAGTCATGTGCAAACCATGCGTACAACCATGTTCTGCCCAGTTGGCAGAACTCAAAGCTCTTACAGCAGCGTGTTCACTTGCAGCAGGAAAGGAAGCAACAGTACACACAGACAGTGCCTACGCACATAACGTCTGCCATGTGCATGGGGCACAATGGAAACAGAGAGGTTTCAAAAAATCAGATGGAGGACCTATCCAACATCTCGAACAAATTCAACTACTCCTAGCGGCTATGATGCGACCAACACGATTAGCAATATGCAAATGCAAAGCACACTGTAAGGGGCAGGACCATATTACCCTAGGTAATGCAAAAGCAGATGAGGAAGCAAAAGAAGCAGCTTTTCAGGCTAGGCTTCAGAACAAGGCTCCAAAGCCCCCTCAGGAGAATGAACCTCACACTGTAATGCTCAGCAGAGTAGGCCATGGCACGTGGCCACGGCCAATGCCATGCCCCGCCCCCTGCCCCTATCCCTACATGGAGTGCCTGTGGTGCTCCCAGTGGTACGACCCTGAGCATCACCACCAGCCAGACCCCTCTTGCTGTGCCCTATGTCAGAGGGCAAGCTGCCCTATCTGTTGGGATGCGCCCTGTGCCACTAGGTACCCAGCGGGACTGATGGATCGGATCATGACATACGATAAGTTGGTACTACAGCAGAACAAAAACATGGCACATTTGGCACTACAGGCTCCTGCCATTGAGGTGGGGCGCATGATGGTCCCGGCTGCAGCAGCAATGCCAGGGGGAGATGAGGTGAGAGTAGTTATACTCAATCCCATACACCAACTAGACACAATTAAGGAAATGCAGGAGAATGCCCCCCACTTTGAAAAGCAGAGGTGGCGAGACAGGGGGGCGGCACAGGACAGGGACGGTCTATGGAGGGCCCATGACGGCAGAGTGGTGGCCTCGAACCGGCTGCTAGATTTCCTCATTCAGGATGCGCATGACATTGATCATTGCGCAAGGGGGGAGGTCAAGGATCAGATCCTTAATATGGGGTTCTGGGCACCACTACTGCAGGATCGTATTAGTTTTGTACTCAGAAATTGTGACACCTGTGCAAGACATAACATACGAAAAGGCATAGGACCAAGACCTCTGGGACACATCCCACTCCCAGACGGCCCATTCAAACACTTAGTAATGGATTACATTGACATGGGCAAAACAGTCAGGAAATTCAAACATGTCCTGGTCATAGTATGTCGATACTCAAGATGGGTGGAAGCCTGTCCAACCACTGGGCAGGATGAGGCAACTGTCATTCGCTTCCTCACACGGGAAGTGATTAGCAGGTTTGGCATTCCAGAGACAATAAGCAGTGACAATGGCAAAGCATTCACAGCTAACACATGGAGGGAAATTGCTAAGAAACTACAGATCATGACTCGCTTTGGGTGCGTTTACCACCCCCAGAGCCAAGGAATGGTAGAAAGAGCAAATGGAACATTGAAAAACAAAATTTGCAAAATTTGCCAGCATACAGGGCTAAATTGGGTGGATGCACTGCCCATTGCTCTGATGAAAATGCGTTGTGAGAAAAATCGAACCACCTTCCTGACACCACACGAGATGGTGACAGGAAGGGCAATGCCCACTCCACGATACCATACGGATGGGCGACCCCCTCTAGCAATACTAGAGGGAGAGGTGGGCAACTACATTAAACAACTCTCTCAAGTTCACAGGGCAATTTACAAGGAACAACGGAAGAGGGAGGAGAGATTGAAGAGAGAGGCGGAAAGGGGACCCATACAGGTGGGAGATTGGGTGTACCTAAAGGTGTTCAAGAGATCGTGCCTCGACCCCAGGGCAGAGGGACCATACAAAGTGACTCACACCACTCCCAGGTCGGTAAGGGTTGAGGGGTCAGATTTGTGGTATCACCTTAACTCTTGTTACAGGGCACCTCCACCGAGAGAAGCAGGAGAACCGGAAGGCGACGACGGAGATGGGAGACCCCCAAGCCCCCCAGGGGAGGATGATGGTGGTGGGCCGCCCAGGGGAGAACCAAGTACGAGTGGGAGTACGACGAGGAGGACAATGCCGGCTCCTGATCATGGCCCTGGGCCTGGTGTGCCTGGGAGGGATATTGTTTTCTCTCCCCTATCTGTTTCTACAGGTGGTGACGCTGATGAGAACCAAGCAGGACCAAGCCGGAGGATGGGGCCTGGCGAGCGGCGACCACCCAAGGCTGAGACCGCTTCCCAACCCCAGGTATCCGGAGGAGCAGCAGCACGCCCCGCCGCTGACTACACGGACAGCTCCACAACCGACTCCTCAGCCACCACGCCTGACGAAGGAGGCTACGCCGAAGCCGAGGAAGGGCCGCAGAGGAGGGAAGAAGAAGCAGCGCTACCCTTCTCCCACGGACTACCCCCATACTACGAGGACTACGGCACTATCAACTGGGAAGACCTTCGCCCCAGTACCAGTGTTCCAGCTGAGGAAGAACCGAGGATGGACAGCACGACGCAACGAACCGAGGTCCAGGACGTCCTTGACGATGTCTTGGCCTACAAACCCCTTCCCCCCCTACTCAGCCCTCTTGGAAATACACCCAACCGAGACCGCCCCTCTCAGAGTAGCCCCTACGTTAGCTACAGATACCCAGACACCAGCGAAGGCGCTGGGCAAGAAGACACAGAACTCTACCGGTATAACTATCCTGGAAGAGACTGGGGTAACTACGAAGACCCATACGAAGGTGAATGGTTCCCTCCACACCCAGAAAGCGAAGGAGACGAGGAATAGGAAGAGCAAAGGAAGAGGACAGAGAGGAGGCTCCCTGCCTCCTCGTCCAAAAGAAAAACAAAGACTGAATGATACAATGTACAAAGAACTGAATAACAGACCAACTAACAAATCAGGAAGTACCCTTGAAGGGTATGATGGGACAATGATTATGTACAGCGAAGGGTCAGGAGACGATGTATATATAATCACAAAAGACACGCCTAACATAAGGGGCACACTTGTAACCAATAGTACGCGGGCTCCCCCGGAAAGCACGCTGACACCCTTAGAACAGGGTAAAGGAAGACGGAAGAGGTCGCTCAGCAACACCTATGAGGCCTTCGAAAACAATGCCTGGATGAAGTGGGCTGAATTCACTGGAAAGTCGATACACCCTGAAGGACATTGTTATGTGTGTTCGGCAATCAGGCCCAAAATAACAATCGTACCAGCATCCGCCAAACTCGAAGAGGACTACCCGCCTGAAGGAAACCCGCCTGCAAATGCTCTATGGTCCCCATTCAAATGCTACATGTACATGGGAGGCAGCCAGTGGCGTGGGCTAGATATGACAACGGGACGATACGAGCAGCGCATGAACAACTCGGAAAAATGCAGACGGGAATACCCAAGCATGGGGTTCAGAACGATGAAAAAGACTCACTGGTCCTATGAGATACCGGAAGGAGTACAGTTCGAATGCTTTGAAAGCATGTGGAAAGGAGGAGAGGTAGTTCAAGAGGGCGGGATGCTGTCTGGAAATGTGTCTGGAAATATTACTCTCTCCCCTGTAGGAAAACACGGCCCAATTAGGAGCATTAGGTGGAGGGTCAAGGGAAAAAGTGACGTACGATGGAACCTTGTCGCCGAGCACGATCCCCGAGTCGAGGAACCTGGAGAAGTGATGTATTATGGAACCTTCAAAGGACGAACAATGGTGAACTTGACATCTGGTGAACTCACCATATCCAACCTAACCGATCAAGATATGGTAAAGTACTCTGCTGAGATTAACGACAGGGTCCCAAGACCAGAAGACGTCATCTCTCTGGGGGGCTCCCCGGAACTGAAATGGCCCATAGGTGCAGGAGAAGACGTAGGGATGTTTGAAGGACTCTGTGCGACGAAATGGGTCCGCTCGAAGCATCCTTATGACTTCCACCTACAAAAGAGGAGTGACGGCACTAAGCCCAAAAAGGACGTGAGCACGTTCCTACTTATGGAGGGCCAGGACATCCCAGTGGAAGGCTCATGGTGGGCCTGCGGAAGGAAGTGGGGGATACGTAACACCCTACCAAAACTATGGCGAGGAATGTGCGCTAAGGTGGAGCTAGCCCAGCGAACTCACATCATTCCATGGAATGAGAAGGATTCCAAACGACCCCCAACGGTAACAGGGCCACCAAAAAGAAGAAAAAGAGAGGTGTATCTGGACCAATTCGGTCAGCCTAAGAAAATTCCCAAGGAATTTAAAGTACGAGATGAAGTGATGGCGGGACTCGAAGCCGCCATCTGGTGGATCGGACCATCCATAGCAGCAACGAAAAATGCATACTGGATCAATATGATCAATTACAACTATTTGCGGTTCATGAACACTTCTATAGATACATTCACTGCCGTGGGCCGCAGAATGGATGCAATGGAACGCCGCTTGAATGCCACAGCAAGAATGGCCATGGAGACAAGAATGGCTGTGGACTGGATATTAGCCAAAGATGGTGGCGTGTGTGCAATCGTGGGGAAGGATTCCTGCTGCACATATATCCCAGGACCAGACGACGAAGTTGCAGACTTCAACAACGCATTAGGAAGACTTAAGAATCTAAGTACGGAGGCTCACTCCATTTCAGGAAAAGGGCCTACGTTTGAACTTCCGGATATGACGGGCATAACGGGCTTCTTTGATTCTGTGGGCCAATGGTTTAGGGACACTTTCGGGTCAATAGGGGGAACTATAGTGGCGTTCCTCCTGAAAGTATTGCTGGGAATAGCCCTAGTAGTGGGACTATTCTGCTGCATCACGCAGTGTTGCAGTAGGGTCTGTTCTAAGGCAATTGCCAAACAATTCCTCGTCCAGGGAATGGAGGAGGAATACGAGATGCTCACATTGCCTGACTACGAGAAGGAGGGTGGGGCCGGCTATCCCCCACCCCCACCGTGGCCGTCTCCTGAATGGGAGAGCTTGGGAATTTAAGGTTTTTCTGACATAACATACGCCCACTGGAACTTACGCATACACACACACGTACACTAACAAGTAACTGCAAAGACACATACCAGTCCACACCGAGCGATGGAGACAAGACAAGGTCAAAATCAAGGCTGTGGCTCGACACAATGTCGCCCATAAGGCATACACGCTTAGCATAGGTAACTTAGTGTAATAGAGGATTAGCCCTCACCAGCAAGGCCATCCAACGTTAGAAAAACCTGGATAGATGCTTGCCCACGACAGTACTGCTTGTTTATGATGCCTGTAGCCTTGCCCCATTTGTCACAGACCACCCCTGGGCCCGCCCGAAGGGCGTGGCGGGGTGAGTGGCCCAGGCGATATCCAACGACGGGTAAGACCCTTATGGCCAGCAGGGGCAACCTAAGGCAGGGTAGGTCGTCACAAGCGCCCCACCCCAGTGTGGCGTGTACTTGCGGCCAGTAACGCACACGAGGTCCGGAAGGGATCGATTCGCACCTGATCTAGGTGTCAACAAAGGGGGCTGGGTCAGTGTACGGGGAGGGCTCGACGGCCAACAATGCAGTCTGTCCATAACATATCATTATTATTATTATTACCATTACGTACACGAAGGCGAGGTCTATTGGCAGAATCAAGCATGTTGCTATATATCTCCTATTTGGCATGGTGGCCGTTGCGTTTACATTGGGTTGTTTGACCCGTAGGCGTTAGGGAATCACGTCTGGTGGTTACCCTAGGGGCGAAAACCGTCTCGGGCCCTAGCCTTATATTTATAGTAACGATTGGTCTCCTCTGTCGCTCTGTCTGGATATTTTCTTCTACATGTAAATGCACTCACATAGTCACGCCTATATACTCAGTTATATACTCATATTTCCTTTACTTGTATACTCACAAATATACTTACATGCTCATTGCATAGGTACTACTTAAGTGGTGTGTTTATTGTTTAGAGTTAACATGCTCATGTGCCACTAGTCATAGGGTGCCGGGACCATATAATAGCTCACGACACGCCCATATGTTTAAATCTGCTTCGCTGCATAATTCATAGGTGAGGCTAATTTAGCCTCAAAGGGGGGAATATGTGGTGTTTTTTTTCCTTGACTATTGTTTAAATAATACATAGTGGTAAGATACATTAATAACCTTTAATGCCATATACTCATAAGAAAAGGATCAACATGAAACAACATTTATAGGCATGTACAGGCATGTACGGACATGTGCTGGATCAGAGTGAAATAGGGGAAAGGGGACTTTCCACTCAAGCAGGAGTGAGGGCAATGTGCCAGCTGGTTGAAAGGGTAAAACAGATGCAAACTGGAAAACTGGAAAGAACCAGAAAACCCAAACTATAGCAAAAGAGCACAAACAACCATGACTCAACATAGTGACCTAATGAGAGGTGTGCTCGTATTCTTTAAAAATGGAGGAGGGTGAAACTTCCACCATTATGATTGGATCCTCTTGCTCCTCCGCCTTTCTGATTGGCTAAAACACGATCTGGTGACGTCTCAGAAGGAGGCGCTTCTGAACAGAATAAAAGGGGGAGCAGAGCAGCCAGAACTTCAGATCGATCTCGTCGAGGTACCAGCTGGTAGCGCCGCCTTCACTCTATTGCTTGGTAGTGCAGTTCAGACATTGTTTGGATTGTAATATCATTGTGATACAGTGAATAAAGATCTTCAGTGTTGGGAAGTCTCTGTCTACGTGGTCTTCTTCGGATGCTTGGTCCAGAGTGATAATTGGTTTCTTTACAAGAGTTAATTGGTTCCAGAGTGCTAATAGTCGAGAAGTCCAGGAGCGTGGAATTTTCCACCACAATGACAGGCAAAACTTTGTTGCAAAACGAAACTATAACGATAAAGCCATGAAGTTGAACACGTTTTTAGCATGTTCTAGTTGGAATATTAGGCTTGCTAATGTAGCTCATAATAGGCATTATTTCATGCAATTTTCTGTGATATTTTAGAGGAGGCTGAGCCTCCCCTGCACTCAATGAGCAATCGCCTCTGCATATAGGCTACAGCTGTCGCCTATTTTGCCACTTCCTGTTTGGTGTTTGAGCGAGGTCACTATTGGTTTTTAATGTGCACGTCACTATTTGCATAAGCTACGACTGAAAAGACTTCCGATAGTATCAAACATGTTTGATATTGTCGTAACGGCAAAACTAGAAAAAGACTGACTCCGACAGACTTAAAACCGCTAAGATTGGCACCTTACACTAAACGATTTAGATGACGGGAGCGCGCCGAGATTCTAGTACAACTTGCAAGATTTCCGCCCGATTTTGGAAAAGTAGTCGCCGACTGTTAAAACAGACCAAAATCGTGCAATGTAAGCCAGCCTTAAGCCTACCTTACACTGGCAAGATTTGGGAAAGATTCTTGAAAGATTGTAGTCTTTTGAGTAAAGCTTGAATGAGGTGCATTAGTTAAAAGACTACAGTCTTTCAGAAATCTTTCCCAAATCTTGTCAGTGTAAGGTAGGCTTTACACTAAACGATTTAAGCCTACCTTACATTGCCAGACTTTGCAAAGATTTGGAAAAGATTTTTGAAAGACTACAGTCTCAGACCCTCTCACATCTAAAGACAATTCATTGAGTTTTTAGTCACAGACTAGTCACAGGCCAGTCTCAGATTAGGATTTTGCAAAGACTGTGGGTCACTATTTACAAGACTGCTGCTAGATTCCTTCAAATTATTTCCATCGTGCACTAGGCTACACGTCATCATCAGCAGGAACTCACGTGATAGCCTACTCATATCAAAGTCATTTTTTCGCGTTTCTGCAGCATTGTTTCATGTGTGACATCCCTAACAGATATAAAGCTGTTCTGTCACGTAGAATAATTAGACTAATAATTTATAAGAAATGAAATAACAAAAAATCATAAGCTACAGCTGTTGCCTATTTTGCCCTTTCCTGTTTCGTGTTGGAGCTAGGTCACATTTGGTCTTTAATGTTCACGTCACTATTTGCATGAGCCACGACTGAAAAGACTTCCGATAATATCAAACATGTTTGATATTGTCATAACGGCAAAACTAGAAAAAGACTGACTCCAACGGACTTAAAACCGCTAAGATTGCCACCTTACACTAAACAATTTAGATGACGGGAGCGCGCCGAGATTCTAGTACAACTGCCAAGATTTCCGCCCCACATCAACACCATACCCTTCACATACTAAGAGTTTGGCATGCTTAAAGGAGCATTTCACCCATTTACATTAAGCTTTTTATTGTTAGAAACCCAGTCATATTTTCGAATGGTCGTGCATCGTTCACTCATTTTCGCCTGAGATGGGAGAAAAAAGCCAAAAATGTATTTTTGGGTCATGTGGATAAAATCCAACAACTCCCAGAATTCCCTGCCTTTCACTGCCTTCACTACCAGCACCCACCAGAAAGTAGACAAGTACACAGAAGGACTCATTAATGTAACATTTTGGCATTAATAACGATTCTAAAATTAAAACGATCATTGCTTTATGTTGTACTCAATCTTGTGGCCATATATCAATGTTGCTGGTCTTCAAAAGGAATTAGCGAAAAAATCACAAAAAAAAACAAAACTTAATTAACATATTTCCATGTCAAATGTCCCGCAAATTGACAGCATATGCTAGAATACCCGACCTTTAACAAGTATTAGTTTCGCTAATACTATTTGTGCAATAACTTGTGAATAACATTAGGATAACTGACCTTGTGAGAGCTAGTCCATTCTAGTTTGAGCTAGCCGGAGGTAGCCCAGGAAAAGGCTAATCGACAGCCAATGATCCTAATCGACGTCCAGGCTTGCTGCAGGCCTTGATGGAGGCCTTGATGTTCTGTGCATATCAGATTCAATATCAGCATTCAATGAATTAGTATTTAATATTAAATCGTAGTTACTTATCAGCTTTCTCCACAGACCGGGAGCCTATAGCTTCCAAAAAAGATGGCGACTATATATTTTAGTTTCTGCAAGTGAAGTCTCACTGCTAGCGCCCCCTCTTGGAAAAATGAGGAAAGTGTTTGTAGTTTCATCTACTCGACAAAGATATAGGATTCCTGCTTTCAATGATTTTTACATCATTGAAAGCAGGAAGTCCAACATTGAAAACCGTATTTCTCCCGTCTCAAGGCAAACTGAGGGAATGTTGCACGGCCATTCAAAAACATGACTGGTTTTCTAAAGATACAAAGCTTAATGCTAATCGGTGAAGTGTCCCTTTAATGTCAGTTATTAGCTGTTAGCTAATTAGCTGTGTAATGGCCTAGGGAGCCATACAATAAGGGAGGACGGAGGCGTGATGTTTAAACAATAAATTGTGGTTTATTAACCAAATTACGAATAAATAATGCCTTAACCCTTTAGGCGCCAGAGGTTTTTTCCTAAAACGTTCAATTTTGACATAGAGTCCCTCAACGTTACATTAGATTACTTAGAACGTTTCACCTGGCAGTTCTATGGCAAGCCATTTTAACATAGCCTACCTTATAGCAAGCCACCTAGGCCTAAATTGGATGAACATGAAAGCAGAGCTTACCATTGTGTGTGCACCCATGGCAAACTGTTTTAACATTTAAATATATTATGCATAGAAGCAATGAGATATTGATAGTAAATTGAGTATAACAGTTCAATTTCATATTTTGTGTGTGATAAAATTGTTATTATTGGGGTAACCATATCTTATTGGAGTGAACATATAGGGAGCTAAATATAAGATAAGATGCAGATACAACACAGCTAATGCCGGAAACAAATGAGGTACTTGAACAGCCTTCCGTGCATATAGCCTAAGTATTCATGCTAGTCCATTTCATTGTAAAAAAAAAAAAAAAAAGTACCGGTTCAGGCACCGTTTTGGCACCGGCATCGTTTTAAAAGTATCGATTTGGCACCGGTATCGGATAAAACCCAAATAGGGATGTAATGATTACCGGTGTGACGGTAAACCATGATAAAAATGTTGACGATAACAATTACCGTGTTCATTTCGAATATCATTATTAGCACGGTTGATACTACGGTATGGTAACCGTGTGTTTAATTCCTCCCAGCTTCATCCGAGCCTGTTTTTGACACAAGTTGGTAGGCTACTATGAAACAAAACATTACCTTACTAATTCTGTTGACTAATTTATGGATTTAACCACGATTTGGATTAGGCTACACCTGCTTTTAAAGGGCGCAACATTTTCACCCCAAAACGTGCGCTGTATGTAGCCACTCTGCGTCTTTTATGTAGGCCTACATGTTCACATTAAATCTATTCCACTAACGTTATCAGGAGAATGCTGTGAAGTTTTATGTTGAGTGCTGGGTGTCACTCATTGGATATAACAGATACCAAACTCCAAATCATAAGTTAAAGCAACACCATGTAAGTTTTGCTCTCGGGGTCCCCCTACAGTTGGGAGACGGTCATTTCTTATATATGTCGTAAAATCTGTCACGGTTACACCAGAAGCAAGTTAGACATAGCGTGCAGTAGGCTAGACTTGAGGCTGCACATTAAATATTAAATTATGTGGTAGCCTATGATACCAGTTATGTGATACATTTGTAAAACTAGGCTTTCAGCTCAGGTCTGTGCACGTTCTCGGTATTGGGATGATGTTGGTCATTGTTGGTCAAATACTTATTTTTTTTAAAAAACGATTACGATATTTATGAGCAATAGCGTAGCCTAATCTAGGGTGGTCATTTTTAGTGTCTTTATAACATAAAAAAAATCGATGGTCACCAGATATTGTATTCTATGGTATTCACGTCCATAGTGGCATATATTTGCACGCCCAAAATGTTTGGCAGAGGCAGAGCTCTTATAATATGATGACAGAATCTTACACGTGATAACTTTGTTTTTCAAGATAATTGTTTGGTCAGTAGCCTATAGGTGGTAGATTTACACGTTGAGCTATAACTAGCACACATAACCAGCTCCGTGCAGTTTGGTTGGCAGCATGATGACACTAGATGACAGAGCTAGGATACACGTGCTTTTGTTGATAAGCCGATTTCTGCAGGAGTTCTCACGTCTTGGGCAAACTCGGACTGCCTGCGTTGCGTGTGAAATGTAGGCTATAGCTATTCCAGGTAGCCTAGCCCAGGGGTCGGCAACCTGCGGCTCTGGAGCCGCATGCGGCTCTTTAGCGCAACCCTGGTGGCTCCCTGAGCGTCTTCAACAATGTATGAAAATGAATGGGGGGATTTTTGTTTGTTTGTTTTAATATGGTTTCTGTATCAGGACAAACATTCTTAACGTTTTCCAATGTTGTAAAAATGTGCATAATAAATATTAAAGTTCAACATTTCTGTCAACGAAGATTTGATAGCCTACGACACACGTTTCAGAGCGGCGCCGTGCCATGGCATGGATCCCAAAGGGAAAAAGAGAAAGATAGCCGATGAGATCAGAGAATTTAAGGCAGAATGGACCGAATCATTTGCTTTCATTGCCATTGCGGAAGGATTGCCTGCATGTTTGCTTGCTTTGTAATGAGAAGTTGGCGAACAACAAAAAGAGAGACATTTAGAAAGACATTTTCAGGGAAGGCATGCTACATTTGCAGCCGACTACCCAGTTGGGACTGAGGGAAAAAGTGCGATTGCAGTAGCCTACTTCTGGAGAAATTTTGTTGCAACCTGAGAGATATTAAAACGTGGAAAACAACGGTTCACGGACGGTGATTACACGAAGTTGAACTTAAAGCACCAGCGGAGTAGTCACGTGGTGTGTCATTCTCTCCGAGATGCGCTGTAGGGAAAAACATTTAATCATGAAAGCTCGTTATGTAGCCTCGTTGTAGCCTACTTAGTCATTTTGATAGTAGGCTAATATAGATAATATACACTTACAGCCTGTGTTACCTTCATATAAGGCTTACATAAGGCTTTTAATTTTTTTGCGGCTCCAGACAGATTTGTTTTTTGTTTTTTTGGTCCAAAATGGCTCTTTGAACATTTTGGGTTGCCGACCCCTGGCCTAGCCCATAGCATGCATTTCAGCATATCATCATATGAATATAATTTCATGGGTTTTATTTTTTTCAAACGCCAAAAGATCACGTAGCTCATGTTTATAAGGCATCAACTGTCTATTCAACGCTCGCACAGAATTTGAGGAAGTGGTGGGGGAAGTGTGCCCTATATGCCGTAAAGCAGTCGAATTTTGTAGTTCTTTGGTTCGTACCGGTTCGTACCCGAACCCCAAAAGGTTGAAAAACTCCATGGTGTTGCTTTAAGCTATAAGCAGCCAATTTAACATTTCCAACCAAGGAAAAGTGAGCACAATGCCACGGTAACCTACCTACAGTGAGCTATGGAATTTAATTCATTAGGCCTTGTTGTGTTTAATAAAATTTCCGAAAAAAGCTACACAGCCCATTGGCAAACTTTTACATCTTGAGAGAATTCCATCTAGGTAACTATCCCGTTAGCTCACGCGTCATGTCTATCAGTAGCCTACAGTAGTCTAGTGCTCACCAAAATCATAGAAGTTAACATTGCAAGACACTTATCTTTTCTATGATTCCCGCAATATTTTCTTTGACTTGTTAATTTTTTGAGCACTCATTTTATTCAATGAAAACGGATATCCTTGAACTATGCACGACAACTTTCCTAAAACCGAATGAAGGTTAATATAATTAGCCTACTCCATGTATCTGTTAAAGTGACAGGCACTCAATTAGACCTACACAACACCCCTGTAATGTCATTAAAGACAAGTGTAATAGTTTAAACATCAATATGAAGTATTCAAGATACTTTTATATATATGTTTAGCTATAAGTAATTATGCAGATCCTAAAATATTATAAACTATTAGCAAAATATATAAAGTTTATGAATTCAAAATATGCAATAGAAGCAAGACAATCCATTGTCTCTGTGTGTGGAGGGTTGAGCAGAGACTAGGATTGCCACTGCTGTGAATGATCGGTATCCTGATGAAGGCAGTAAGGGTTTGCCTATATATTTAATGTAATAAACACTGTCACATTTTTCTTTAAACTATTTCAGCTTGTGTACACCTATCAGTGCTTTCTTAACATATTGTAGGCCCTACACACATTTTCTAAAATACCGCGATAACACCGAAAACCGTGATAATGTTGGTCATAACCGTGGGGTTACATTTTCACACCGTTACATCCCTAAACCCAAACGATACCCAACCCTACGCGTTACTGCCCATCACTGGCTGAAAACAACATTATAGACTTTGCTACTATCTCAGCAGCAGAGAGGCAGGGCAACAACATGGGCAACACTTGTGTGTGTGTGTGTTCAACACACAACTTCATAACTACAATGAATGAATAATACTCATAGATAAAACATTGTATCTGTTCATTTAAAATATGTGTGTAGCAGTAATCTTTTTTTTTCAGTGTCACAATGAAAACACATGCTCAACATTATACTATATTTATTCTGCTCTTATAAGGTAAAGTCTAAAATATAGAGATATTTTACACTGTAAGTCTAAAATTGAGTTTGAGTAATTTAAGACCTACGTTTCAATTCAAAATATCGACAAAGGATTAATGTTTTTTTTGTTTTGTTTTACGTCTTTTTCCACGCCGTTCTGTTTTTTTCTTTTTCTGTTATGGTGGCAGTTATGGTCCGTGTAGTTCTACATGACATGTTGCTGTTAGTTGAACGTAATAATAAAACTACAGATGTGAAACGGAAATGTAGCCTACAGGGCTCAAAATTAGTACCCGCCAAGCGCCAATGGCCAATGTGTAGATTTCTGTTCTGGCGAGTGAATTATGACAAGTAATCCGCCACTTTGGCGTGTGTAAAACGGCCACTAGTCATCAACGAAATAGCCTAGCCTACTGTGTGTGTGTGTGTGTGTGTGTGTGTGATTGCCGCTAGCCCCTCCTTGGCTCACCGTCTCTCTCCCGCGGCAGCGGCTGCTAGCTCGCAGGCAGCCGCGTGCTTTTAAAGAGTAGGTGGCTGCTCTGTCCAGTGGCAGTGAATGCTAGACAGCGGTCTGATCTGGCCGCTCGAAAACTGCAGAGTTAGTTGAGCTTGTAGCTTCAAGAACTATAAGCGAGCATCACAGATTTGTCCGCTAATCCTGTCCACCCCTGCCATTTTCCGTTCTGTAGCCTATTAAATTATTGACTTCTTGACTGGCGTGATATATGACGCAAAATTAAAGTAAATAAAACAGACAGCAATCGTGCAACTTCTGTGTCAGTGATAGGGAGTGATAGAGCCCGAATTAAACATTGTATCCATAAGTGAGGCGGAAAACTATATCCTGCTGAGAGTCACGTGAAATGGTGTTCGAATGAGGGAGGGCATAGTGGATGAAGAACAGACACATGAATTTAGTTAATTTTATTACTTTGCCTCATATGTTCAGTTCTTTCATCCTTATGATTGAGCAAGTATGAATGAGATACACGTAAATGAAAATTAAGGTATTATAAAATACTGCAGGTATAAAAATGGTTAGTGTAATAATGACTGGAAAGTAAAAAAAATGGTCTTTGTTAAATCTTTTCCAAATATAGTGTATAATGACATGAAAACAAGCAATAGTTAAAGGTACTATATCATTAGTACTTAACAATAGCTTTAAAATAAGTTTTTTAATTTTGGCTGGTAAAAAATCTGCTTGGCTGGTAACTTTTTCCAGTTACCAGCCACATTGGCTGGTAAGCCAAAAAGTTCATTTTGACCCCCTGCTGTCGTCACAAGATGCAGGATGATGACAGGATGTCAATTGGCCGCAATCTGGCTTGTTATTTCTTTTTTTTAATACTTCGTGATGGTCTTAAATTTAACCCATGATGGTCTAAAAAAGGTCTAAAAAAGTCTAAAATTGCACTTGTTAAAACCTGCAGACACCCTGATACTGTCTACACTGCACTATATTTTTTCTTCGGTCTATGCACCACTTACACTTTGTCTATGACATTGCACTTTTCTGCTTTTTTCTGCCCCCAACGTCTGGTTAGATGCAAACTGCATTTGGTTGTCTTTGTACTGTACGACGATACAATTTAATGTAATCTAATCCAACCATGCCAGTTTTAGTAGAACATAATGTACACTGTTGATTTAGCCTAGGCCCTAGACAACAGAACTAGGCTCCTGCATGTTGGCCTATAAGGTAAGTAGTAAGCATATGGTTAGGGCTCCAATTATTAGTTAACACCAGTACTATAGTTTGCAATCAATAGACCTTTTTAATGATTGAATGAAAATCAAAATCCCAACATTATAATGCAGTGAGCGTCGTCCAGGTTGGAACCTACGTCTGTTTGGTCAGAAGCACTAATGTCTATCCTTTTATGCCACCATATGGAAATGTAAGTAATACAATCAGTTAATGTTTTATCGGCCAATGTAACCGGTGTGTCTCAATGAATGCATAAATTATTTGTTTACATTTCCTCGTTTGGTTATTTGAAGGCTTCACTGATCAAGTAGCCTAGCCTACTTTAAATAGGATACACGCTGGGGTTATTATTATTCATTTTAACCCATTATTGTCATCATTATTATTATTAATTATTATCATCATCAATAATAATAATGAAAACATAGCATATGAAAAATTCTAGCTCTTATAATACAAATTATTTTAATGATTATTATTAATAATGGGTTACAGTAGGTCTATGATATCATAACTAGGCTGGGCCCAAGAAATCATAACTCATGTCAGGCAATGTTAGCCTACCATTTAGACTTCATGCGTTCGGCTCTAGCCGATAGGACCCGACATGCTCCGAAAACATCTGCAACTATTGTTGTCCGAACTATGTTGGTAGCAACCAACTTCGTTCAAACTAACAAAGCAGTTTTGGGAAACAGTCGTAACTTGGATGTTGGTTAGTTGAACGATGCATCGTACCATGTTGGTAAGAAGCTAACCTACGTAGTTGTACGGGAAACACACTCCAGGATAGTAGATGGATAAGTGATGGAGGTATATTATGATGAAGGAATAGAGTAATGGAGGGATAGAATGATAGGGTTATATACTGTAAAATGATGGAGGGATAGAGTAATGGATGTATAGAATGATGAAGGGATAGAGTGATAGGATGATGAAAGGATAGAGTGATGGAGGGATAGCATGATAGAGTGATATAATGATAGTAGTTTGTCAGACAGTAAATGATAAATAGTTTAAATATCCAGGCTGTTCTCTAGCCTGAGTGTCAGCTGAATTTAACCCCTCCCACAACGTTTTAGGTTGGGATGTTTGGTCTGCCATTGCTCTGTTGTGGCGAAATCAAATTGACAGGGTGGGCTTTATACAATGTTGGACAAACAAATTAGTTTAATTAACAATAAGTTTGTCAGCTACATGAATTTGCACCAAAGCAAAGAGGAGATGTTTGTCCGGTGACCTACTTAATTATAAAAGTATGACACTGTGCCTTTCATGTAGCTTATGGTGCAGTCATCTGCCTGTATTTTCAGTTTTTAAGAGCTGACATTTCACAAATGCCTTGCTTTATGAGAACTGTTCAACACTGTTTCCCTGGTATTGCCAGAAGAATTGTCTTTTGTCCATTTATCAGTGCTCTTTGGGGATCACCGCCACTGCCAACTGTGGATCTTAGATTACAGCGTGGGATCATATGTTAACCTGAGGTCTGTGTCAGATGGAATCTCATGGAAAGAGCAGTCCTACTCACTTCAAGTTATAGCCCTGCTAATGAACAATAAATATTCTCTTCACACAAAAAACATGTCAGAAAAAACGACTGCAATCTTCTCAAGAGAAAGATTTTGATTCTCATTAACAGAAGACGGAACAATTAGAAATTCCACAATAAGCACTCACACCAGGTTGCCCATAGGTTTATGGACATATAATGTTGATGTCCCAATAGGCTCTACAAATCATGAAAACTGAAAACTTACCCAGGCCACCTGCACCCAGGAAGATGCCTCCTACAGCATCAGCATCACAATCTTTAGAGACGCCAATAATGATGCACCCTGCCACAATGCTGAGCAGGGCAGAGCCCACCCGTAGGCCATGGTACTCCCCAATGCTGACCGCGTTCATCCAGCAGGTGGAACCCCCACCTGCTTGGGTTCTGCAAATACACAAATGGCCACAATAGAGAATGCACAGATTAAATGGTCTGCAATGACTTTCACTCCAGGAGTTTCAAAAACAAATATAGCCTACCACTCTCACTCTCACTGACACAGGCACACAAACTGCAGGCTCAGAGCCTTCTCAAGATTGGTCATGCATCTTTAAACACAAGGGCTCCTGTTTCCCACTTAATTCATCATGTTGTACAGTGCTCAAATTCAAGCTTGATTTCACCTAATCATGCTAATCAGACATGCACAGAGAAAAGCTATTAAACACTCAAAGCAAACCTTTGGTGTATTTACTACCATCTTTGCTTCTACTCCAGAAAAACAGGGCATAGTGCAAACAGATTAGATACAGGACCCCTCAGAGAAGTGGTGGGCCTGGTTTGGTTTTCTAAAATATCTCTCATTTCAGAACAGCAGGTCTTACTATTCATTATACTATTCATTCAGAAGACATACATTGTAAGGTTTATGAACCTGGATATATAACTAATAAAAAAGACTATGTTTCTTTTGTAGTATTATCTTTCATTCTCCTGCATGCCAAAACCCCCTTATTTTTCCAACCAAAAGGTATTGGCCCTCTTTGTCTATACAAAGTATACATGGGATTTAATTGGGGGCCAAGCAGCAAAGCTGTGCAGCTACAAAGCTCCATTGTGTTCCTACCTGCATGTTTAGGGCCTGAGCACCGAGGTGCGGCCGCTGTGGCAGCGGCTGCACTGTAGGTGCAAGGCCCTATTGTTTTTGCTCAGATTATTAGGGCCCGAGCACCGAGGTGCGGCCGCTGTAGCAGCGGCTGCACCGTAGGTGCAAGGGCCTATTGTTTCTGCTCAGATTATTATTATTATTAGGGCCTGAGCACCGAGGTGCGGCCGTTGAAGCAGCGGCTGCACCGTAGGTGCAAGGCCCTATTGTTTTTGCTCAGATTATTATTATTAGGGCCCGAGCACCGAGGTGCGGCCGCTGTAGCAGCGGCTGCACCGTAGGTGCAAGGCCCTATTATTTTTGCTCAGATTATTATTATTATTATTGGGGCCTGAGCACCGAGGTACGGCCACTGAAGTGGCTGCACCATAGGTGCAAGGCCCTATTGTTTTTGCTCAGTTTAAATTTCTTCTGGGCCACGTTTTCCCTTTTTTCACCAAAAAGTTTTTGGCAGCTATGTGTGGAATTGGTAACGCTACTCAGCGGCAGAGCTCTGGCCTAGGGTGTGGCTCAGGGACTCTATAGCACCACCTAGCGCGTTGTCTGTTGTGGTTGACACATACATGCATGGAAATGAACCAAATTTGGTAGGCATGTGTGTTGTATTAATCTGAACAACTTCTACATTTCAACTACATACTGAATCTTAGAGGAATTTGAGTTATGATTATGATTATGAATTTTGCACATAATGTATTTTGAAACACTTCTCCTAGACGGTTTATCGAAATCATGTCATTTCAGCACTAAAATGATCTTGAGGGGTTGCTGAAGAGGAATTGCGACCAGATTTTTGAATTTTCGAAGTATATTGAAATGGCGAAGGTTTGAATTATGGCATCTTATTTAGAAACAGGAAGTTGGTGTTATAGGCAGAAAAAGGTTATAAATTGGATGTAATTTGGCAGTGGAACATGTGGAATTGCTTCTGCTAGTCAGAGACAGAGCTCTGGCCTAAGGTGTGGCTTCGGGACTCTATAGCGCCACCTAGCAGCACGTTATCTGTTGTGGTTGACACAAACATTCACGAAAATGAACCAAATTTGATGGGCTTGTGTGTTATTGCTATCGCTAGTCAGAGACAGAGCTCTAGCCTAGGGTTTGGCTTAGGGACTCTATAGCGCCACCTAGCGTGTTGTTTGTTGTGGTTGACACATACATTCACGAAAATGAACCAAATTTGGTGGGCTTGTGTGTTATTGCTATCGCTAGTCAGAGACAGAGCTCTAGCCTAGGGTTTGGCTTAGGGACTCTTTAGCGCCACCTAGCTTGTTGTCTGTTGTGGTTGACACATACATTGATGAAAATTAACCAAATTTGGTGGGCATGTGTGTTGCTCATGCACATGCCATCCAACAAGTACGTGTTGCTTTGTTAGATTCCGAAATGTCACGGGTCCGCACCGCAGGTGCTCGGGCCCGCCATCGCCGCTTGCGGCTATATTTATAGTATTTTCCTCTTACCGGACATGTTTTGCCCTTTTTCACCAACTTGGCATGCTCTAAAACTGATACCTCTATTGAGAGACAGACCTCTGGCCTAGGGTGTGGCTCAGGGACTCTATAGCGCCACCTAGTGCGTTGTCTGTTATGGTTGACACATACATTTACGGAAATTAACCAAATTTGGTGGACATGTGTGTTTTATGAATCTGAACAATTTTTACATTTAAACTATATAGTGAATCTTAAAAGAATTTGAGTTATGATTATGATTATGATTTTTGCACATCACATATTTTGAAACACTTCTCCTAGACGGTTTATCGAAATCATGTCATATAAGCACTAAAATGATCTTGAGGGGTTGCCCGAGAGGAATTGCGACCAGATTTTTGAATTTTTGAAGTATATTGAAATGGCGAAGGTTTGAATTATGGCGTTTTATTAAGGAACAGGAAGTTGGTGTTATAGGCAGAAAAAAGGTTATGAATTGGATGTAATTTGGCAGCTACATGTGGAATTGCTTCTGCTAGTCAGAGACAGAGCTCTGGCCTAAGGTGTGGCTTTGGGACTATATAGCGCCACCTAGCAGCACGTTATCTGTTGTGGTTGACACAAACATTCCCGAAAATGAACCAAATTTGGTGGACTTGTGTGTTATTGCTATGGCTAGTGTCACGGCCCCTCTACCATGGGCGCCTGTGCCACTCTCTCCAGAGTCCGCAGGGCTCCACCGGGGCACTAGGTGTCCCTGTCTTTGTTCATGTCTGTTTTGCAGGCTGGCTGATTGCTGCACCTGGGCCCGGTGTTGGTCTTAATGGCCAGTCTGCTGAGTGTTCAGTCTCTCTGCTCACCCCGCCTGTGAGAGCTGTCTGGATGGCTTGTGTTCAAGCAGGCCAGATGATGGCTGAGGCGTCTTGTTTTTCTTACCTATTTCCTTTTGGTAGATCTACTAATCTTTAATAAATATTTACTATTATTGTTACCCTCCGTGTTGTCTCCCTTTAGTCATGGTTTGAGAGCTGAACTGTGACAGATGGGGGCTCGTAGAGTTGAACTCGGTCTGTTTGTGTTAGTAGTTTGCTAAATTTATGAAAGGAGTAGCAGGCCGCGTGACGTCAGTGCGTAGTAGTAGCCGGTCAGCTGTAGCGTTTGTTCAGGGAAACATGCGTGTCTGGTTGTTTTTGGGGACATATCGAGAGGGTAAGTGAAACATTTTGCTTTGTTATTTAAAGTGAGTAAGCTATGTAATCTGGCAGATAAAAGTTTGATTGTGCAAGTTTGTATCGCTGTACTGAGTTTTGTAAGGCGATAGGCCTATCTAGTTGTAATTGGGTTCCGAGGCTTGTTATTCAGTTACTGTTTGTCACTGTCCATCTCTGTTAGGTTTAGGGGCGAACTCCCTTTGGTGTTCGTCCTGGTGGGTGGTTTAGTTTGGCGTTATCGGTGGTTAGAGTTTTACTCGGGAGCACAGCCGAGGCTGCAGGGGGGTCGCCAATTGCTGGTTGCCAACCGGGCTTGCGGTATCTGGTGTTAGTACCCACCGCCGAGCGCCTGAAGAGCTAGCGGGTAAGTTAGTTATTTTTTCTCTTGGCTAGGTATTTAGAGGGATTGGACTGTGATATCTGACTGTAGACAAGTTATCGGGGCTTCGGTTACGCTTGGTCTAGTGGGCCTATCATTTCAGAGTGCTGGTTTCCATCAGTTTTCGAGTTAAGGCAAGTTAGTGCAATTTTGTTAGTTATGGCGTCTGTGCAGGAATTTTTGAGAACGCCGTCGGTGGCATTGTTGGAGTTGTGCTCTCGTGAGGAGATTATTGAACTAGCTGGGCATTTTCAGGTAAACGTTGGGGATAAGCGAATGAAGGACAATATGAGGCAGATCTTAATAGAGAAACTGCTTGAAACGGGGGTCCTTAAAACTGAAGCACAGCCGTCTGGTTCTGGTTCAGGGGCAGCTGCTGCATTAGAGAGTTCAGGTTTGACATATGAGCAATGCAAACGATTGCTGGAGCTTGAAGTTGAAATGAGGGAGCAAGAAGTTAAAAGGCTGGAACTCGAAGAGCGGGTGCGTCAACTTGGTAATGGGCAGCATGAGCCTTTTGCACGGTCTTTTGATGTCCGAACCAATTTACGCTTGGTTCCGCCATTTTCTGAGCGTGACCCGGATACCTTTTTTTCCCTGTTCGAACGCGTAGCTGTTGATAGGCATTGGTCCGATGCAGAGCGCACTTTGTTGTTACAGTGTATGTTGACTGGGAGAGCTCAGGTTGCATATTCTTCTCTCACTGTGGCGGAAAGCCGTGTGTATGCGTCAGTGAAGGCAGCGGTGTTGCAGGCGTTTGAATTAGTTCCAGAGGCTTACCGTTTAAAGTTTAGGACTTGGGAGAAATTAGGTAAGCAAACGCACATGGAGTTTGCCAGGGATTTAACAACGCACTTCAATAGGTGGTGTTTATCCTTAGAGGTTCAGTCATATGAGGCACTATGTGATTTGATTGTTTTGGAACAATTTAAAAACTCAGTTCCCGGTCACATAGCTACTTATTTAAGGAGGATGGTGTTCTGCAGCGACCAGATTTCTCAGCATTTTTATCTGACGGGTATTCATCGCTGGTGGGAAGTGATGTTAAGGTACCGGTTAGAATACTGAGAGATACGGGTTCATTTGATTCATTTGTGGTGAGTTCTGTGTTGCCATTTTCTCAGAGTTCTGATACAGGGGACCTGTTTTTGATGTGAGGCATGGGTCTGAATGTGTTGTCTGTTCCAGTGCATAAGTTTGTACTTGACTGTGGCTTTGTTCAGGGTGAAGTGTTTATGGGTGTCCGACCGGCACTGCCTATCGAAGGGGTGCATATCCTTTAGGGTAACAGCTTGGCAGGTAGCCGGGTATGGGCTGATTTACCATCTCCTCTTGTAACCACTTCTCCTGTCTTGGTTATACCTGACAGTAGCTCACAGAATTTTCCTGATGTATTTACAGCTTGCGCTGTTACCCGTGCTATGTGTCGTGCAGAGTCTGAGTTGAAACCTGAGCAGAGCGGTGTTGAAGATTGTGTGAGTGTTTCTGTGCCTGTGCCGGAGTCTCTCTTGTCTGTGTCACGTAGTGATTTAGCAGCAGAACAAAGGGCTGATTCTACTCTTGGTGAGCTGTTCGATCAGGTGTTGTCCGAAGTTGATGGGAAGAGTGCTGTCAAAGGTTACATTCTGCAAGATGGGCTGTTGGTAAGGAAATGGGTGCCACATGGGGAGAATTTTGTGGGGAATCCTGTATTCCAGATTGTGCTTCCAGGCAAGTTCCGGCAAGAAGTACTGAGAATGTCACATGATCAATCAGGACATCTTGGCGTCCGAAAGACGTATGAATACATTCTCAGGTATTTCTTTTGGGCAAAATTGAAACGGGATGTTTCTCAGTATATTAAAACATGCCACACATGTCAGGTCACAGGAAAGCCTAATCAGGTTATTAAGCCAGCTCCTCTTGTTCCTATTCCTGCGTTAGCACAGCCGTTTGAGCATCTCATAATAGACTGTGTTGGTCCCTTGCCTCAGGCTAAGTCGGGTAGTAAATACATGTTAACTGTGATGTGTCAAAGCACTAGATATCCAGCTGCATACCCACTTCGTGTAATTACTACTAAGTCAGTGGTTAAGGCCCTTACACAGTTTGTTGCTATCTTTGGGATTCCAAAGGTTATACAGAGTGATCGAGGCTCAAATTTTTCATCGCATTTGTTTGCTCAAGTGTTAAAGCAGCTCGGGGTCAAACATAACCAAGCTTCGGCATATCATGCACAAAGTCAGGGGGCACTAGAGGTTTCATCAGACCCTGAAGGCTTTGTTGTGTAGTTACTGTGTTGCGCTTCAGGGTGATTGGGAAGAGGGGTTGCCCTGGTTGTTGTTAGCAGCTAGAGAAGTTGTTCAAGACAGCACTGGCTTCAGCCAAATTATTTGGTGTTTGGACATAAGGTGCGTGGTCCTCTGGCTCTGCTTTGTGACTCTGTGACTGTATCTGAACCACCGCAGAATTAGATCGATTACATCAATGGGTTTCGCCATCGATTGTTTATGGCTGGTGAGTTGGCTAAGGAGAAGCTGGCCTCATCCCAGGTTAAAATGAAACATCTCTACGATCGAAAGGCTGAGGTTCCTAAGTTTAGCTCAGGTGACCAGGTTCTAGCTTTACTGCCGATTATTGGTTCCCCTTTTCAAGCAAAGTTTCATGGTCCATATACTGTACTCCGTCAGACCACTGATTATAATTACTTGCTTCAGACACCAGGGCGTAGGAAGAAAACTCAACTGTGCCATGTTAATTTGTTGAAGCCATATTACAATCGGGTGGCACAGTCTTCAATGGCGGGAGGGAGTGTGCAGCAGCAGACTGCTAATCCAGTGTTGATGGCAGGTACAGTGAGAGGGTATGTGTCTAGCAGTCTGGCTGTGCTGGATGATGACGGTGTGACCGCACCTGATGAGAGTCGGTTGCGGGGTAGACTCAGGAACTCCGAAACTTTGTCTAGCCTTGAGTCTTTATTTGGGCACTTGTCTCCAGAGCGTTCTGCTCAATTGTCTGCTCTGATTAGGGATTATATGTGTTTATTTAGTGATGTTCCAACTCGCACACACCTAATTGAGCATGATGTTGATATAGGTGAGTCTTCGCCAATTCGTCAGCGTTTCTACAGGGTATCTGAGGTCAAAAGACGTGTGATGGAGAGTGAAGTTAACTATATGCTTGAAAACAATATCGCACAGCCTTCCTCTTCTAGTTGGGCATCGCCTTGTCTGCTTGTTGACAAAGCTGATGGAAGTCCCAGATTCTGTACCGACTATCGCAAAGTTAACATGGTCACCAAACCTGATGCATACCCGCTGCCTCGGATGGAGGATTGTGTTGACCAGGTGGGGGCTGCTCAGTTCGTCAGTAAGTTTGATTTACTCAAAGGCTACTGGCAAGTCCCTTTGACTTCCAGAGCCAGAGAGATTTCTTCGTTTATCACACCCTTCGGTTTGTTTTCTTATTCTGTGATGAGTTTTGGCTTACGGAACGCGCCCGCTACGTTCCAGCGGTTAATGAACATGGTGGTGTCTGGTCTCAGGGGATGCGCTGTGTACTTAGATGATGTGGTGGTCCACAGTGATACTTGGGAAGTGCATTTAGAACGTATCCAGCAGCTTTTTGATCGCTTGCGTGCGGCGAATCTGACTGTAAACTTGGCGAAGTGTGAGTTCGCCAAGGCCACTGTCACTTATCTCGGCAAGCAAGTTGGTCATGGCCAGGTGCGTCCGGTGCAGGCCAAGGTTGCTGCAATTGAGCTGTATCCTGCGCCTGCAACCAAGAAAGAGCTTATGCGCTTCCTCGGGTTGGTAGGTTACTACCGCAGTTTCTGCAAGAACTTTTCAACTGTGGTGGCACCCTTGACAGATCTCTTGAAAGCTAAAGCCAAGTACATCTGGTCTGTGTCCTGTCAGCAAGCATTTGTTAATGTGAAAGCTCTCTTGTGTGCTCCTCCTGTTCTAGCAGCTCCTCGTCTGGATAAGCCATTCACACTGCAGGTGGATGCGAGTGATGTTGGGGCTGGAGCTGTGCTACTTCAAACTGATGGTAATGGTGTGGAACGTCCCGTGAGCTATTTTTCACGAAAGTTTAATTCTTATCAGTTGCACTATTCTGTTACTGAAAAGGAGTCACTTTCTTTGGTGTGGGCATTACAAAACTTTGATGTTTATGTTGATTCTGGTGTTCCTCTGGTGGTCTACACCGATCACAACCCCATCACTTTCCTTCATTCTTTGCCTTGCCCCAACCGAAGACTGATGCGTTGGTTTTTGTTCCTACAGTCATATTGTCTGGATATCCGCCATATTAAAGGTTCCGAAAATATTGTGGCCGATGCTCTGTCAAGGGCAGCATGTCCTTGAAGTTGTCCTGAACCGTTTCTGCCTTTACCTCTTCCTATTCTTAAACGTTGCTTCCCCAGGCGCCAGGGGTTGCTGAGTAGTTGGTGGACATGGTAGATTGGTAATGGGGAACTTTCTCGGATCTGGTGAGTCTTGGAGTCTTGCATAGTCAGTATTAAATGCCAGTTGGTATATTAAATGTTCTTATTGTAACTTTGTAGGGGGGGGGGGTGTAAATGTTTAATGTCTGGGGGTTGTACTGTTTTAATAATTGTTCTGAGTGCCTGGTGGGAACCCTGCTCTTAAGGGAGGGGGTATGTCACGGCCCCTCTACCATGGGCGCCTGTGCCACTCTCTCCAGAGTCCGCAGGGCTCCACCGGGGCACTAGGTGTCCCTGTCTTTGTTCATGTCTGTTTTGCAGGCTGGCTGATTGCTGCACCTGGGCCCGGTGTTGGTCTTAATGGCCAGTCTGCTGAGTGTTCAGTCTCTCTGCTCACCCCGCCTGTGAGAGCTGTCTGGATGGCTTGTGTTCAAGCAAGCCAGATGATGGCTGAGGCGTCTTGTTTTTCTTAACTATTTCCTTTTGGTAGATCTACTAATCTTTAATAAATATTTACTATTATTGTTACCCTCCGTGTTGTCTCCCTTTTGTCATGGTTTGAGAGCTGAACTGTGACACTAGTCAGAGACAGAGCTTTGGTCTAGGGTGTGGCTCAGGGACTCTGTAGCGCCACCTAGCGCGTTGTATGTTGTGGTCGACACATAAATTCCAGATTTGGTGGACATGTGTGTTGTATGCATATGAACAAGTATTACATTTAAACTATATAGTGAATATTAAAAGATTTGAAGTTATGTGAGATTTTTTGATTTTTGCACATCATGTATTGTGAAAACTCCTAGAGGGTTTATTGTAATCATGTCATATGAGCAGTAAAATGATCTTGAGGGGTTGGCCAAGAGGAATTGCGACCAGATTTTTGAATTTCCAAAGTATATTGAAATGGCGAAGCTTTGAATCCAGGTGTGTTATACAAGAAAGAGAGAGTTGGTGTTATAGGCAAAAAGCAGTGACTAATTTGGATGTATTAGATAGTGTGCTTGTAGTGACAGTCACATTCAAGTTTTGATGTTTGGTGTGGTTGTGATTTTGTGACTTAATAGCATATTAATGATTGTGGTTGACACATAGTTTTACCTAAAGTATTATGAGATGAGAAAGTGAGTTATTTAGGGTTATTTGTTTGATGCCCTAGGCCTAGGGAATGAAGTCACTATGTAATGTCTCTCAATCATTTGACATTCTGTGGTCGAGGCACTGTCCCGCCCACTACCATCTGCTTTGTTAGTCAGTAGAAATGCAGGCGATCTGATAGAAGACTCAATGTAGGTCTACACTGAGTGTTTTCGTGGACTTATCGTGGAAATCGTGCAATCATTTTTACTTTTTCTGTACGGAGTTATTCTTGAAAGTCAGGTAAAGTTTTGTTGAAACGCTACTGAAGTTGTATAAGCACAACTTTGCAAGCTATTTGATCCGGTTCCATAAGGCTAAAGCGCTCGTTTCCTTCATTTAGCTAACTCCAAGTGATGCACGTTAGTGATAATGGTGTTTACTAGCTAGTTTATCTTAGCTTACAAATAGAGCCTTGATAGCCTTCGTCACAGCCTAACTAGGCCTACCGACACATAATCCAAACTTTCGACAGTTGTAAAATGTAACGTGAAGTTCAAATGTGTCACTGTTTGGGAGTAGCTTACCGTTTGGGAGTATGCTAAAGTTATAGCTAGGCAGGTTTTTAGGCGAACACATTAACCAGAGTTTGACACGTTCGGTAATAAACAAGTCCCAGTGCGATAACGAACGCCAAATAGCCTAGTTGGTGTGGTTTGAAAATGTCTGGCGGAAAAGAGAACAGGCACCCAGGGCCAGCCGTAGTAAATTCGACCTGGTTTAAATCTTGTCCCAAGCTAGCTATTAGGATGCCTTTTTGGCTTGCGCAAGTAGCTAAAACGGATAGTTCTCGTCCTTGATTATGAATGGTTTAATCGAAGATTATGTAGTTGGTCAACCGTCGCTGGTTGAATTGTGTTTGATGCATGGTTCGATGCCGTTGTAAATTTGGCAATAAACTTGACTGCATTTTGTAGTAACGCGCTACCACAACTACTAGCACAAAAGTTAGAGTGGTTGCGTGTGGTTGTTGCATGGTAATCATTCATAGGCCTATAGAGGGAATATATCTTGGCTGAAGAATGCTTAATATTTGTGACCCTGTAAAGCGGAACCAGTCGTTTCGGTAAAATTAATTAAATTAAGTTATTGTGCTCACATGAACGGCCATAAACTAAGCTTTCCAACGATATGTATATCGAGGGTATTACACAAACTATCGCTAAGATAACAGCATCCGAAGTTGACATGGTTCTCCTGTCACGATATGCCAGAAGAGGAGAAATCACCTTTTTAAGTGGCGCGTGCACAACGGGAATGACAGCAAATGTGTTGAATCTTCGCCGGGTTTAACAGTCAAAACGTATGTTTTTCCGTGAAATGCGTTCACGATATGAAACTGTAGACTGTATACAATCGAATTAGGCGAAAACGTGAAATTCAACATTTTAACCCGGAAGTTTGTTATTGTTGATTTTCTCAAAATAACATTGTGCGCAAAACGACTGCTTTCGCTATGAATGGTCACATTTGTCGTTGCTGTGTTTTTGTTTCATGAAATCTTGCTAGATCGATGTAGTAACCGTTTATGAAAATCAATAAGCCACTCGAGTAAGTGGTTTAGCCTGTAGTTGTTAACTGTATAATCGAACAGCTTCGCGTTGTGCCAACGCAACTTGGTGTTCGATTATAGCCTACAGTACCTCATATAGGCTTACCAGGACCTATCGGGGATTATTGCTTATAAACCACGGCCTTTCACGGGTTATTTCTTTAACAACTGTTTTAAAACGGCTTCGTTAAACTATTCAACAAAGACTGTGTATATATATATATATATGATTCAACCTTAACATTTGGATATCCTCCTGAGACCCGGTCATTCATTTTTGTCCTCTGTAGGGGACATCAGTCTGTGTCTTATAAATGAAATACCATTCATGCCAACTATTCATATCCTTTTGTACTCTCAAGAGGACATCCTGGGCTTTCTGGTGATACCACAATTATGTGGGTTGGGTTAACAGATTTCACAAATTTTATCTTCAAAATGGCGGCTATTGACTTTTTTTCATTTCATGGCAGCAACAGAGGTAATTGACCATTTTTGGTCATTATTACGTGTTTTATTGCACACAGTCAATTTGTGTCATAAAAATGACAGTCTCAACTTGAATTCAGAGAGATTTCAGAAAGATCCTAGCCTGGCTACAGGCATGCAAACTGGTCAGGGGTGAAAAAGGTGAGACTCTTCTCCGACATCCCCCCCCCCCCCCCCCCCCCCCCGAAAAAAAAACAAAAAACAAAAAAAGAAATCTTCCAAAGTGAGAGGGACACGCTTTCTTTCTTTCTTACTATCTCTCTCTTTCTCTGTGCTTATGTACTTATGTACTTATTATGTACTTATTACACATTTCTGATGATTTCATAGGCCTAATGGACACTTAAACTATCAGAATAAGGAAAAGTCTGAATATTTGTTGGACCAAACCAGGTAATCAATAATCTTGCTTGAGACACACTATTTCAAACTAATATTAGGCCTATAATATAAAATAGGGCAGCTAGGCTTTAATTTTTCATATTGTTTTAAAACGTTTTAATATGCAGCCTAGGCTACAGATTGTGGTTTTTAGGCAACCAACCAATAAAGTTAACTGTCTTCATATTACATGTTAAACTGTAGGCTACCTGTAGGCACAGACTAGGCTACTGATGTCCTCCTGTAACTCGACAATGAAATGTAAATTTAATTTACGCATGGCTTACGAACTCGTAATGATCCGGGTGTTACTGAAAATTGTTGCAAGTCACACACATAACTCAAACGGTTACGTGCGTTACGTGTGGTCTGAAGCAGTCTCAACTTTTTTTGGCTACGTTACTATAGCGAATCATTTTGAGTTGCATATCTTTTGCGTAGGCTTTGCGTAAGGTCTATGCGCAGTGTGCTTCGAGTAACAGGGCCCACTTTTCTTAAAGACAGACAGCATTATCATGTCAATCAACTACGTCTCCGGACAAAACGAACCAGCCCAGTTTATGAGCATTTAATTCAACTGTCACATTAGCCTTTGATATAGCCTGCTGATAAAGTCTGCCTATTTGCTTCACCTTTTGCCGATCTAGATGGTTCAAACTGCACGCATTCTTCATCAAAAGAACTCGTTATGTCTAGCCTACATGTTTGTCTAATTTCGCGAACTTTCATCATTAGAAGAAAACAACCTATGCTTTGCTACATAATCTCAGCGTCTTTTTGTAATAGAAGTTGAACGTTTTAACTAGCCCACCTGTGAAATTCCTTGGCATCTCTTCTCGCCAGAATCACTATATTCCACCTGACATCTCAGACGCATCTATCTGCGCTCACAACAGAGGCTATACTTGGCATGCGCGTTCTGTTCGCGTTGCGTCTTTGTCAACCATTAGCTTCCACTAATGTTTATTAAACGCATAGGGGCTACATTCACATCCCTTGCTGATCAGACGTTTTAAATGCGGCTCTAGAAACACCTCAAGATGCGTTAGCGTCTGCGCATGATTTCTAAACTCAGCTGTAAATTCAATTCACCTTGAACCCCCCCCCCCCCCCCCCCCCTAAATATTTTCTCATCGGATCTGCACGAACCATGTAAGTCACCTATTTTTGATTCAAAACGGCGAATTTCGCCAAAAGGTGAGGAGTTTGCATGCCTGTGGCTAACGCCTACCACTTCTCAAATGAGACGTGGTCTGGCAACCAGACGTTCATTTTCTCGTATTTGAAAAAATGCCCAGATCCGTTCATTGGGCGCCACGGATATCTATCAAATGCGCACAGCTCACCCAACTCGTTCGTATGCAACGCTAAGGGCTGCCATTGACATCAGTGTTCCTTTGGCGTCGAATGTAGACGCAAGAAGGCAACGGAAACTTCTCGGATGTTCTGTGATTGGTTCGCCAACATCAGGCGAACATATGGGCGTTAGTTTCCAGACTGGCTTAGCAGCGGGATTGAAATCACCGCGCAAGGCAGTATGGGAAAACCCAGGCTAGAAAGATCCAGCAATTCTAACACCTATTACATAAAATAGCTTCATGAGTTGAAAAATATAAAGGCATCACTTTCGTGTGTATTTTATATGTGGATGTGTTTTTATATACACATGGTCTATTAATGTACCCGCTTCTGTGGTTGATCCTGAAACCAGTTGGGTGTAATTATTGGTTTCCATGAACATAATGTGATCATTAGGTTTGTTCACATCTACATTAAAATCTCCCAACAAAATGATGTTATCACTCAACACTGTCAACGCATCCATCAAGTGTTAGAGATGTCTTTGGAAAACACGCAAATTACAGATGGTACGGGTTGAGAATGCACCTTCTCCCGCGGGACTCCCGAAGAGATCCTGCAGGCTGTCAAGCCGATTTTTTTCGAGGCTAAGGCAATGTACCCAAACAACCACCAAGTGGCAGAAAGTTTCAACCCACATGCATTTAATGATGAAGACATATCGCATATCCGTCAATAGTCGACTCCTTAATCTCATTTAATCATTAAAATGAAGGTGATGACTGGCGAAATTAATCAAACGACGTTTCAATAAACCACTGTTGAAATAATGAAAATGGTTATAGAAAATCGCCTACAGCCTAACGCCGACACAGCTGATTCTTTCATTGATTCTAAGCTGTTTTGATGTAGGGGATGGGTAAACTGGCGCGCTACAAACATGCTACCAATCAAATGTAATATTAGTAGGACTAGCCTACTTAGACGCTTTAGTCATATAGGCACGTTGCCATGTTAATTTGGGCTAGAAGTCCTTGCTTGTGGTGGCGCTCCTGTCCGCTGCTTCTCCCGAATTGTGTTTGGCAAATTTGTCAACAATCAGCTTAAATGTCAAATCATATTTATTTCTCTTTGTCGCCATGGTATTGGGGGAAACGAGATGGTCAGTCCTCGTATTTTTGCTTCATGTTTCGTTATAAGAAATATATAAGTAATAGTTAAAGTCTTCTTCCGTATTGAACAGATACGGGACGCTCTTTGTTCCGTTTTTTAAGGAACTACTCAATGCACACACACTACAATGAAAAACACACAAAGAAAACGCTAAACATATAGCCTACAACCTAATGACACTTTAATGCAGCGTTTCTCAAACTATGGGCCGCGAAATGTGGAGACTGCTGCTGGGCCGCGAGACATGGAGTGAAATTAGGTCCGGTGCTTCATCTGATAATTTGCTGCGCAATTGACCAAGCAACCGCGGACCGACAGAATTTATTGATTTTACAAAGTGCCATTATCATTGCCATATTCTCTTAAAACATAGGCTATATATTTGAAAACGAGTTGATTAAAGGTTTCTAATGGTGTTTCTATAATATGATAAAAGCAGAGATTGAGATGTGTGTTTGGAACAGTTTTTCAAATCCCCCGGGGAGTTTAGACTCCAGGGTGTTAAGCACTCATTCACAACTGTCCCATCGCTAAATGCTCTCTTGTGTTGCGTGATCACACAAGTATACCTGTCGTAAGCCCTATTCGCACGGGATTAGTATTACCTGTGGACCTCTGATCATTTTCAAATTATCGCCCCACCTCTGTGTTACTTGCAGCGCATTCGCACGGGATAAGTAAGTAAGAATAAAGTCTGTAAATTACTTTATTTTCACTGACATTACACGGATATGTCGTATCCTAACGTTCCAAAACAACGCAGAAAGTAGAAAAGATATGCAATTGCAATGGCAATCACTGAGATGCAGATTCGCACGGGATTAGTATTATCACCGGACGTCTGTGTTTGCGAAATACAGTAGGTAATTTGCGGCAGAATTTTTACTTTACAAATTACAGACATGGCACATTCGCACGGGACTAAGATCTCAGTCATCCTCCGCAATTATCACAAATCACCAGAGGTCCACAGGTAATACTAATCCCATGCGAATAGGGCTGTAGTGTGCCTTTAATTTGATAGGCCTAATTATTATCTCCGCCAAGAGCCTTATTCGCACGGGATTAGTATTACCTGTGGACCTCTGGTAATTTTCAAATTACCGCCCCACCTCTGTGTTACTTGCAGCGCATTCGCACGGGATAAGCGAAGTCTGTAATTACCATAGAAATTACTCTTTTTTCACCGACATTACAGCCGGATATGTCATATCGTCACATCCGCTTTCAGGCTACTCAAGATGGCTGCAGCTAATCCTCCTGGAACCATGGGTAGAGCACGAAGGCAAAAAAAGAGCAGGCACTGGACGCGGGATGAAACGCTTAATTTAATTTCTGTGTGGGGGGAGCTTAGATACCAGAGGCAGTTCGAGTCCATGGTAACCATACGGTTTGGGAGCGAATTTATGAAGACCTCCTGTGCCGCGGTGCCCCACCGTGGAGGATTTTGGCGATTGGACCAAAATAAAAGATTGCGTGGACTACCTGAAAAGACGATACAGAGACAGCCTGAAAAATAACAGGAAGACTGGGTCCGCGCCTGTTCAGTGTCCTTATTTTGAGGAACTGGATGAAGTTTTGGGTAAGTTATAACATTGTGGTTCAGCTGCTTACAAATTAGCTGCTAGCAGCTAGCTGTTAGCTCGTTAATGCTACTTTCACTTAATGCTAAGGATAACTTAACCATATGTTTAGCGATGTTACCTGATAGAAGCAGAATGGCAATCTCGTTTGAGATAATCTGTTGTAAGATGCGTTTATTTTTGAAAAACACACCTTTTTGTGGTTTCCAATTATATTTCAGGTTGTAGACCCATGAATAATCCTGGACCAAACCGGATGGACAGGGGTACTAGTTTAGATGAGGATGAATCGGAGATTTGTAAGTACAGTCTGCAAGTAAATTTATAGAAAAACTAATGTTGTGATACCTTATTGTGTGAATTGATTTATATGCTTATATTATTTTGTACTATTTTATATTATTTTGTACTATCTACTATCTTCTTGTGTGTGGGTGTGTGTGTGTGTGTGCGCGTGTGTGCGCGCGCGTGCGTGCGTGCGTGCGTTTATTTCATTTACTTTATTATTTATTACCTTCTTCCTCCTCACTCACGCACACGCGCGACTGCCATTCTACCCCCCTTAACCTACAGTAACTCCCCACATACTCCGCACACTGGTCACTTGAACTTGAAACTTGAAACTTGAACTTGACAGCTCATTGAAAAATCAATAGAGGAGCCAACACCTCAAGAGAGGATGGTGCGGAGGATGGTGCGGAGGATGGTGCAGAGGATGGTTCTGAGGCTGATGTTGAGGATGAGGTACATCATACATCTACACCTACACCTACTCCTACTACATCACAACCTCAAGGTGAGCTCTGATACGTATTAATGTTGTAAGATTGGTTTTATCTATTATATATATATATATATATATATATACTGTATCTATTATATATATATATATATATATACTATATATATATATATATATATATAATATTAAATATCTTGGGCAGGTTTTGACCTTGGATTCAACATCTGATGACATCCTCGGCCAATAAAACCTGGACCTTGCCAGCTCAAGTGTGCGTTCGATTCCGAGATGACCCATCTCATCATGGAGACTGGTGAGAACGGATGACCTCAACACACGTGGAAGAACAAGTTGGTATTCTGTCCTGTTTTCACTCTGTCGTTTCCGGTATAGCAGACCTGAGTCTTTGAGTTTGAAGCGACTCATCTCCCTGAGCATCAAGAGAAGCTCTGGTGATTTCACTTCGAGTTCAGGTGCAGATTCTCCATACTCAAGTGACTTGATGATAATGCCAATTGAGGGATCTTCTCGCTGTAGTCTGGCTAAGTCAGTGTCACTGTGCTTCGGGACTGTAGAAAGGCCATGGAAAGACGAATCAGCATCCTCAAACACAGAAGGAACAGCATCCGGGTGGATGGCAAGAGACTCTACCAGGCAGTGAGATGGTGCTTCCTCACGCACAGCTGCATGGTACTGACACGTTGCCTTGACAACATCCACTGGAGCTAAGTGATGAGATGTAAATTCGTGAATCCTTAGACTCTCCTCTTGTGATGAGCTGTCATCAGTCAATTCTCCGTGCGGCCTCCTTGACAGACCGTCCGCATCTTGATTCTGCTAACCAGCGCGATATTTAATATCAAAAGAAAAGGTGGACAGAGCAGCCAACCAACGATAGCTGGTGGCATCTAGCTTAGCCGTTGTCAGTATGTACCGAAGCGGGTTGTTGTCAGTCACTGCAGTAAAAACATTTCCATATAAATAATCATGGAATTTCTCCACTACAGCCCATTTCAAGGCTAAGAATTCCAGTTTATGGGCTGGGTATCTGGCTTTGCTGCGTGACAAGCCTCGGCTGGCGTAAGCTATTACTCGGGTCTGTCCATCTTGCTCTTGGTACAAAGCGGCTCCAAGTCCAGTGGTGCTTGCGTCGGTGTGCAGGATATATGGTAACTGCGGATTCGCAAACCCCAGGACTGGAGACGAAGTGAGCTTTTCAATGATCTGCTCGAAAGCATTCTGGCAAGCTGATGTCCATCTTTCTCCGAATGGCTCTTTGGGATGGAAATACTTAGCATCAGACTTGGCTTTCACAGGGGACTTACGAGTTGGAGGATAACCCGCAGTAAGATTGGTCATGGGTTTGACAATTTTCGAATAGTTCTTCACGAATCTCCGGTAATAAATCCGCTCCAAAACTGTGGAATGTATTGCCACTCCACATTAGACAAGCCCCTTCACTTTCTCTTTTTAAATCACTACTAAAAACCCACCTTTTTTCACTAGCTTTTAACACCAGGTAGCGTGTTTATTGTTGTGATGTATATGTGTTGTGTGGGCAGTGGTCCTTATTTAATTACTTATTTATCTGATTCGTTTTTTACTTGTTTTATTTCTTATTTTATTATTTGTGTTGTTTTATTTTATTGTATTACTTTTATCCTGTTTATTTGTTCTACTGTTCTACTGTTGTCATTATTGTTGTGTTGTACAGCACTTTGGAAACCCTGTGTTTGCTTAAATTGTGCTATATAAATAAAGTGGATTGGATTGGATTGGATTGGATAACCGGAAAACCCGAGAAAAGAACGGAGTTCCTTCAAGGTGTGGGGTCTCGGCCAAGTTTTGAGGGCCTCTTTCACAAAATATGCTGTATCGATACCCACTAAAGACCAGAAGGCCATCACGGTAGCTCGTTGTCTATGGGAACAGTTTTTCGTTCACTATGGCTTTCCCCAGCGCCTGCATAGCGATCAAGGCCGTGATTTCTATTCTCAGCTAATCAAAGAGCTTTGTGCCTTAGTGGGTACGAAGAAAGTCAGAACAACGCCCTATCATCCCAGAGGTAACCCAGTAGAGCACTTTAATCGTACTCTATTGAGTATGTTGGGTACTCTGAGAGAGAATGAAAAGACAAGATGGCGTGAATATGTCAAGCCTTTGACCCACGCATATAACTGTACTAAGAATGAGGTGACTGGGTATTCCCCATATGAGCTCATGTTTGGGCGGCAGCCCAGATTGCCGATCGACATAGCTTTTGGATTACCCGTCAAAGGAGCTTCATCAACGTCACATTCACAATATGTGAAAAACTTTACTCTCGTGTCAAACCTCTTCTTGTTCTTGTCAGCCACCTTCTTGGTGTTTTTAACAGCTAGATTGTAGCTTTCAGTCAGATAAGATTTCAGAGAGTCTTGTCTGGATGTAGGCGATAGAGTACTCGTACGCAACCTCAGACTTCGCAGCAAACACAAACTTGCTGATCGATGGGAGCCGACTGTGTATGTTGTCCAGAAGAGAGCTGGAGAGCTACCAGTGTACACCGTATGTCCTGCGGGTCAGGACGGACCCACTCGTACGTTGCACAGGGATCTGCTGCTTCCGTGTGGATTCCTTGCTGATGAAGAAGAGGAAACCGAACAGCCTGTTCGAGTCTCTAGGCCTAGAACCAGACAGAATTATCCTCAGTCTGCCGAGCAACCTCTCGATACTGATAAAGAGGACTGTGACTATTCGTAGTCGTATCCTCTAAGATTTGAGATGGAGACAAGAATTCTTCAACCTTCTTCCTTGATTCCGACTGGGAATGAAACAAGTTCTCATTCTTCACCAGCTTCAGGAAGCTTGTCAGGAAACTCACCTGATGGCGCACCTGATGTTGGACACACTGATTCATTGAACTCCGCTGCAGAAGAAGGAAATGCAAACCTCACTCAGCACTCAGCTGATGATCCTCCTGTTGATGTTGAATGCTCAACTGAACCTGAAAATGAGAACATCAGTACTGAAACTGAGCTGCACACTGAACAGAGAGAGGAGGACCCAGTGATTGCGAGTGAGCCGAGTTTGACAAGCCCTTCTTCTCAAGAGCAGAGTGATCATGCAATAGAAGATGCTCAAACTGAAAGAGTTGACATCCCTTGTCCCCTGCCAAGTCCATCTGATCTGGCAGATGTCTCTCAGATACACGATCAAGCCCCTACAGTTACTGACACTGATCCTGTAGAAAGTACAGATAGTGTTAGTGAGCAAGATCATAACACATTACGTAGGTCTGAACGCCAGAGAAGAGCACCAGGAAAGTTTACTTACCCCCAGTTAGGTAAACCCCTAATTTCTTTTGCCCAGACCATTCTAGAAAGCTTTAATAAGGTTCTAGTTGAAACATTTGAGGGTAATCCTTCCCATTACAGACTGCCATGAAGGGACTCATGCCTATTTAGAGGGGGAGGGTGTAACCCAGGTGATAAATACATAAATAGAATAAGTAATTAAATAGGTACAGATCATAATTGTGATAAGAAAGTTCATAGGAATTAAGCTGTCATAGTTAAAAACATTAACTATGTTAAAAAAAAAAAAACATTAAGTACCATAGAGGTACTTTTAAAACATTAAGTACCATAGAGGTACTTTTACTGCCTTAAGTTGCGAGTAGGACTTTTATTTTGAAATCTCGCGATGCTCTCTAGCTGAACCTGTAGTTGGAGAAGAAGCAATAGAGAAGAAGACAGCCATTTTTGCAATCGTCATGTTTGGTTAGTTTTGAGAAGAGCTGAACTTAAGAAAAGTAACAGATAAGTTAATTAAAACATTGTAATAGTTTCACGGAAACATTCAGTATCATAAGTTTCAACCTTTGAAAGGTGTTTGATGAAGACGGGTGCCGAATTCGTCGAGTTTTCGTTGTTGCAACCCTGTCTCGGTAAGCTAGCCTGTTCATTCTTACGGTAGATAACGGCTTGAATCATTTATATCATGTTTTAGTTTAAATGTATGTTAAGAAATACTTGCTAAAAGGTGAAAGATGTGTATTATGTTGTTATACTTTTACTTCGAGTGGTATGGTAATTGTAAAGTTACTAAGTAAACGGAAATATATTTTGTTTGATATAAGCGTGTACTTTTGTTTGAAAGATTAAACTTAATTCAAAGTGTATGTTTCATGTGTGAAATGCATATGAGTTGCTAATGTGAAACATTTATACCAATGCTCTCAAAGGGGGTCTGATCAGATTTAGGACCGTAGGCGTTCAAAATGTGACCCCTGGGGGTCATGACGGCCATTTTTCAAAATGGCCGCCAAATATGGATTTCTTAATGGGAAAATGGATTAAAACAGAGCCCCTTTAGGGAGAGCCGGTCCACTTCCTATTAACTCCATTGTACCGGATTGTTCATGCAATCTGTTGAAATTCCGCTGGGGGCGTTGCCGAGCAAGTGATAAATGAATTGTGGTCTATGGGGCTAAGCGGCTAGAACTCGTTTTTTTCACAGTTGACAACTTCATTTCTTAATGTACATTGTCGTAGTAGCTACCCGAGTATAGGTTTTCCACTGGAAATGAAATAAAAAGGCACTCATGTCCTTTCTGCTTTTCATAGGATGGGCCGTTTTCCCTGTAACATGCTAGCATTTAGCTCATGGATGCTCGCGACAATCGCGACCGATTACGACCGTCGTGAAGCTGAACCTTCTTTTAGGTCTATGGCCGTAAAGTGGTTCGCTTGTGTCACGTGACATGAAAACTTTGAAAGGGTTTTTAGGAATAACAACACATATTGAAAATTGTATTGGTCAGCTGATTGTCAAGTCAAGTTATCCTGCATCGCATGCATTAATGCAATTTTAGGAGAAAAAAATATATAACGAGAAATGTGGTACTGGGGGGTTCAGCTCCATTGCTACCCATTCATTCATCACTTGCTCGCGATCGCCCTCTAGTTGCAGTACCATGCGGAAGTATTTCGCTAGTGGTCCTTCTCCCCTTATTAGACATTCTCTGATTAAAAGCTGCCAGAAACATAAAATGCAAGAACACATTTCACCATAATACATGTAAATATGAGCACACATTCACATAGAAGGTCTTTAAACTTTAAAATATAGATAATGTGTTTTATCTTGCTATTGGCCTTTGTTATACACATGTTTACATATTTGATTTTAAAATGTTGGGTATCATTTTACAGAGGACAATCTTTCAAATCCTTTTGTCAACACTTTGGACAAATACAGCCGACCCTGGAGCTCTTCAAACTTTTAATTACACACATGTTCCTGCCATTTTTGCCAAAATCATATTTTTTACTTTTAATCATGTGGCATCAGGGAGCATCAGACATATGAAATGCAAACACTGCAATTTATATCAGGCATGCCACTTTTTCGAAGAAAGGTAGTTTTGCCAACCTCTGAGGTTTCCTTTGCTATTGCTTTTGCTGGCCCTGTCAGTACTGTCTGACCACTTCTATTTGATCTGCATCTGTTGCCTGAGCTTCAGACAGAGACAAATGTATTCTTGTTTGTGTGAAGTTGAACATAAGTTCTTGTCCATAAAGAGGTTGAGACCAAACCAGGGTCAAAGCTGAAACTCAAAAAGTCTCAAGGCAGGGCCACAAACACTGACCCTGGTGCTTCACATGAAAATGAATGGTTTCTTTGGTTGTAGAATTGTTGGCTAGTGCAGTTAGCTGCCATCTCTCCGGAGTTGGGTGCCAAATCACCATGCTCACCTAGGACAGCAGGTCCCTCCACGGTTCGCTGTGTGGCAGTGCCATCAGCACCAGAAACCAATGAGGGGCTATCAGAATCACTACGTGCCACCCTCTCCTCACGCTCTGCAACATCGCTGGGATCAATGCCTTAGGCAGCATACAGCAAGCCTTCGGCCATTCATGTGCCAGAGCATCCACTCCAAGCAGAGCATCTCGGTCAGGGAAAACCACTTCACACAGTGTATCATCTCACGCAAGGCAAAGAGATCAACATGAGCTTTCCCGAGCTCTGCCACATCCCCTCCACCACCTGTGGGTGAAGACGCCACTCCTGATGATAGGGTACCAAACTCTGGTACATACTTCATAATACACAGAGAGTCTGGCCACTTTCTATTGCCGAGCATTGACTTCCTTGAATCTGGGTACTCTGTTGAAGTTTAAAACTATTGAATCTGCCCAGAGCCACTCTGGATATGCCATAACCAATCGCTAATGTTTGGTCTTGATTTATGTAATTCTCAAACTAGTGCACATCGTTCTCAGCTACTCCCTCTGTTTGCTGATTGGGCCTGCTCATTTTTGGGCAGAGAAAACCCATGAATATACCGCAGACCCGGGCGACTTACTGAAGGGAAATGAAAATTGAGGGGAAGAAAGTAGGAAGGCGAAGCCAGGCTAGTGATTGGGGGTCTCTTGTGAGCATATCTGCTGCCCTGTTCTGTTCTCCCGAAACATGAACTGCATGGACTAAGAGGTGACACCTCGCCCATAACAGCCATCTTTTCACCAGACCGCATAGCTGCGGGAGCGAATACTGCCTTGGCGATTCATATAGGCTCGCCAAGGCAGTATTCGCTCCCGCAGCTATGCCTATGATTAGCCAGCGAAAATGCTTGAGAGCTAGATGCACCCTTAAAAGTTCCAACCCATTTATGTGCCGCTGCTGCAACTGCTTGTCCCATGTTCCTTGTTCTGCTTGCCTCTCGCAAACTGCTCCCCGACCTAGGAGGGAGACATCCATAGTCACCACGTGCCTGTGAGATACCCTCCCCAATGGAGAGGTTCTTGGGGATGTGCCAATAGGCAAGAGCCCTCCAGCATCTCCTGTCCACTCGAACACGTTTGTTCCTGTCCCTGATAGGGTGTGCATGGAATGGAAGGAGGGACCTGGAGCCTACTAACAGACCGCAGTCATCGAGGTCATTTTATATGCTAATACCCCGTCTCCTGAGGGGCTAACGCTTCCTGAATGACTTTGGTGAAAGTGCGGGGTGATAGCGCTAGCCCGAAGCAGAGAAGACAGAGAAGTCCCAAACTCTGCCCTCGAACGCAAAATGAAGATACTTACTGTGCCGAGGGTGAAGGGTGAATCGGAACATGGAAATGTGCATCCTTTACTATTTACAACTATTGTGACCATCCAATCCCCCTGCTGCACGCTCTGAACAATGCGATGCAGTCTCAGCATCTTGAACGCAATTTGGGATATGTGCTGATGGGGGCAAGGTAGGCTGCCTGCGCCTCCTCCACCTCGGGCAGGTGGGTCATTCCCTGCTCCTCAGCCCCGTGTAGGGCAGAGAAAGGCCCAAAACCCTGGACGGTGTCGGGTGATTGTGCTGAATAGGGTTTCCCCCAAGAGCGCTGCACCTTGCCAAGGAAATCAGGGAAGGCTGAGAAGGGGGTGGTGTCGCCTCTCCAGGCACTGCTCATGATATGACAGCAGCTGGGTGGTATGTTCAAGCACTATAGCTAATTCCCGGGAGAGGGGACAGACTCCTGCTCAGCATCGTCCCTGACACTCTCCTCCAGGTTCTGTTCCAGCGAGCTGCTCTCAGAGGCCATGATAGATCTGGTCTGACCTGGTCATCATCGTGAGACCCCAGATAGCTGTCTGGAGAGGCCACAGCAAAATTGCCAGCAAGGCGCTCTGCAGCCAGCCAGACCGGCAAATTTGCCTCCCCTTGCTCGACCAGCAGCTGCTCAGGAAGCGCGAGTGGCTCTGGGATGGGAGGGGGCTGTTGGCTTCCATCTTCTTAAGCAAGTGAGCCCTGAAGAGGACAGCCTCTCGCAGTGCGAGCAGAATTCGGTACTGCCATCTCTGTCCTGGCATGAGATATACCCAGACAACTTGCAAATGGAATGTGGGTCCAGGGTGGAGATGAACTGCCCACACTCCTGGACACACCGCTTCATTTGGGCGCCCTCGGACATACTTACTATTTTGTGATTTTATTCATTTTTGTCAGAGAAACTGTTTATTCTTCTGTCTTCTGTCAGTTGTTTTAAATCCTATTCTTCCACTCTCGGACCAGTGGAAATAGACGTCGCAGAACCTTAACAGGACCTATTAGAGGACTTCAGTGGTGATCAGGAGTGTATTCCCATTGATTAACGCTGAGTAGTTTGACTGATAGAGAACCGTTCATTATCATGTGAAGCACCAGGATCAGTGTTTGTGGCCCTGCTTTTTAAGTTAGAGAGGGGGTGGGTCAAAACAGAGAATGGCAGTTTTGAACCATACTGGACCTCACTTGCTGAACCATCTAAAGCCTTCTATGAACTTATTGCCTGCAAATGTACAAAAAGTTGTATTAACCAATGCAAATGCAGGGACGCATCACTGCAGTGTAGCCTACTGCTTGATGTTTCTGTGAGTGAGAATGTCAGAGAGTGTAAAGCTGTGTTAATCATTTCTTTGTTTCTTGACCGAGACAAAAGTGGTCATTGAATTCAGCATGGAATCTTATATGTTATGTTATTAATCAAATTGTGTAAATATTCAAAGTTCAACTGCAAAATAGTTTAACTGCTGGTTCTTTGTTCTGTTTCTTGTTATGCAGGCCTACATTAAAAAGCCATTTTCAATTTTTTTTAAAACATATTTCATATTTTAAAGTTGAAAGGCCTTCTTTGTGAAAGTGCTCATATTTAAATGCATTATGGTGAATTGTATTTTAAGTTTCTGGCAGCTTTTAATCCATTTTCCCATTACAAAATCCATATTTGCCATGACCCCCAGGGGTCAAATTTTGAGCGCCTACGGTCCTAAATCTGATCAGACCCCCTTTGTGAGCCTTTGTACCAAATGTCATGCTTTTATCGCAAAGTGGTCGATTTTCGCGCTTAGCCGCCCTACTATTATGCAAAACGAACTATTATCTTTTGTTACAATTGTAAGCTCGTTGCAGTTGTGATTTGAAGTACTTGATAGCTGATTGGTATTCACTATTTTTCAGCAATTTAGAAGAAAATGATGTTCTGTTCATTTCTAGCTACTCATGTCGTGGCCAAACAACCACTTTGCTTTTGGGGGGATTCACCACCCCAGAATAGACCTATTCCGTCCGTCACCAGACTGTCCCCCACAGGAACATTTTTTAGGACCCCCAGACCATAGACAACCAGACCGTAATACAGTTTAACAGTTATTTATTAAGGCCTCCACGACACTCTCAACAGTCCATCCGCAGCAGGGGTAAATCACAGCAAAACACAGCAGTTCATAGCATAGATAAATAATTTGCATTAAGGGACACACGTGACCAAAAGGGCTCTTAGTATAGAACAGGATACATCTCATCACAGAGCAACATTACACTGCAACACACTCTGGCCAGAATCCCCACACATGGCCAGCACTAATAAACCAGCAACTCCCCAGTGTAATATGGCCCACTGCTACAGCCCTCTACAGTCTATGTGGAAAAGGCTACAAAAGACATACAAACAAGGAAAGCAAAATACAATTCTGGGGGGTCAGCTGGCTCTGCCACAGCTTACTGCTAGACCCCCAAAAGCAAACACTCAACCCAAATAACCCACCCTTCCACAGGATATAACCCGAAGTCAGTCTGCAGTGACTCCCAATTGTCCACCAACCGTCCAACGTGCTCTTGCGGCAGCGGGAACGCACAAAGCGGCTCTTCCCGAACGCTCCCACTCCGGATCAGTCAGCTGGTCGTGATGTCAACCAGGAAGTCCACACATCCGGCAGCGAATCGTCTGGAGGAGGCAGAGAGGATTCTCAGGGCCAAAGACACCGGCAGAATCACAGCAGAATCCACACACACATAACAGCAGGCACAGTTACTTTCCTTTCAGATGTAGTACGATCGCGTAGTCTCGTTCTCTCTCGTTGCTCCACCAGTAGATCGACCGATCACCATCTCGAGGAACCGCTGCCTGGAAAGGAGGTAAACAAACACTGAGCAACCATCCAAGCCCGTAGCTAGCCCCAGCCACTCACGTAGAATTCCAACGTTCCTTAGGAGGAGTGTATCGGGCAAGCAATCGTCCACGTCGGGTCCTCCTGCAGCGAACGTCCACACCGGGTCCTCCTGTCGGCGATCGCCAGGGCACAGGTCCAGGGCTACTGAAAGACATGCACAACCGCCGCGTTCCCCCAACACGGTGCGTCTCCTCACCCCGCTCTCCTTCCCGAAGTGTCTGGCCGTATTTATCAGGCAGCCAGCCAATCTAAGTGTCTTTAGCTGATTGCCCACCAGCCCAGTCCCAATTGCATACGTCTGGCTGGCAAACAGTCAATCAGCCCTATGTCACCAAGCACACTTCCTTATTAAACACAGGGTTCCCCCCGTCCATGGAAAGTCAATGGGCATACATACAACATAACATACATTGCAATACAGACAATCAATCATTGTACACATAACAATTACAACCCCTTATTCCCAGACACGACACTCACACTGGAGTTATTGTTGTACAACATTTGAACATGAGAGTATGTGATAGATGAATGTAAAAGCAACCTGCATTAGGGAAAGGACTTATGCAACTTAACAAAAGGTTAAAACCTGATTATGATGCAGGTCAAGTTTTTTGTTGGATTCGAAATTCCTGGATGATTCATCGATCTCAATACATGGCGAGCCAACCCAATTTGATTCATTGAACCCTGTCCACTGAAGGAGCCAGATGCCCTATCTGCTTTGTGGTAGGATTGTACCAGTCACTCCACTGGTCATCACTCTTGGATATCCATACAACTGACTATTTGACTAGACTGACTTGACTTAACACACACATCGAGGATTGAAAAAGGACTTTGTTACATTTAAGGAAACACAACGAGTCAACATAAAGGACAATTCAATTCATTTTGTTTTATTTCAAAGAGCTCATTTCATGTTTACATGTGTAAATGTAATTGCACTTGTTTCAATCATACAAATTGGTTACTAAAGTACCAGTAACTTTAACCTGGTGTGTGTCTGCTTATTGCACTTGAACTCCCCTCCTTACGAACCTAGTGCGAAGGTGTACTCACCCAGGAGTGGGTCACACTTCCAATACAGAATAGTGTAGCTCTCAACCATATTTATTTTTATTAAAGTAGCTCACTGCATGATGTTGTATGTGATCTACTAAGCAGGCTACTCTATTCTATTTTGTATTAACTGTAGTGGTCTTTAGCATGCTCCAACCAAAGGCTTTGGCTCCAACATGTTGATTTTTTTGGTGTGTCTTGTGTGTTTCAGCGCCAACTTCAGGTCGAAAAGAGCCTCCAAAAAGGATGGCAGAGAAGGCTTTCAGCACTCGGGGGAAGAAAACCCGGTTTGAGAGCACCATAGAGGAGTTCACTAAAGCTCTTAAAAAGGTAGGCTGGTGAATTTATAAGTTTAGTTTAACCACATGTTTGCTGAAATGTAACAGACTTGATGGGAACAGCCCTTTCTGTGTTTTTTTACTCTCCTGCACTTTTAAGGATGATAAAGATGACCAGGCGAATATTGCAATGCAGCAGGCCCAACACAGGCACGAAGAGAGACTGTTCGGCATGATGATGCAGGCCATAACCTGTCTCTCACCTGCTCAGCAAGTTCCTGCCCAGCAACCTCACACAGGCCTTTTCCCCTGGTATCCTCTGCAACTCCCACAACCTGCCACAACCCAGCAATTTGATAATCCTTCGTACACAGAACTGTAGTCTAATGCCTATTAATTCATGAATTTAGTTCTCTACTATTGTTGATAGACACATAAAACACACATTGAAAAAGACATTGATATCAACATGTACATGTATTTAAAATGTATTTGCCACTGTGTAAGAGATCTGTAATAAATACTAACATTTAAAAATGTTGCCTAATCATTCTGTGTGGCAAAGTACCTTGTAAGGGCTTGTCTTACAACTATCGGTTGCTCTCTTTCCTCTGCTGGAGCATCAGGTGCTAATTCTACAGGTTCTGCAGACTCGTCCTGAAACCAAGCTGCCAAACCCTCGTACCCTTGCTGAGCACATAAATTGTGCAATATGCAGCATGTTTTGCCATCCCGTGTTTCCTACATGGCAAAAAGTTACAAAAACCCTTCAAGACCAAACAGGGTCAGACCTACACACCTCTCAAATTAAATCAACTTTTGTTAAAAAACTTTTAATTCTGTTCTGAAACAATACAGGTATGTGCCAAAAATGAATGCATTGAGGACAAGTCATTGTATTTGTATGTGATGTAATAAGTGTACATTCAATTAAAATAGTGTAAAAATTCTATTAACTACTGAATTTTGGAGTTTTAAGTCATGATCATCAATTTCAACAACATATTTCACTTCGAGTGTGATGAAACAATAGCCTATAACATGCAAGTTTCCTTTTTTGAAATGAATGACAAGAAATGGACTTTTCCCCAATATTCATTTTTCAACCCTGGATGGAGGAAGTTGATTTGAGAGATGAATACTGTAGGGGTGTGTGTGTGTGTGTGTGTGTGTGTGTATGTGTGAGAACTATTTTTTATATATATATGTTTTAAGATCTACAGGCTGTAGGTTGAGTGTTGGTTATGCCAATCGCCTCTGCTTTCTAACAATTTCTCTGATTGGTCCGGGACATTCTCACAGACATTTCATCTGTAAACTGTAGCATGCGTCGTTTAGTGCTCGATACGCAAGAGGAGATATGGGTAGCGTAAAGTTTTTGAAACAACTACAACATTTCATCAAACTCATTATCCTGTAGACTAAAAATAGTATGTTATTGAATTAGTTCTCTAGCCTACATTATGGCTGAAACAATTACTCGAGTCATTTTGATTAGGCTTTGCCTTGAGGCTTCGTTAAATTACTATGTCTATTAATCTTTTACGAAATCACTCACAGTTCATAGCCTAGGCTCGCCTACTATTAACCATTCAAAGATATAAAGCTATAAAGCTGCGTGATTTATTTTGCTGTATATGACAATGTTGGAAAACCGAGCTCAGTGGGGAAAATGTGTAGCCTACATTATATAAAGAGGCGCATTGTAGCCTATAGGCCTACACTATAAAACCGACCAGGCCTACAATGTCAAAGTTAGCCTACTGTTAAAAAGCGTCTGCATTAACTGCAATTCACCAAAGGGTGCTTCAAAGTTCCATAAAGGTGGGAATTTACATGCTTTTAAATCAAACATAAGCGTACCCTCCTGTGACCCGCCGTGTATTCTGTGCAGACTTTCTGCAGCATTACGCACGATAGTGATGGTCTCCACTTGAGGCATACCACAGTAATACCAGATCTGAAATCTGGCAAAAGAGGTGTCACATGCATCTTACTCTTTTGTTTGTTTGTTTGTTTTGCGCAATCGCGACCTATACTTTTCTTGCGAACAGACCGAATACGCATGGGTTGGCAACTATGATTTATACACGTATGCGCGCTCTCTCTCTCTCTCTCTTTCTCTGTGTGTGTGTGTGTGTGTGTGTGTAGGGGGAAGCAGTAGGCCTAGCTATTTCTCACCTGAGGAAAAAGCGTCCCACTCTGAGCAGCCTCAAACACGACAGAATTTCTGAGCACTCGAGCATCGTGTACACTGCCAGCCCAACCCACGTTGATGTTAGTAAAACTGTAAATGATACAAGATGATGCGTTGCAACTTGCAACTTGCAAGAACAAATAGAATGCAAGAAAGACAGTATGCCTACATTGTGTCGGCGTAACTATTGCTCACCGAGAAAGATGATCCACAAGTGCCTGCAGTACAATTGAGTAGCTGCCTTTTCTGTTGTAGTAATCTCTCGCGTTTTGTCTTGGGGCAGTTACCGGAATGTGTGAACCATGTATAGCCCCATAGCATTGGGGAAATCCCCACATCTCCTCGAACCCATTTACACCTCTCGTAACCTATCCCCCTTCGGAACATTAATGAACTGGCTCTTCATTGACTGTATCGCCAGACACACCTCCCAGACGCATACGTGCACAGAGGATTTGCCAATGCCGAACAGTTCAGAGAGGGTTCTGAAATCAGTACCTGTTGCCAGGTACCAGAGCGCAACAGCAACCCTCATCTCAACTGAGATGGGTGAGTGTAGTTGCGTTTGCTGTCTCTCGATGAGTGGTCGGACACACGAACAAAGCTGGACGAAGGTATTTTTGCGCATACGAAAATGCGAAAGCCATTGGTCTTCGTTAAAGCGGCTTACTACGCTATCCCACCAGTGTTGAGACCTTTCGCGCATCAAAGATAGATCTCGATCTAGGCCTATCGCTGATTAGAGCAGCAGCAAAAGCGAGTGCTCTCCTCACTCTCCTTCTCCGTCTCCTCCTCCGGTTTGCAATCGCGACTCTTAAATTATTTTGACCTGAAGCTCTAATTAGTTGGAATAGGGAAAGCAATACAGTTAACTGCAGTAGCGATAACATTTTCGATAGACCTAGGCTACGGTAGTTTCAACGTAAATGCAGTCTGGTTTCAAGAGTGGTCATTCTACTGAAACTGCTCTTCTATCTGTGACTGAAGCATTGAGAGTAGCTAAGTCCTCTGCTCAGTCATCAGTGTTAATTCTGTTAGATTTATCTGCAGCCTTTGATACGGTTAACCATGACATTCTCCTTTCTACACTATATGAACTGGGAATTTCTGGGAAAGCTCTTGACTGGTTCAAGTCTTACCTTAAAGGGCGTTCTTTTAGCGTGTCTTGGCAGGGACAGATATCAAAGTCTCATGACCTCACTACAGGAGTCCCCCAAGGATCAGTATTAGGGCCCCTCCTTTTCTCTATTTACACCACTTCTTTAGGTGGGATTATTCGCTCTCATGGATTTGAATATCATTGCTATGCGGACGACACTCAACTTTTCCTATCCTTCCCACCTGAGGACTCTAGTGTTTCCCATCGAATCTCTGCATGCCTGAAGGACATTTCAATCTGGATGAAGGATCAGCACCTTCAGCTTAATCTTTCCAAAACTGAGCTCTTGGTGTTTCCAGCAAAAACAGCTATTCCCCAACAGATCAATATCCAGCTTGATTCATCCTCACTGACTCCAACCGGATCGGCACGTAACTTGGGTGTCATAATTGATGACCAACTTACTTTCTCTGAGCATGTTGCCTCAATTGCAAAGTCATGTCGGTATACCCTGTACAACATTAGGAAGATCAGACCTTATCTGACACAAGATTCCACTCAGCTTCTTGTACAGGCAATGGTTATCTCCAAGCTGGACTACTGTAATTCTCTGTTAGCTGGCCTACCTGCTTGTGTATTAAGACCACTACAGTTGATTCAGAATGCTGCAGCACGACTGGTCTTCAATCAGCCAAAGAGGACACATGTAACCCCTCTCCTAGTTACTCTCCACTGGCTCCCTATAGTAGCCAGAATTAAATTTAAATCCCTCACTCTGGCCTATAGGACACTGACTGGATCTGCTCCCAGCTACTTCAGTTCTTTAATCACGATGTACATTCCCAACCGCCCATTGCGATCTTCTGAGGAGCGTCTGTTATGTCGACCAACCATACATGCTAGGTCAAATTGTAGATCCTATTCTTCAGTGGTTCCGTGTTGGTGGAATGAGTTGCCCAGTGCTCTCCGTTCCAGCAACAGCTTTGGATCTTTTAAGAGGGGTCTTAAGGCATATTTATTTAATATGCACTTAGTCCTTTGAGTTTGTGATGTGTTATGGTTTGTATAATAGTATTGTTTTGTTATAATTTGTCTATTGATAGAATTTGAAATTTATTTTGCTATTGTCCTTAAATTTAGCAATACCATGCTTTAGTTATTATTATTATATATAATTAACTGAGTGACTTATTTGATTGCTATTCTCATTTCACTGTTTTATTTCTCATTAGGTTAGTGCTTAAAATTATTGTTTTACTGATAATATTACTATTCTCCCTAGTTTGTAATTGTTCACTGTTATTTTAATTTGTATTGTTATTTATTTGTATGTCGCTTTGGACAAAGGCGTCTGCTAAATAACCATAGCCATAACCATAACCAAATGACGCGTGACAATAGATAAACATTCTAAATTCTAAAGGTACATTCTACAGGTAAATCCGAATACAAGTGATCAGCTGAGACGCATATTAGAATACTGGTGTGAACGAAATGCGTCTTGGCTGATCACTTGCAATCAGATTTGCCCAAAACGCATTCTAATGACTAGTGTGAACAGGCTCTGTGTTCTGTAAAGCGCTTTGGGTTGCACTCAGTGCACGTTAAATGCGCTATATAAATAAAAATTACCTTACCTTACCTTACCTGGAAATGTAAACACCTACTGCATAGCTACAGTGCTCTCAAAAATGAACGTGATCGCTAAATGACAATCAAAAACCGCACGTTAAAATAGGCTACGCTAGGGCCTACTCGCAAGAATAATACACTTGCATAGGCTGCACCATAATTCATTTTAAAACTTAAATATAACCTAGATCTACTTACAAACAAATAACCCATGAGCTATTTTATGTTGGAATGAAAACCTCAGACTGTATAACCGATTGGCCGAAGTAAGCAATTACAGTTTTTCTCAAATGCTAAAGCACAAAAGCCAATCCTCTAAACCAAATGACCAGTTGTCTAAACACATTTACTAAATCTAGCCTCAATTTTTCAATACCATGAACACATTTCACATGAAGACACAATTCACAAAACACGAGCTCCGTTCTCATAAATCTAAGCACATTTTTCCTTGCTAAAACACATGTTGCAAAACATATTCTCAAATGAAAGCTCATGTGATGCAAAATGCTTGCCACAGTCAGCAATAACTGAACACAATGAACATACCTGGCGTCATTCATTACACACAACGACTCAAAAATGAAGACACTCGTTGCTAATGCGCACAGTGACTGTGGTGTGTGTGTGTGTGTGGTGTGAATGAAGAAAATAAAAAAACTTCACACCCTGATCACGTTTTCTGTTGTGTACTGTTGTGTGCAATAGATTCTGTTTTTTAGCATTGAGTTGTGTTACAGTAGTGTACAGTACTTGGAGAATTTTCTGTACTCTTCATATGAAACTCACAACTCTAAATGAAGAGCTCTTCTCCAAAACGCTATAAATCCATTTTATAGACATTACTGTACTGTAACAAATCATGTTACTGTATTTACAGTAATTGTGTGTTTCAGGTAATAAAAATGCAGTTGTTTTGTTTTTATTGAGTAAAGATAAATTACTGTAACTAAACATAACCCAATACAGTTTCACTGAGATTACTTGAAAAAAAAAATGAAAAAATATATTTATGAAAATTCATTAGTAAAATGGTGGATATAGCGTTTTGGAAAATAACTCTTCAAATGCCTAATCCTCTGCAGAGATCTAAGAAGATCCGTTACTCTAAAGTTTTTAAAATTGGCATGCATTGGCAGTTATGAAACAAAGAACCTTCTCACAAATTGAGCATTGTGTTTTCAATTGTTTTGCTGTAGTGTGTAATGATGTTTATAGTGTTTACATTTTTGAAAGCTTCGAGCTGCTCTTTTGGTGTGAAAGTTTGAGTTTTGAAGTGAGAAGGTGTGGTTGTGTAGCCTGGATGCCAGTCCGAAGTTTAGCCCCGCCTCCATTATTTTTCTGCAGGGAACTTCGGTCTGGCACTGCTCCGTTCAGCTGCTACTATTCGAGATACACTTCAGCTCGGACCAATCACATTTCACAGGGCGGGCTTTACGTGATGATTGACATATGAACAGCAGTGACGTTCACGGCTGCATGCGTCCTCGTTCAACGAGTTGGGTGTGAGACCATGTTCGCTTAGGTTGATTTTGATTGCAACAGAAACGCTATGGCTATGAATGCATAATTTGTTCATGCAGTTTGGCCTTTCGTTTATCTTAGCTATTGAAACGGAGGTTTTATTCGCACAACTATTTCTGAACACTTAGACCAACGAGGATATGTGGGAAAACTTCAGTTTCACTTTCACCCAGTTAAAACAGCATGTTTGGGTGATGTTGTTCCTGTTTGTTTAAAAATGTCTGTTTGCTCGTTGGGTTAACGACACACTTCCCCAGCTGTTCATTGCATACAGTTTGAAGGAATTATTTTTAAAAACGAAGGAGGATGTTTTCCATAGCCTAACCTGCTACATATTTCTGTCTTAGATTTCGCAGATACTGACAGCCAATAACTTGTTCTGTTTGGTTTGGTCTATCCAATGAGTGCAGAGCTATCCCCCCGCACTGTAGGCCTATCGGTTGAATCACGCCCCATAATCGCAGCTGAATGGAGCAGTTTCAGACTCATATTCTGATAAGAATTGAGTATGACGTCGTCAGGCTAGTGGTTGTGCTTATTTAGCTTTAGAAAAGGGTATTGTGTTTAGACATTGGGGAACATGGAGGAAACGTTTGTGAAATGTGTTTTAGCATTTGAGAAAAACTGTAACAGCTAATAGTTAACGTTGCTGTTATTTAGCATTGTTGCTTTTTGTAGGAGTTGGGAAGGAGCCTCAGACCTCTGTGTGCTGTTTATATTTTCCAGGTGTGTCATTATTTTCTATTAATTTGTTATGTTGGATGTTTATACCAGAGAGGGTTGAAGTAGAGCTTTGTTTAGCCTGTGGTCCTGGCGTTAGCTATTTTTTCCTCTATGCTAGCTCCCGCTGACTAGCGAGCTAACTACTTCTATTGTTTCATGATGTTTTGGATCTGATGTAAGTTCGCATCATCCAGGCAACACAGCACAACAACGCATTTATTTAGCTTCATCTCCCTCCCCCTGCAAGTGCTGACATTGCCCCACCCCTCGCGGCTCCTACTCGGGTCTAGTGTGAACACAATTACCTCACTATCTATACCTCAGTATCTCACTCGGACATAAAGCTCATGTGGGAAACGTCCGTGTCGTGCTCTACCCAGGTAAATATGTCCGGGTAACTTCTAGAAGTTAGGTGGGAAAGGGACTATTGAAAGCTGACGGCTACTCCGTTGAGGTCCTGCTTCATCGGCTACTTTATTTATAAGCTAGAATTTGTATTTTTTCCCCCCCTTTTTAAGTACAAATATTACGCAAACAATGGAAACTCATATATAGAGGTGGTAAAAAAAAAAAATACTACCAAGTGAAATTACATTTACTACCTTTTACTACCTTTCAAGGGCCTTAATTCTGAAAAAAAAATTTACTACCTTTTACTACCCCGCAGGGACCCTGGAATAAGAGTTTGTTGGTATGAAATGCTGGCATACTCATTGACTGTATTTCCTTTAAAATCAATACTCTTATTTCACAATTACTTACCCTTGTGTGACTGCGATGGTAACATCAGGGGTTGCAAAAACTCTAAGGAGACTGCTTCTATAAAATATGTTGTTACAGTTTAATTTACACATGTTGAACATATCGTAGCTGTGAGAGTAGTAAAAAAAAGTTATGATCATTGCCTTTACCTCCTGAAGTTAATTTTAGCAGCTCTGCCCTTGACTCGGCTGTTGAAGGGAGAAAGGAGTTGGAAAGACAATTAAATGTCTTGGCCACTGCAGCCTGGTGTTTACAAGGTGCACCTGTCTGCCCTATAAGGCATGAGCAGAGCTCCAGCTCCATGTCTACATGATAAGTGTCCGTGGACCCCCTCACTGTAAACTTTTTCTCCTCAATCTACAACACAACACAACACTCTTTAATGCATACATGCATAACAAACATTCCTGTGTAGGATAACAACCATTGGCCGTTGATGATGTCCTTTACCTGTTGAATTTGCAAGGCCGTAATTTGGCCTGCCAACAGGGGGAGAAACAGCTTTCTCTTGAAAGACTCCCAACGTCCAAGGTCAACGTCCACAATCCTCCCGTTGTAGTACGTCTCTAACCGTGAAGTCAGAAGGTCGAAAAGCTGAGGCAAGTTAAAGGCCTTGGTCCGCTGTAAAATTTTGTCCTTCGGGACACGCATTGCTGCCTCAGCAAAATTGTTGGTGTTGTGGCCTCTTGTAAATAAATGGCCACGGTAGCTGAGGGCCCAACACTCCCTCCGGTTGTAGAGCTTGCCTATGTAGCTCAGATATTTTTCATACCTTTGATTGTTAAAAAGAAAAACAGCACAGAACAAATCACTACATTTACAGTACAACAATTAGAAGAATTACAAGCATATCAAAGAAAATATCAACACTCAAAGTATCTAATCACATCAACTCTCTGATCTCTGAGTCTCAGCACTAACCTAACTGCAACCGGGGGCCTATTGCACAAAACTAGGATAAGGGATTAACCCGGGATATCTTGGTTATCCTGGCTCAATTTATCCGTGATCCAGTTGCACAAAAGCGGGATAGGGGGCAGCAGGATATGTTATGGTATAAGTTACCATGGCGATTTATTCTGTGGAGCTAGCCTGCTCCTGACCAGGCTCACAGCCAAGATAAGTTGATTCTAATGGTAATTACATTATCTGATTGGTTCAGCTAGCTGTCATTCAAATGAGACCTCCACGTGATTTTTTTTAAAGAGCTGTAGATTCCATTTATATATTATTTGCAACATGCATTTACTCGCAAAACACAGCAGAATGTCTGCCTAATACCATATGGATGTCATTTAAATTATGGTGGCCTTATAATTAATAGGCTAACATAGCCTAGGCCTACTCGTTGTTTGCTTCTTTTTTGACAGATGTTTGATGATAGGCTGCTGTAGTAGTTGATTGGAAGTGGAGGGGACATTTTTCGAAGGTGTTTTGAACTAATTCGGCTTTTAAGACAAATCAAGATACTTTGTGCATCTTTGCGGTGGCAAAGCGCTTCCTAATGACGTTGCGTGCCGAGACAAGGAAGCTCTCACACACGTGGGTGCATACGTAAATTTGCATTCAGTTGATCTGCCACACCTACTCCCGCTATGTAACAGAAATAATCATGATCCCCCATCCAAAAAAGTAAAACTTTACCTCGTTGTTAGTCTATATCAAAAGCGGTTGTTTACTTTGTGTGCAAGACGCTATTTTTCGCGTCTTTTTTATTCCAACCGCGAGTTATTGGGGGAGAAACGAGAACGCGCACATACACCGGATAACTTACACCTGGCTTGATGAATCCGTGTCTGCTCATCCTGGATTGGTCTTTGTGCAACCAATTCAGCCGGTATGCTCTTGTTTAGGATTCAGTGATCGCGGCTCAGTAACTTATCCCGGATGTCTTAATTCTGCTTTTGTGCAACGGGCCCCGGGTGTTCCCTCGCATGAGTGTAGATGGTGTCAACCTCCTCCACATTTCTCGAGTAGAGCATGTTTTTCACCATCGAAAACAGAGTCTGTCTGTCCCCTTTCTCGATCCCACTCTCCTTACTCCACAGCCACCTCCAGACAGCTTGGAGGAAATGGAAGGAGCAAAGGAGAAGTGTGGCACCAGGGTAGACCCGCCTCAGAGCTCCCCTCTCTGCTCGGCAGTCATCAGTGACAAAGACCTGGGGTCCTGCCTGTCCTCTGCCAGCAAATGCTCCTTCACTTGCAATTCTTTTTAAAAGCTCCAGGCCCTCAAAAACGGTCTCCTCATCCTCTGACTGGCAGAGGAGAATGCCAAGTGGCAGACCACCAGCACAGCTGTGGGTTAACAGGAGGAATACCCTGCAGCTCTCTCGGTCCATGTTCCCCGAGGAGTCCATGAAGCACAGCTCCCCACTGTGTTTCAAGTGGTGCACCCTTTTCATTAGGGGAGAGCATATGACAACAAGTGGAGTGCCTTTGGAGGAAGTCTCCATTATGGCACAGGACTCCTCGCACTTGTCATTGTAGCTCTCAACCTGTCGCTGCAGAGCCTCCAGCATGGTAGGGCCAACTTGTGCCCCATACTCTGCCCTACACAAAACCTTACCTGCTGGTATCGGTGTCTGAGTCTGTTTGTAGACTGAAAAAAAGGAGGTGATACAAAAGGTGATAGAAGAATAGAAGAATAAATGTTAAACTTATCAATTCAATTTTTGGTAAAGTAACAATTGGACAAGTTATACTACGTTAACGTTACCTCAGAAGAACTGCATATGTGTGATCGTTCATCATCATGTTGCAGTTTAACTAAAATGTATTTTCCATAAATAAGAAATAACAGTCACAACGTAGATAGGCAACATACATTTAAGCGATATAAATACCAAGTTTACCGCGATCGCAATTAATTACTAACCTGGATTGCCTACCAAAGTGTCAGAAGATGTCAAAGTGAGGATACCCCCGATAAGTGACAGTCAAAGTGAGGAAATCCCGCCAGTGACAGCTCTTATCGTTCTAGATTCTAATGACAGCCGCGAGTGGCAGCCATAGGTGGCAGCCAGTCGGTGTGGACACATTTGCACGACATATGTGTCGGAAGGTGTCGCACGTCTTCCCTCTCGTTTGTCGTGAGTGGGCGTTTCGTTTGAATTGTCAGTTAGCAGTTCATAAGCAGTTCGTTTTAAATTGTCTAAAGTGTTTCTCACAAATAGACACCATTTTAGGCATGCATTTAACAGCATACGAAAATATTAATAGCCTACACAAACTATGCAAGCCATTTTGAAATCTTGTTTTATTTAAACTACTCAATGCAATCTCAAATCCTCACCAGAAACACCAACAGTCAATGTATTTCTCCAAATCCAAGTTTCGTTTATTTTATGGACAACTAGCTGGTCGTGGAAGAGTTCGTTTAAACATGAATTTGACTTGTATACGGAACCAAGTTTCACGGGCACTGTTGTACTACAACAATGAACCTACTACCTCGTGCTTTCATTGGACAGACGGCTCGCGTTCAACGGACTCATTTGCATAGAGCTGGGGATCGGCCAGCTTTTCTGTCGCGCGACAGGTTTTCAAATGCAGCGCTGCCTTCCCGGAATGCTTTGCGGGTCCGTTAAAGTCGCTTGACGTCACCCACCCAGAAAATTCGGTTTGTGACGTGGTTCGTGTAACTTCAAGTAGTTCAAATCCTATTCAAATAGTTCCCGGAAGCGATTTTGACTGTTCGTTAGAATCTTAAAATAACCGTCTTTTACTGTCTGTTAACGAGTGTTCGATCCTAACTTCTGGGAACTATTGTTGAGAAAATATGGAACATTAGCGTCAATCACTGATCTATAAAGAATAGACGGTTTTAACGGTAACAACATAAACAATCGACCAACGTTCTATGGCCCAAACTGAACTTCCGGTCAACATAGACTACAGTACAACGGAGAGACAACAACAACGACAGAGACATGTCCAGCCAATACTTTCTAGGTTTACCAACAGACGAAAAGCGCAGATATGCAGCAAAACTGACGAATAACAACATACAACTACCCGACCCATTTGATTGTGTCCTGAGACGCCAGTATTTCTCAAATGATCTTACAAAACTACCAGATGTAAGCCAGGTAAATATATACCAATACCTGGTGGAGAGTGAATGTGTATACACACGAGAGTCGTTCAAAGCCTACCGAAGCTTGGACGCATACAACTATTTCCACTCCGGCAAAGTCAGAAGTGTGTTAAATTACACAAATGGAGAAATGTGTGTGGTGTACGGAGTAATTGAGTCCAGCCAGACACTGACGAAAGAGTACCAAGCCTGGATTATTGCTAGGGAGTCAGGAGAAGTGCTAAGTGGCCACTGTACGTGTATGGCAGGGTATAACTCTGAGTTAACACTTTGATGTAGCATGTCAGTGGCAGCTGGTGCCTTTGCTTGCTTTACAATAGCAGATACTACTGCCTGCCTGTAAGTCTATCCGAAAGCTACTCCTAGATTACCACACCCCCTCACACACACACACCCCCCAACAAGCTAACCGGGTTGCAGCGGTACCCCACACATAGCAGTACAAATCAAGAGACAAATGATGTTCCTGCTGTAAAACGGTATGCAATATGCAAAGAACAGTAAAGAAGATTAAATATTCATACCCAGCCCGACAAATAATAGCTCCACGGATTCATTTTTACCATTCACAAAGTAAATAACTGGCTAGCTAGCCGCTAGCAAATTGAAAACACATTAGCCTACCTCCCACCTTGAGGGCTCCAATCCACTCAGAAAACGTTACAATCCCGATGTATTATCTCGTTTCACGCAGTTAGTCCACGCAGTGAATTGAACAAGTCCAGTTGGTGTGACTCCAAAACGTAGCTGGCAGCGACAGTTATGATAAGTTTGGCTAAAGTTGGATAATTTCCAGTCAAGAAAGTGGCGTGGCCAGCAGGCAGCGCAACTGAAACTATTTGAACTTTTGACATTGTCAGGGTCTGCAGTGTTGCCAGATTGGGTTGACTGATTTCCGCCCAATCACCCCGCCGTCTTCAGCAAAAAAAAACGCCCAATGACGTTTCTCATAGAGAACTCAAAATGTTATTTGCCCGGCTACAGCTTATTTTTTCCCACACCGAACGATGTAAAAACAATCTGGCAACACTGAGCCCTTTTGCGGATGTGTTAGGTTAGATCGCATGTGTGAGTTGAAATATCGCATTGGCTCAACCAGCTGTCACTGCATGTATTATTACAGTGCATGAAAATGCAATAATACAATAATAATGCAATAATACAATGCAATGCAATAATACAATAATACAATAATGCAATAATAATACAATAATGCAATAATACAATAATTAGGTCTATGACTGCAGGCCCTACTGTTCTTCCTAGTTTATTTGTATTGAGCATAAGCAATTGCATTACTGATAAATCCAGTGAGATACATAACAATACATTTGAACTTGACTTTTGCAGTAATGGAGAAGTATGTAGCCATGTGGCCACAATTTTGGTAACTGTGGAACAGTGTGTTCAGGATGGACTTCAGAGTGGCCCATCTGTTACATCTCAGAAAAGTATTTGGTCACGGGTGACTAAAAAAGTGGGTATTTCAACAATGACATTTATCTTTTTTTCTTGCTAGTTAATTTGAGAGATATCCAATATATTCCAAATATATTTTCAGGCTGATCCACAACCAGTTTCACAGTGCAGTTTCTCGAAACCTAAGAATATGCATCTACAAGCTCCCCTCTGTCTTCCTTTATCAAATCCAAATGGATCACCAAGACAGCTTTTTAAGGCTCTCAAGGTAAATTGTGTTCAACTTACCTATAATAACTCTAGGCCTACTAAATAGTACAATGTAAAATATGCAGTACTATGGCAGGGCAGATGAATAAAATGTTTCATCTTGCCTTTTAGGAAATTGTACCAGATTGTGCACTTTTTTCCACAATGTGTGACAGCAGTGAGACTGATACAGCCTCAGAGTCAGGCAGCCAGGGAGATCGAGATGTGCAGACAGCTGAAGCTGTTGTGTTCAGAAACTTAGCTCAGCCCCACAGTGAGCATGGCAGTACACTGACCTGTTCGAAGTGCGCAACATTTTATCATGCCCTCATTGAACTACACCCAACTAAAATCATGGTTCTAGAGAGACAAACTAGGAGGCAGAGCATGGAACCACTCTGGCACGATGCACGCAAGCTGCGTATAACAGCAAGCACAGCTGGTAAGGTGCCTCAGCGGGAAAAAAACGACCCAGCCAAGTTTCTTGCTGAGCACTTATATCCAAAGTTCCAGGGAAGTGTGGCCACAAGGTATGGAAAGGAAAGTGAGGAACTGGCCAAGGAGCACATTAGGGAGAGGGGCTGCACAGTCTTCGAAAAAGGCTTGGTGGTTTGCACAGAAGACCCATGGCTGGCAGCAAGCCCTGATGGTCTAATTCAGTGGTCGGCAATAGGCGGCCCGCGGGCCAGATGCGGCCCGCAAGCAAAAAACATCTGGCCCGTGAGATCTTCTGAACCAGAGAATGGAAAAAAAAAAAAAAACTTTTTAAAAATCGGACTGCCAGTCTCAAACATGCTCTTTATTTTGAAACGTAACTTTCCAGAACAGAAGAATTTCAATCAATCTAAATGCTTAGATATTTGTTTCATCTGAATACGAGTGAAGCACGCAGCGAGGTGCAGCGTGAACGCACAACATGCAAAATCAAATGAAGTCAGTGGACAGCGCTGGTTCTCAAATTCCAAGCTAGTCCCTAAAACACATGTTGTCATTCAAACAACGGACATAGGCTTATGGTGATAACAGGGTTCATACGTTTTTAAAAAACCTGGAAAAGTTATGGAATTTGAAAATGCCAATTTCCAGGCCTGGAAAGGTTTTGGAAAACAAAAAACACCCCAAAAGTTTTGGAAAAGTCATGGAAATTTGCTTCATCCAATTCAACTCAGAAACGTATCTCATTTGGGCAGGTCATGTCTCACACTTGCGTCACAACCGATTGGCAAATTTTTATGTTTTGAGAGCATTCCTTCTAGGTAACCATTGAGTTATCTGACGCGTCATATCTATTATTAATGTAGCACTAGTTGATGTGAGGTTTTGAGAAATAGAAGGTCATGGAAATTTGTGAAAAAATCATGGAAAAGTCATGGAAAAGTCATGGAAATTCTCTGGTGGAAATGTGTATGAACCCTGTGATAATTAAAACACGACTTCTTTTAAACAGGCCTGACATCAAACAGGCAATTTACGCACAGAACTGTAAAAAGTAAAACACGAGTTTCAAACATTAATAGCGTGCGTGTTATTTAGGAACGCAACCTTTAAATTAGCATGCTTACTTTCGTGGTGCCGTCTTGTACTCTTTGCATGCAGAGAAACCCTCGTTAGTTGTTACAGATCAGGCATGTGGGCTTTGCATTAATACAATTAGGGAGGATGAAGGCATAGTTCTCTGTCCATTCATCATTAAAGATCCTGTTTTCGCTGTTAACTTTTCTCTTCAGATTTTTTCATAGTGCCATTTTTTGACAGCTAACAGCAACGCGTGGAAATGCTTTTCTGGTGTTTTTTATTATTATTTTTTAAAGACACAGGCATATAATAGCGCCCCCAATGACCAGTCGACAAATTTAACCTACATCAGCCTGCTTGAATGTCATTTCAAGAGCGCCTATCATTTTTACCTCCTCCGATATTAATTAATTTAATTAGCCATTGTTTTGGTTGTGAACTTGTGGCCCGCTATATGGCTCGGAAAATATCTGGCCCGAGGCCAAACTTAATTGCCGACCCCTGGTCTAATTGATGACATGCTGCTAGAGATCAAATGCCCTCAGTGGTTGCATTTCTCTGAATGATGCGTTAACAGCAAAACAAAAAACTCAAGATATCAGAGTGGAAGGGGGGCAGTACATTTTAAACCCAAAAGGCCCCAAAGGCTATTACAGGCAGGTACAGTTGGGGATGCACTGTCTCAAACTGCACACAGCACGTTTAGTGGTCTGGACTCCAGCACAGCACCTAGAGTTGGATGTGCCTTATGACAAAGACTTTGTCACCTCAATCAAGCAAAGGCTACGAACCTTTTACTATAGGCATATCGTCGCCGTCGGGCGGAAACCTCGTAAGTCCAAATCCATTAGTTTTCAGGAAAACGAAAAAAACACTTATTATACAAGTTATTAAACATTTTAAGCTTAAAGTTGGAATTATAACTTATATTGTTATCCTTTATTGTTGTGTACCAACATTAACACAATATTTCCCCAAAATCATGTTTAATCGGAGATACGAGCTTTATGACTTGGCAGCAGGGAGATAGGAGTTTACGCTGTCATTGAAAAGAATGGTACGGACGGACATAAAATCGACGGACACTGTGTTTATCGAAATCTGCGGTCGCGTTGAGTCTTTTGACAAAAGACAAGGCTATAAGAGCTCAGTAAAGCTAAAGATTGTAGTAACATACATCTTTCCTAAATCTATTTGAAACGTTTTAGAGCTGAGTGATGCTTTACGAACATAAAACAATTAAACAACGAGACTGAAATTAATCTGCAAACTAAGTCTGCGGTCGCGTTGAGCTTATCAATTCAATTCAATTCAATTCAATTCAAAACACTTTATTTATCCCCGAGGGGCAATTTCTCTGTGCAGGCATAGTGACATATAAGACATAACACAACATAAGACAGGGGGGGGGGGGGTTAGTCCCAGGAGAGGGAGGAGGGGGCTGGGGGCATATTTGAGTTCAAAAGGCGAATAGCCTCAAAGGTAAAGGTCGCCTTCCTCCTGTTAGTCCTAGCAAGAGGACAGCGCAGACGCCTGCCAGAGGGCAGCCATTCAAAAACTCCATGTAGAACATGAGTAGAGTCTTCCAGGATAGAGTTGGCTTTTCTTAGTGTAGCCTTATCATGCAGCGATGTCAGTGACTGAAGAGGGTGGCCAATGATCTTAGAACATGTGTGCACAATGCTCTGGAGGTGATTCTTATTTTTGATGGAGAGGGAGTGAAACCAGCATATAGATGAAAAAGTCAGTACACTTTCAATGAAGGAGGTGTAAAAAACTGTGAGGATCTTCCTGTTTACTCCAAAGGAGTATAGCTTTCTCAAAAAATACTTGCGCTGTTGACATTTTTTAAGGATCACCTCTGTGTTGGAGTCAAACCGCAGTTTGTCATCAATGACAGTGCCCAGGTATTTGTACTCATGTACAACTTCCACTGGTTCCCCATGTATTGTAGTGGCGGTCCTGCATCCTCCATGCCTCTTGAAGTTAATGAACATCTCCTTGGTCTTTGTGACGTTTAACTCCAAAAAGGAGCTATCACACCATTCCACAAACTCGCTGAGGACAGGGCCGTGATCTTGGACAGAACCAGATAACAGGGACAGGAGAACAGTGTCGTCGGCAAACTTCACTAGATGACGATCAGCATGGTGACTTCGACAATCATCTGTGTACAGGATGAAAAGCAGCGGTGAGAGGACACAACCCTGGGGAGAGCCAGTGGACGTGTAGCTGATGTCAGAGAACCTCTTGTTGACCAGCACCTTCTGTGTTCTTTGGGTCAGAAAGAGAAAAGCCTTTACTAGTTAACCAAAACTAACGATTGTGATTGCTTTCTACACTTTATTTTAAAATTTAAGTGACATAATATTAAAAAAGACGAGCTGACTAGGTCGTCTAATAGGCGGAAATGATCACTTACCTTGGCTCACGACTTTCATCTTCACCCGAGCATCGCAGCTATTGATTTTTAACCAAAACAAGCCTACTGATATGTCACTCTTTTCACTCGTTCTTATCTAAAAGAAAACAGGCTTTCTTGACACCAGAAGACAGCCCTTGTTTCTCCCATAAATAAAAACCTTGCTACTGGGTATTTTACATGCAGTACCAATAGAGGCATGACTAGAAGTAGGCCTGAACAGCTGAACTTCGAATCAATAAAACAATAATAAAAACAACAATTTAATGGTGGTATCCAACACATTCAATTCATTTCAATTCAAGCATTATATTATTTTACATGTACATTACAGTTTTAAAATGTATCTAAGCAATAATAATCATAGTAATGGTAACAGTAGTAGATATTAGAAATTAGATGTTTGTGAGTAGGGTGGGTCTGTGTGTCTGTGTGTCTGTGTGCATGTATGTGAGGCTCTGTGTGTTAATTACTATACTAATGAAGCAAATTGTCATAAAAGCTGTGGTAGTCCTTTGGGATGACTCCCTTCAGGTCCTGGAGATGATTGAATTTCAGCTCTTTGATCCTCAGTCGGTCTGAATAGAGTGGGGTGACTGGGTGGTTTTTTTTTTTTTTTTTTTTTTTTCCCACCACCACCCCCCCGTCTTCGGAGGTCAACTTTATTTTTATTCACATCAAGGTTTAACAAAAAAAGAGAATGGTTGAAGGAGCTCCGAGTGCCCTTATCCCAGTACACAAGATACAAAACAAAACTAAACTAAACTAAGCAAAACAACGTAAAAAAAAAAAAAAAAAAAGATATATATTTCTCTATATATATATTTCTATATATATATATATATATATATATATATATATATATATATATATTGTCAGACATTAAAGAGTGACAAGGTGTAGCTTAGAGACAGGGAGGTACACAGACAGACAGACAGATAGACAGAGACCGGTAGACAGACAGACAGATGGAGACAGACATGCAGACAGACAGAGACTGGCACACAAACAGAGACTGGTAAACAGACAAACAATCAGACAGACCAGACAGGACCGCCAGGACAGACAGAGACAGGTACACAATCAGAGACAGATAAACAGACAGACATGCATACAGACAAGACAAGACAGACAGGACAGACAGAGACAGGTACACAAACAGAGACAGATAAACAGACAGACAGACGGACAGACATACAGACAAGACAAGACAGACAAAGACAGACAGACCGAGAGAGAGACGGACAGGTCAGAGTTATGGGTGTGGTGTTGATATGTCTGTGAGTGTTTAACTGATAGGTGTTGTTGAGGGGGAAAGTAGAGATGGTTGCGGGGGGTGATGGGAATGTATGTGGCTTACAATAATTGCTGAATTTGTAGAAAGGTTATGAGGGGATTCCAGGTTTCTTTAAAGGCAGATATATTGTTCATTTTATGTGCTATGGTTTCTTCTATTAAAATGAATTCTGTGATGAGGTTGGTCCAATGGGTGAAATTACAGGATGATTTTGATTTCCAATTTTGAAAGACTATTTTCTTAGCGATAGCTAGAGAGACAAGGACTGAGGTTTTGTATTTGGAAGGGATGGGGGTGTCTGAGGTATCTCCTAGAAGACAGAGTGCAGGAGACAGTGGGACTCTGCAGTCCAGTACTGAAGACAGTGTGTTGGTTAATGTGGTCCAGAGAGAGTGAACAGGCTGGCAGAGCCAGGTGGCATGAAAATAGGTGTCTGTGCTCCCAGTGGTGCACTGTGAGCAGGTGTCTGTGTCAGATAGTCCCATTTTAAATATTTTACTCTGAGTGATGTGGATTCTGTGGATGGTTTTATATTGTATGAGTTGTAAATTGGTGTTGGTGGTCATAGTGAAGGTGTTTCTGCAAATCTGTGTCCAGAAATCCGGGTCGGGAGATATCATAAGGTCACCTTCCCATTTTTCCTTGGGAAGGGTTATTGTGGGGTTAGATGAAGCGATGAGTCTGTAGAGTTTAGATATAAGTTTTTTGGGGTTGTTGCCTATTTCCAATAGCTGTTCAGTAATTTGAGAAGACTGTAAGGAGTTAGTTAAAGTTATTTTGCTTTTGATTAAAGATTTGAGCTGTTGGTAATGGAGAAATTGGTCTCTCCCGATCCCGAATTTCTGGATCATTGATGTGAATGGCATAAATTTGTGATTTTCAAATACATGGTGGAGGTGAGTGATGCCCTTTTGTTGCCATTTGGGGAAGTGGATTGGTTCATTGTGAAGACGGAAGTCCGGGTTATGCCAGAGGGGGGTGTGCCTGCATGGTGCTAGGGGTGATTTGGTGATTTTGTTGGTTTTCCACCAGGCTGCCAGAGTTGTTGATATTGTGATGTTATGATAGAAGTCCAGTTTTTTGATTGACTGTGGTAGAAATGGGAGGTCTGAGATTGAGTTGGGTGAGCACAGGTCTTGCTCAAGTTTGAGCCATGGGTCGGAATGTGTTTGTTGTTGAGTCCATTTATATAAGTATTTTAATTGGTTTGCCAGGTAGTAGTGTGTGAAATTTGGTGCTTCAAGTCCGCCTAGGTGTTTTGTGTTTTGGAGTGTTGCAAGTGCTATCCTTGGTTTTTTATCTTTCCAGTAGAAGTGAGTGGTGAGGGAGTCTAGTTTTTTGAACCAATAGTCTGTCGGGGTGCTCGGAATCATTGAAAATAAGTAATTAATCTGTGGTAGTGTCTTCATTTTGACTGTTGCAATACGGCCTATGAGTGTGAGTGGGAGCTTGTTCCAGCGTTTGTAATCATTTTCTATTTTATTGAGAAGTGGAGCATAGTTGAGGGTGTATAGCTCTGACAGCCTGGGGGAAATTGTGATGCCTAAGTACTTGATGTTGCCCGTGTTGAGTGGAGGGGAAGGTTCATGGGCTGCAGAGTCCACACTGTCTCCTGATAGCGGAAGTATAGTTGATTTGTTCCAGTTAATTGTGTAGTGAGAGACTTTTGAAAATTTGTTGATGACATTGAAGGTTTCGTTGAGTGATTGGGATGGAGTTTGTAAGTATAATAGCAAATCATCTGCATATAGACTTATTTTGTGATGAAGGTTGTTGACTTGGATTCCTTTGATTTTACTGTTTTGGCGTATTGCTGCTGCAAGTGGTTCGATGAATATGGCAAAGAGGGATGGAGAGAGTGGGCATCCTTGTCTGGTTCCTTGGTGCAAAGTGAAGCTTGGTGAGGTGATCCCATTGGTGATGATTGTGGCCCTTGGGGAAGTGTACAGTGTTGTTATCCATTGGATGAACGACTCTCCAAAGCCAAATTTACGGAGACTGGTGAATAGGAATGTCCAGTTGACCTTGTCAAATGCTTTTTCTGCGTCCAGTGATGCAATTATGGTTTTTTTTTTCTGTCCTTGTGCAATGCTGATGAGATTAAAGAGTCTGCGGATGTTGTCTGTTGCGTTTCTGTTCTTAATGAAACCGGTCTGGTCTGGGTGAATTAGTGAATGCATGACTGTTTCGATTCTGGTTGCTAGAGTTTTAGTGATTATTTTCAAATCTGTGTTGATTAATGATAGTGGGCGGTAGCTGGAGGGGTGTGTTGGGTCCTTGTTGGGTTTCAGGAAAACAGTGATGAGCGCTGTGTTCATATGTGTGGGAATGGTAGATGTAGTTTGGATTTCTTTGAGTAATTTGTTGAAAGTTGGTGATAAAATGTCCCAAAAGTGTTTATAGAATTCTGCCGGTAGTCCATCAGGTCCAGGTGATTTGTTGTTTTGCATGCTTTGTAAGGCTTTGATGAGTTCTTCAGGGGTGATGGGTTGCTCTAAAAGGTTTGAATCTTCTGTGGTTAATGATGGAAGGTCCAGATTATTAAGAAAGGAGTCAATTTCAGATTGTAGCGGTTGGGTGCCGGGAGAGTACAAGCAGCTGTAGAACTGGCGAAAGGTGTTATTGATTTCTTGAGGGTCTTGCGTAGTTTTGCCTGAAGTGTCCAGAATTGATGGGATGAGTGATTTGTCTTTTTTGTATTGTAACATGTTTGCCAGATACTTACCTGCTTTATTGCTGAGGTGGAACTGATCATATTTGAGTTGTTGTATACAGAACTGTGTTTTTTTGTTTATGATACTATCGAGTTGAGTCCTAAGTTGCTTGAGCTCCGTTTGTGCTTCTTCAGATGGAGTAATAGACTGCTGATTGGTTAGCTGTTTTATTTTCTGCTCGAGAGTGTTTTTATTGTTGTTGTTGTTTTTTCTTGTGTGATGAATATGATATAATTATGCCTCTCATGACTGCTTTGCCTGATTCCCAGAGTGTTGATGGTGCGATTTCTGGAGAGTCGTTCATCTCCAAAAAGGATGCCCACTCTCTTTTTACTAGAGTTGTGAATTTGGAGTCTTCTAGGAGAGAGGTGTTGAAACGCCATCTTGAAGAGGTTTTCTTCTGTGCTGGGATGTTTAATGTTAAAGATACAGGGGCATGATCGCTAATAATAATTGAGTGGATAATGTTTTCTGATATCTGTTGAATTAAGGAATTGCTAACAAGAAAAAAGTCTATTCTGGAAGAGGAGTGGTGGGCTGAAGAGACATAGGAGTATTCTCTTAGCAGTGGATTCCTTGCTCTCCAGCTATCGCCAAGGCCATAGTCTGTCATGTATTGTTTAATTACATCTGATGAATGACAAGTTTGTGTGTTACTGTGGTTGCGTGTACGGTCAAGCGATGGATTGAGAGTGGTGTTGAAATCTCCAGCTATTATGAGATTTGTGGAGTTGTACAGCAGAGCAAAGAGGTTATGGAAGAAAAGTGGGTCATCATTGTTTGGAGCGTAAATGTTTGCAAGTGTAAATGTTAAGTGATTGATTGATATATTAATGATGATAAATCTTCCTTCTGGATCTGAAATTGAAGAGTTAAGAGTGAAACTGATGTTTTTGTTAATCAAGATGGAAACGCCTCTTTGCTTGCTGTTAAATGTAGATGAAAATATTTTGTCATATTGTTTGAAATGGAGGTGTTGTAGCTCTGTATTTGTTAAGTGTGTTTCTTGTAAGAAGCAAATATCTGCCCTTAATTTAACAAGGTGGTTGATAACTTTGATTCTCTTAGGTGAGGTGTGAAAGCCGCGTACATTCCAGGTTATCAGGTTAAGTGTTTGCATGACTGAGTGTAAGTAGAGTGTAGGATGTGTTAATTGTACCTAAAGTAGGTACCCATGATATATAAATGGGGGAAGGAAGGGAGGGTTTTTCCCCGACTGGCTCGGACTGACATAAAACATAAATGGACAGGACACAGATACAAACGTTACACTGAACATAGATAGACAAGACACAAATAGCACACATAAATAGAGAGTTATAATGACACAATGCATGTGGAACTAGAGGCATATATGGCATTATGAGAAAAAAAGGAGAGAGAGAGAGAGAGAGAGAGACATCAGGGTGTAATCAGATTTCAATGATGGCTATATGGCTTGATGAATGTAACATGAAGCAAATTATAGCAGTATGGCTATGTGGAGTGCATTACGGAACAGTCAGTGTTGGGATGGAAACACAGTAGATAGCTAGGCTACAGCCACGTAGTGATGTTTGGATCGCGGTACAGTGTTCCATCCACGTAGAGTTTGTCAACAGATAATGAAGCTCGCTTTCCTTCATCACGGAACTGCTTCATTATTGGCACTAGTTTGCGTCTGCGTTCTTGAATTTGTTTGGGGAACTGGTCGTACATTCCATAAGTGGTGTTTTTCAGTTGATTTCCTTTGCTTTTAACGAGTTCTTTGTGTTTGTAATGTTCAAATTTCACGATGATTGGAGGTGGCTTTCTGGGGTCTTTGGACGGAAGACGGTGAACTCGGTGGAAAGTTATATCTTCAACTGTTGCTGCTGGTAGTTTAAGCGACTCGTGCATGAAGTCTTTTATTGCCTTCTCTGGGTCGTCGGGTATGTTTGGTGGAGGTATGTTTATTCCAGAAAATATGAGATTATCGCGCATGCTGCGGCATTGAATGTCCAATATGGTTTCTTGCATGATTTGATTATCTTTGGTGAGTTTTGTGACTTGGGTGGAAAGGTGTGATACAGTTCCTTTTAGTTCGATGTTTTCTTGCATTAGAGTTTCGATTTGGGATTGAGAAAATTCGAGGCTAGCTTTCAGATCACGGATGTCTGTATGGAGAAGTTCGAGTATGGCAAGTTTGGAGTTTATGGAAGCGAGTACACTGACCTCGACTGTGGTTTCCTCGTCTGTTTCGGTGGATGAGTCCCGTTTGCGTATTTTCCTGTTTGGTTCACTCATAATGTCCAAATTGTAGAAATAGCTGTCGATAAAGCTGAATAGGTTCTCCGGGTCTTGGCAAGATTGGTTATCCAGTACAGCGAAAGTTGTTTGACAAATGGATGATGTTGGTAGTGTTTGCGTTTGCGTTCAGTGCGCTGCCATGTTGAATCTCACTGGGTGGTTGTCTGAGATGGAGTTTCGGAGTTGGTGAGTCGGATGTGGATGCCAGTCATCAGAGTGGTTGATCTTGAAGTCCATTGTTCCATTGCTGTTGTATCTATTAGCACAAAATGTAACACAACAACATAATTACTGTAAGATTTCATAAATCAATATGCAACATTATAATTTCAATTTCAAGATTTATATCGGTAATTACCTGATGGCTCTGATATCATGGACAGTTGGGTCACCAGGCCTCACTCCAGGGCGCAGAGACTTGCAGAGCCTCAGCTTGGAGAAGTCCTGGAAGAAGGTGTGGTCAATGTATTTGACATCATATGGATGAGGCTTCACACGGGCCCTCTTCATGAGACTGACATACTCCGCTGGGACATAGACATCCTGGTCCCTCAGACGTCTCTCGATGACACTGTGAACGGAATCACATTCCATCTGAGTATGGCCCTTCTCAAGGTACTTCTGGATGACGACTTTGTTTTTCTTCATGGCGAACAGAAGAAGTGCACTGCTTAGAACTGCATTCCGGTTCTGATATCCGCAGCCGTCACTCCACAGAATAAATGTGTCCGGCTCAGTGTGTGCAGAGAGGTAGTCAACCACGCATGAAACAAACTCACTGGCAGATAGGGATCCCTCGCCTTCATGCCAGACATAACATGTGGCACTGTGTGTCAGCATGTTGTACACAGTAAAATTGTGAACTGCCAGCTTTGTCTTGTAATACAAGGCAGAAGCCTTTAGCTTTGGGCACAAAAGGAGCGCTTGTAAATCCATGCATATGACCATGATGTTGCTGTTGGTCTTGCTTTTGTCGGACATCTTTTCGGCGCGGGCCTCTTCTTTTTTAAGGAGGTGATGCTGCCACTCGTCATCAGGAAGGTTTCCGGTCTTGAAAGCACAACAGGTGTCGCATTGGTCCTTTTTTGGGTGGTAAAGGCCTAGGTTGAGACGCTTGAACTCATCTGCGAACACTTGTCTTGACAAAGGTCTCACACTCTTCTCTGCTGCAGCGTGACAAAACACTGCATACAGATCAGCAATCGACTGGAACACAGGCTCAAGATACTGTTTGGACGTTGTGGATCTGCAGTAGTGTGAGGGCACCTTTGGGAGGTCGTGCAAAAAGCTGCGAATGAATTCATGGCCTGCCACTGAACGACATGTGTTGCTGTGTGTTTGTCCCTCTGTGTGTGATTGCGTGTGTCCCTCCTTTGCCCAGTTAAGGGCAGACCACTCGCCTATTCCCAGGGTAGACAAAAACATTCTTTTACAGACGCGTCTTCTCTGCCCACTGACCCGTAAAAAAAAAAACAAGGAATTTGATCTTCGGGAATTTTCAGACCCCCTTCTCCTTTGCGCTGATGGCATTGCAGTGATGTTTACCTGACTTGGCACATGCTGCTGAGGAACATCCAGGCCCCATAGCCCGTGGCTCCCTCCTTATTTCCTCCTGCTTTTGTTTTCCAACGTACGACTTCCCAACCATTCTTCTTTTCTTGTTGATTACTTTCTTCCAGGTGTTTTCAGCTCTCAGTCTTTTCCTTGGAGGTGCGTCTTCCTCAGCATCAGAGCACTCATTCTCTGCATCCTCTTCACTTCCACCAGGGGAAACTGCAATATACACACACAAACCAATCGTGCATGAATGAGTTACATCTTTGTAAACTATAGTTTAAGGACCTTATTCCATTTAATGAAAAATTGTAGAAAAGGATCTAACCTACCTGTGTCAAACTGTAATTGCTCTGGAGCCAGCAGCGAGGCCTCCTCTCCCTCCAGACCACCAGAGAAATCTTTTCAAGCACATGGTAAAATTAGTTATTTTAGTATAATTATGTTAACAAATGTCTATTGTTGTGACATCCATCTACATAAAACTCATCTATTTTGCCATGTGAAATCATGATTATCTTTCAGAAATTCTTTACCAGCATGCATCACTGTATCGTCCACCTCTTCCTCTCTCTCTATACTGTCTCCATCTGAACTGTCTCTCTCTAAGGCCCTTGCCTGATCATATGGCACATTTACCATTTTGCATAGTTCCTCTAAGGACACAGACATTGTTGCTGCAAAAATGAAAATGAATAAAGGTCAAATTATCATTTCGCTGAGTTACATGTTTACTGCTACGTATGATAATGAGGCAAGAAGCCAACTAGCTTGCTTAAAGTGATGATGGCAAAGGCAGCTACGTGTTGAATGCCTGACATTGTAAGCTACAGTACAATCTTGCCATAGTACATTCAATTAATTATGTTGTTTTTGACAATTGTTGTCTTATCTGCAAAGTACAGGGTTTAGTCACATAGCAGTGGATTGTCTTGAGCTAACGTTAACGTCAAGTTCTGATCTGGAGCGCAGGGTCCAGTTTTTTTTTTTTTTTAAGCCCCACGAAAATCACGGTAATTATCTCACCAAACATGACGACAAAACCGATGTATAGTGGCTAACACAAACAATTTTAGTGTTTTAAATTCATTATCCTTGTCAGAAACAACACCATGGAAGATTTTAATCAACATGAATATAGATAACGTCCAATGCTAGACCTAGCAGAAAGAAACATCTGTCATAGATGCTAGCATCCTCAGAAACAATACATTACACTAGCACTACCATTACTTTACTATCGAGATTAAACTGTTTGGCAAATAACTGAATCATCAATAACCATTAGACAATGGTTATTTAAAATGAATAACCAGTGTTTAAAGCACACTTACCTCGGAGAACGGGTTGCACGACGATTTCTTGCGACTTGCAATATTGACTTGAGACTTCATACCGCGAGCTTCCCGCGGAGACATGGAGTTACGAGATTTTTCCGACAGTTGAAGTGTCCAATGGAGTTAGGGGATTTGCGTTCAAGCTATTTGCAACACTTCAGATTGGTTAATAATTGTAAAAATAACAGACCCACGTGGGGACTGACCAATAGTATCGATTTGTGAAGAAATATGAAATTTACTAAATTTGGACTTACGAGGTTTCCGCCCGACGGCGACGATATGCTGCCAAAACTTGTTGATGACTATGTGGAAGGGAGACTGAATTTAACCAATAGCTACATCCAAATGGCATTGTAGCGCTGAGGCTATTAGCCCCCTTGTTGGACTGTTCTGTAGGTTCTGTGTCTCTTGCATGTTTTCCCGTATATGTGTGTTTGTGTCTCCCTCTCCCTCCTGTGTCATAGAATGTGTCAATCAATTCTGATGTGATTGGGGGGAGATGTCCGGGAGGGAATATTTAAGGGTTCAGATTATGGTTAGGTTATGGTTGGTTCTGATATAGTGATTGATTGATTAGCAGTGATCAGTTTGTTGTTTTCGAGTCGTCACCTCCTGCTGTCCTTGCCTAGCCTGATATAGGAATTAAATCCATTGATTTGAACAAGACCACAGCCTCCCAACTCCCAACTTCATCTTCGGCGCTACACTTATAAGCAGAGCAATACTGCTGATCTAGAGGGAAGGGTGTGTCTTTGTTATGTATTCATACATTAATAAAACGTGTATCAATATTTTTGCTCATTAATACTCATATAATAACAATGTGTAATTTAATAATGGTATGTAAAACACTAAACACAAAATGTAACAACAGATACTTTCTTAAAGAAGGACTTAAGTAGGCTAGTTGTTTCTCAACCAGTTTATTTTGGGACCAGTGGCTTTCCCAGATTTGTCAGTGCAGCACACACAATTAATATTTTGTCAATAGTACAAAGAGTGGTATCATTTTTTCGTTTAAGCATGCTGACTGGCAAAATCTTTTGCAAAATCCTGAAATTTTTTAGTTGGCCTATGGCCCTTTCAACATGAATTCTCAGCCTTGACATTTTCCTTGAGCGTGTGACCTCGAATCCAGAGAGTTGTTTCCGACCTTTTGTGGATGCTGGTATATGAAGTTGTACACATTTGCTGGCAAAATATTCAGGAAAATTGAATCCTCGATCAGCCATCACATGGTCGCCTTGTTCCAAAAGCTCAATAAGTCCTGAATGTTTTGTTATAACTTTGTCGCTAGCTCGACCACCCCAGACCTTGGACACAAAAGTGATTGCTCCAGTAGGGCTTATACCCACAAGGACCTTCACTGTGTTATGTGACTTGTAATGCGAGTATGTGAGGGCCCGTGTGTGCAGACTAGTCGGCCTCTCTATGAAAATTTCCGTGCAGTCGATTATGCATCTAATTCTTTCAAAACCTGTAGTCTTGAACAGGGTGGGGAGATTGCGCCTTATCTCTTTTGCAGATGGCCACCGAATCATGCACTGTAGCTCCTTAGCCATCACATCAAGCCAGTCATGAAAGACCTTGCTTATGGTGCCACAACTGACACGGAATCTAAAAGCTAAATCTTGGTGCACCAGGCCAAGACGCAATTTCATTAGCACCACAAGAAACTGATCTGGGGGGGTAAGGACAGATGACGTTGCACTCCATGCTGCTGTTAGGTAGGACAGGAGGGTGAAAAACACAGAGGTACATGGGAGGCCTGTGTAAAAATGGATGCGGTTGTCATCACTAAGAATAAAGTCAGACACATTCCCCAACATTTGCCCAGGTGAAATTTTTCGGTGTCCTTCCAATTCCTTTTCAAGATCAGCTACCTTTTTTTTCAGTTGCAAATTTTCCATCTCCAGCTGTTCAATGTCTCTCATTGACAGTTCTGTTCCTACAGAAATACACCCTTCAGGGTTTGCATGACTCTCTTGGCTCTCAAAGCATGTTGTGTCAGGGGACTCCAACTGAACTGATTGTCTACCCTCTCTCCTTTGGTACCTCTGCAGTTTTTGGGTACTATCAGTGGTGGTGTGTTTGTGGGCGAACAATGATGGAGTGTAGTCCGGGTGACAAGGGTCTGCTGATGGTGCTCCTAAAACAATACAATAATAGTGTAATAAACCTATATTGTGGAGTCAGAGTGTTATGGCTAGAGGATAAACTCTACAGAGCAAGCAGCACCACAGATGTAGAAAAACAATAGTCTTTATTTTGATACAATTCATGCAGCTACCAATCATGTCCGACGGGGTCAGGTTCCTGAAGATAAATCTCTATGTAATTAGCCTGGGCGAACCACATACCACTACAAAGCTGAACCACAAGGAGTAGGCTAGGCTAGGCTACAAACACAGCATCACAAAGGCAAACACTTTAGCACCCACACGACACCCCCATAGGGCACTGCACACGTTCACAATGCATAAAACTACACCAAAGACGCCCTCTGGCTACACATACAAATCCAGCATCACAACCCTCCCACCCGGTCATGAAATGGCTATACTGCCAGGTTTAAAATAAGTTACGCACACGCACACACACACACACACACACACACACACACACACACACACGAGAAGGGAATTAGGCTACTTAACTCTCCCGGGATACAAGACCCTCCCCCGGGGTCTAAGCTTTAGCACTGGTCGGCCAGGGAAGAAGACAAACGCCAGTCCAGTGTTTGTGAGGCCTCCGACAGTAGCGGAACCGGAGAACCCCTGCTGAGAAGACGCTGCACCGCGTATGCACTCCTATTACCCGGCTTTATCTATTTTGTTTAGCCCACTAAGCTATCTTCGCCGCTGGCAGCCCTAACCAGCATGCGAACGGCACCCACCCCCAAACCTTGAGTGCCACTCGGCGATATAGCAATCACACGCTTCCCAGTTCACTCACCCTTCGCAGTCCTCTGCTTTTTATGACTCTCCTCTCCTTCAAAATCCTCAATAATCATTGTTCCCAACGTTCCTGCTCCTGCACGCTCATCAGTGTCCTGGTGGGAGCAATCAATTAACTGACCCCGCACTCTTCCCTCAGGTCCCTCCCCCCCCACACACGTCATAACAGAATTTGTCCAACAACTTCATTACAATAGAGACAGTTAATGTTTTCAATAATGCACCTTGTTGATACTTAAATTCCATAGCCTAATGCTTAACTGTTCTGATTAATATCCAATAGCCTACTTGCAAGCAACACAACCAAATTCAGATGTCACATTTACTGCACTCTAATACAACAGCGCCATCTAGGGCTACAAAATAGGATGATGAACATGACGATGGCATCTACGTTTTTCACACTGTCCATGAAGTGGCAGGCTAGGAAGTATGCTCTTCAATTGAAGCACTTAATCGGTTTTTAAACAGTTGTTACAATTTCTGAAAAATTATAGTGTAAACATATGAGGAACTGTGACTTTGGATAGCTGTAAGCGAGGTAAGTAATGCCATTAGGCTACTTCATTCCGTTTATTGAAAGTAGCACAAGCCACCAGGGTAACGTTAGGGTAAACTCAGCTAAACTGCAGCCTGCAGCCATGCTATGTCTTTAATGAAATTAGCTGGCGTCAGGACGGTCAGGGCTGTAAAACAGTTGCCACTGATATCGGCAATCGAAAAGTATTCTTACTAAAGTATTAACATAATATAGTATCGCAAGTAGATAGCTAAAATAGAAGATCTGCTAGCTAGCTTAGCTAGACTGTTCTGATAATTCTGCGTTCATCATCAACCAAGATGCATTAAGTTAGGATGACATTCTTGATATTGTTTGCACCTCTAGTGATCTGTAAAGGTTTCTTGACTCTTGAGTTTGTAAAGATGATAACATAATTCGATCAAACTGGACATTCAACATGATTAGTATGGCCAGTATATCTGAAGGTATGGTGACATATTCTACTGTTGTAGTTGCTGTAATTTAGCTCTGCATTAATTCGGGTTGGTAATCAATTGTATGATTTTCGTTATGTGACATGCTACGAGGGTGGAAGAAGTATAGCCTACTAAGACCTATCCTGTATGCTAATTTGTTTTACACTTGTGCAGATTATTGTTGCCAGCATCACGTTCACGTACAAATTGTAACAGTGTAACGTTAGCCTACGTTAGATACTAATTTACATAGTGGCGTAGGCTTTTTAGACCTAGGCAAAGCCATCGATATCTCAAAGTTGCGACACTACCGTTGACTCCCGTGAACAAACAATGGCGGCACTTCCGGGAACTATTCCATTGAGAATGAATGAATATAATACGACTTTTCTACATGACTTATAGTCGTGTGCATACTAATGCATTTTCATTGAGTAATGTATATGTATGTGGAAATGCAGTTTATAGTCATTTTCATCGAGTATTCACCGTAAATATTAATGCGATCGCTGCTGTCAATCCCGTAGTAAACCAGGGACCGAGGGAACTACTGAGTCGACCCACTAACCACGTGACCGCTCTAATCTGGCTTTAACATGGAAGTCAACGGCTGTCGCAACTTTGAGATATCGATGGCTTTGGACCTAGGTATATAGCCTACACTACAACATCAACTTGTGCTTGTTTATGGTCAGCTGTTTGCGCTTATGGATCTGATGAGTTTCTTACCTGACACAAAATGTGTGCTGCATATTCTTGCATTTTTTCCGGGCTGCCATGCCTCTCTTTTCACTGCCGTAATCCAGGCTTTCCTTCTCTTCTCTTCTTTCGGGAATCGAAACATTTTAATTTTCGACATTGCATTTGTCCCGGACGTGAGGTTGCATCCCACTGCACAACATCCCGAGCCCAACTTCATTCTGTTCATTAGGCTGACTTGTGCTTTGTTTTTTGTGGGTGCCATTGTTGCCAGTGGTACAGTAAAATGTACACAAAGCAGTTCTAGACCGGAAGTTAATTTTGGGCCAGCCACATTACCGTAGCAACACCTGAATAGAGCATCTACGTCAAAATTCTGAAGCCTACATGGGGGCGGCCATTATGGGACCACTTGCCATAGGAATGCAAAGACAGTAAAAGAATGTTGCCGTTCTGCAACAATGGAATTGGAACACATCGCCGCCATTATGGGACCACTCGGGACAGTTCCATTGGCTTCATTAGCCCCGTTTACATGGACACTTCTATTCCGATTAGAAACGGAAAAAACAGCTCAATCGGAATAAAAATCGTCATATAAACACCTCAATCGGAATGAAAATCCTGATCCGATCAGAATTGTGATCGGAATAGAAGAGGTGGTGTAGTCCATTCCTATTCCGAATGAACGCTCATGTATACGGTCATTCGGATTGACCGTAATAACTTCCCAATGAAAAGTAGCAAACAACGGCTATTCCGATCAAAGATTCTAAAGCGCTTACAGACGTCTGATCGGAATAGAATGTAGCCCATGTAAACAGACGGCGCAAAAATGTTCAATCGGAATAGTTTAATCGGAATGACAAAAAACTGTCCATGTAAACGTGGCTATTGTTGATGGGTCAGCAACAATGAGATAGAGCTCGTAAGTCACGCCCCGATTTTTCCCCTTCCGTTTTCCCCATGGGACCTTAGGCTTCAATCTTTTAACATGAGAGGGGATAGATATCTTCTGTTCCCAGTCCTTGTAAGACCTGCATTACACATATGCTGATTTAGGAACTAAATATGAAATGTTCATCCAAAAACATTGTCAATTTGTTCGGAGATTGTCCAGATAAATGATGTTAAAATGACGTTCGGATAACAGACTACATTTGTCGCATAAGTCACGTCACTATCATTGCCCCTCAAACTTTCAACACTAGTACCCCTATGCTAGTACCTTTCCAAGTAAGATCGCTAACGTTAGTTTGTGCTAAACTCAGTATGCCTGTTTGTTTTGCTCCTCAGTGGTTCCCGAAAGACCAAAATAGCAGGAGTAGCTGGATAAAACTAATCAGGTGGTAGATATGTGCACATGAAATGAACTTATAGTTGACTTAGCTGCTAACTCGATTAGCAGCGAACAATCGTCAACAGCTAATCGCCTGGATGCTCTGTTCCCGCACCTCGACGTTGAGAGGTGACGTTGCTGTAGTTCGTTAAGTGCTCCCGCAAATATCTGTATCAAGCTTCTCCCCACTAGATTGTTACGTTATCGGTACTAAAAATTCTATAAAAATTTCAGGAACAGCATATGTGTTATTTATGACCCAATTCAAACGGGACCAAAAAAATAATTTAATTCCGCTATTGACTTACATGCATCAGAATTTCTTTTTGAGGTCCCATGTACAGGAAATGTACCGGAACTTGAATGGCGTCACTTACGAGCTCTATAGTCTATCCAGGTATTCTTTATACACTAATCCAGCGAAACACGGAAGTAACACAAAACCGCCATTACTGCGTGCCTGGCTGCTAAGAAATTAGCCCGTTGGTTCCATAGGCGGCTGTTGCAGAGGTTAGCTGTCATTAATACACGTCTTAATACCTTATGTTGTTAATAAATTACCTTCATTGGTAAGTTTTGGCACAGTCTGACATCATTGATCCAATGTTCCCTTTCACCTGACATTTTCTTTCATGAGCGGGATCTCTTGTTAGACATTCTCTGACAGGATGCTTTCATTGAAAAGCACAGGCAAGTGTCACTCGTCACACTCGCAGGCACGCGGTAATGGCGATATTCAAGATGGCAGCGCCCATAAAGTTCGCGCTGGATTAGTGTATAGATCAGTGGCGTCAATGGAGTTGTCGCAACTCTCTCTTTATGGCTCTGGGAAAAACGATAGACGCGGCCAAACCAGAGGCGACAGACTGTACGAACTACTGTGGCGACATTGCAAGTGATGTAAATTGACAAGGGACAGCCAAACTAAATGTGTGGGATTAACGCAACACCGATACATAGAATGATGGCTTTCAATCTTGATTATAGGCTACTTTTTTTTGTAAAATATTAAATTAGATTAAAGTCTCTCCTCCTAGCTATCCCCTATTTTAAGCAAAGGTTTACTCCGTAGCAAACCGTAATGAAACAGCTCCACCACGTGGATTAAGCCACACAGTCAACTTAATGTAAGTAAGATAAACAAGGATATATAAACAAGGATGTTCTCAGCACTGTCAGCATTGTCATTTAGAGGAGACGTAGATAACTAACGTTAGCATAGTTAGCTAACCGCTGCTAACATGCTCGCCTCAGAAAAGCTTGGGTCTGTGCACAGCACACTGCACAGTAGTGTAACATTTATTCACCATACATTAGCTGAAGTCATTTTGCAATGTATACTATGTTTCCGTTTATTTGCAGTACCAGTGCCTTACATGACATAACCCGGTGTCCTTGTAATATGGCAAGTCTAGCACAGCTAGCTATTAAAATCAGTGAGTCCCATTCGCCCCCTGTCTTGTTTGTCACGCAACAACCTAGATATTAATTTGTATTCATGTGTCTCCATGTCGTACTGGTGTTGTTCAACAGATTCTAAACGAAATACAGTTCCGTGGCTCTGTAAAAAAAGCCTCATGGATTGTAACTTCACATTAGCACAGTAGATACGGCTGCGTAAAAAAATCATGCGATGAAAAAATTGAACTCGTACGACAGCAACTGACGGTTCCTATCCGACGGAAGTTAGCGTTGCTATGGTACTGATAAACAAATTGGATATCTATCTTTTATAATGTCATATTACATGCTTTTAAACGATAAAGTTTAAAACAAAAGTCATCGAAAAGGAACGTGTATGATCTATAGTGGTGCACAAGCCCATCTTGTGAAAAATAAAATGAACGGTTGATGTAAAATAAATAATTATTTCCAAACGAAGTTTTTTGTCACGTCATTGTCTTACATGGTCTCTTAACAATATTAGGGCAGTTAGACAATTAATTTAGAAATAAAATAGCACTATTGTACATTTTACTCCCAAACTCGAAAAGCCTCCGGCACTTCCAACGGTCAAGTCCGACGTCCGACGGGGGAGCACTGCGAATTACGGAGTGCTACCCCCCCAGCACACGACGTCATTTCAACGTTGATATTTGGGCTAAATCCCGTCGGTCCGTCATGGCCCTGATTTCAACCAAAATTAGACGTAGAATAATGGTCTTGTTTTGGCCGGCCCATTTTGGTCTAAGGAAAGACGTCTTTAGCACGTCCTTTTTCAGACCACATATCAACTAATTAAATCCTGATGTAAATTATCAGTTATAGTCTACCTAGGACTACATTATCGTTCCTGTCGACCATCTTTCCCCCCCGGGGATTGCCCAAATCCGCCGCGAACTCTACGGGCGCCCGGCGCCGCCATCTTGGCTGCCGTTAACTGCGTGTGTGACTTTTGTTTGTTTACTCATGGCAACAGTTGATATGGACGGACAACTCTGTTTTTAGCCTTCTCCCCTCTGAAAAAAAAAATCAGAGGAAAAATTCAGATGGAAAAAAATCAGTCATTGAGATAATGAGTAATTAAAATTCTGATAAAAAAAAAAATCACATAAATGTTCACGTAAAGGAGACAGGAGTGAACTCTGCGCATGTACAAGAGGAACGGAGGCGGGAAGCCGTAGCCGAGCCCATTTCGAACTTTGTTTGAAACACAGTCAGTTGAAGCCGCCGTTGAAGAACAGCGTGAAGATGGAACCTGCTACTGAGGTAAGTGAGTTTATGCCTATGATTTAGGAAGTAGAAATGTAACATTTTGATCGAGAGTCAGTTTTGCCAAAACGAGACGAATGCTCTGAACACCATCAACAGTGCTATCAGAGATGATTAAAGCGGACAGCGGAGTAATCGAGGATCTGTATGTTACCATGCTAACTTAACCTGTCCTGGGCTAGTTTTACTTGAGTGGAGAAATTCTTCTGTGTTAATTCACTCTACCGCTGATAATGTAGTGAAACCCGTTTGTAATTGCTGTTAGGTCCCGTTATCTCTATGAAAGGAAAGTATTTTCTGTCTGATCTATTCAACACAATTTAGGGCCGTTTGTGGTAACGTAGGAAGTTAGGAACCTGATTGCAACACGCATGATTTCGTGGACCTGCTTAGAACGTTCACAAAGGTAGCGCGAAAATTTGAATTTTTTTCGCGGCTAGATCTACCCGTCCCGAAGAGTCCTTTGTAACCATGGATATCTCTCCACCGTCCTGCTAGATACACTAGACTGGAGTAGACAAGCAGCGCGCTGTTATCCACTTCATTTTTGTTGTAGCATTTTGGTAGCAACAACTTGTACTTGTTGCCAACAGGACTATTTTAAATACCAGAATCGCTATTAGGCCCACTCTCCATTTATTGTTTATGGTTCATAGCAAGCAGTCATCATTACCAGACGTGGAGAACCTGTTGACCAGTTGTGCAGCATGTTAATAGTGTTATTGTTGTTGTTGTTATTATTATTATTATTATTATTATGAATAATAATGATAGTAATATCTATCTATTTATTGACTGTCATTTGGCACAGAGTAGTAACAGAGTGGTCAACATTGTCGAGGCTCAGATGCCCAGGTTGTGCAATATGTTGGTATTTTAAAGTGAAAGGTAGGGGAAACTAGTTGTGTGTTTATGTGATTGTATTGTAGCGCCGAAGCTATGTACCCCCTTGTTGGACTATCCCCTGTGGTCCCTTGTGTCCCCTGGTTTCCTGGTCTGTGTGTGTGTCTCCCTCTTCCTCCTGTGTTATAGACTGTGTCAATAAGTTCTGATGGGTTTGTGTTTAATGATTATTTTTGGAAATTGGTTATGTAAGAAGTGACACTTCCAGCGTGTTTTTACTAGACGCTGCTTTTGAGGTCTGGGATTCCTGTCATTTTTCTGTGTAACTGTTGCTTTTTCTAAAGCCTTTGCTCATTTGTCTTCTCAGCACATCAACTCTTAAGTGTGTCCCTGGAAGATCTACCATCAACTTCCAGAACTGCAACTGCTAGTACTGTCAGATGGTGAATGCTACTCAGGGTAAAAAAAAAAACTTTACGTAAAACCATTTTCATCTATTATTTCAAGTTCTGTCTCAAAATGTGTTTGAAGCCATTATTCTAAGCTAAAGTAACTGCTGGATGACTTTGAAGAATCTGAACAGTGTACGGTTCACTATGTACTGAATTTTATTATTTCTAAGTGTTGTAGCAAGCAAAGTTGTTTTATTCTAACTTTGCTTTTTTGTCTTTTTTTTTTGAAACAGCAAACACCATTGTTACACCACTTTGAAGGAGAGCCTGGTCATTTGGTCCCCTCAGCTTCTCCCTTTCTCAGTGATATGTTCATTGTGGCTGGGAGAATTGTGGGGCACTCTTTCCTTCATGGAGGACCCTGCTTGTCTGGACTCTGTGATGTGGTTGTCCATACTGCTTCGTGGGAGCCCAGACACGGCTACAGTAAACCTGGAGGACTGTGCAGACCTGGACATTAGAGAAACAATCAGGCTTGTATGTTTACATAGAAAATACTAATGTTTGATGTTATGTTGTGTTTTTATTTTGTTTTGTTGTTGTTTGTGTGTTGCCCCCAAAAGATTGTGGGTCTTTGATTTTATAATGATTTTAGAAAAACTGAGGAGTCAACTGGTGGACCCACTATTATGATTCTATAAACTTTTAACACACTGTCTAACCATTATGTATCTCTTTCATGCCCTCCATCTTCAAGCTGGAGGTGGAATCAAACCTATCAGCTGAAGAAATGGGAAGGGTACAGAACGTGGCCTCTTCCTGGGACCTCCCTCCGCTAACCACAACCAACAGGGCCCTTAATGCTGTGAGTGAAATACATTTATATTTCCCTATGCTTTAGTGTGCTATACATTTTCCTTTCCCCCCCGCATTTGGTAATTTAGTCAATCAGCAGACGCTTCTATCCAAAACAACCTAAAACTACACTTTGGAGGTGTGGTTTTTTTATGTCGGTCTGGTTTGACTTGATGTAGCCGTTTTAAGACGACTGCAGACGTGATTATTTCTGAGATTCTGATAAGTTTTCAACCATGACGTATGCACAATAAATTCCAGTTTTGAAAACATATCAGAATCTCAGAAATAATCACGTCGTGACGCCTTCTAAATGCGGCCGCGCTGTCAGCTGTTCATTCACGACAGCGGAAGAGAAAAGTACCTGTTAGCATGCTAAATTCGACATCCAAACGTAACGAGGAGACTCGCGCGAGCTAAACTGCTATTAATTCTGCTTAACATGCTGCGCAAATGTGTTCAAAACGGCTGCTGTACGGTCCTAAAATGTACACCGTACTGCTGCATTCAAGTTAACTCTGCTAACGTCTCACAACGTAGCCTACATTAGGGAGACTAGACCCCGAAGCCATTTGTTTTGAGAATAATGGCTGGCTGATGAAGTTATTGGCTGGCTAGCCGGCTCAGCCAAAACCTAAATGGCTGCTGCAGCCGCCAAATTTTTAATGGCTGATAATGGCTTAAGTTGCCTCTTCATGTCTACAGATGTCTATGTTGTACTAGATCTCAATACACAATGTTATTATATCATTTTTAACAAAGCTCTGCACATTTCACTTCAATGTAGACTGAAGCATGCATTGTGAGCTAGCGCAGCAATTTCTGGAGATGGTGAAATGCTGCAGTCGCAGTAAAATCGCGTGCTGTAAATCTGTCCGCTCCAGAATACGTTTCATATCATCAATCTTTGGTTTTGATGTTTGTGCAACCGGGCCCTGAAGACTTTCAAGTCCGAGTAGAACTTCGTAGGAATTAGGAAAGTATATGAAAAGCGAGATCAAAATAAGGCTACCGTTGGCTTCTTTCCCCCATTTCATCTCAGCGCGAGAAAGCAAAAACATTGCAGAGAACGTGGACTTTTAATTGGCCGTCAACTCACTGAGTCCTGTGTATCGTAGCAACGAGCACGAGACTGATGTGGTGAATCCAGTGGGAAAACCTTGTGTAGGGCCTATCGTTTATTTTTCGTACCCTCTGTGATATAACTGTTTTTAGATGCAACAAGTCTATGTCTAGGTTTGGCTCAGCCAAAGTTTATCAGATGGCGGCTCAATTTGGCTTACAAAATTATTGGCTGGCGGCGGCTGAAATTCTAAATGGCGCAAATGGCGGCGCGTGGCGGCGGCTTCGGGGTCTAAGGGAGACTAAACTAAGTTATGCATTCGAGCTGTATCTCCAAGCGTTAGAATAGTGTCAACGAAGAGACTCTTGTGTGGGGGCGGATCTGTGGGGGAAATCAATGTGAATTGGAATTGTACATTGTAATTGATAACACCTGCGTGTTCAGGGCTGCCCGCGGTGAAGCCAGAGAGGTGAGACGCTAGCTAAGGCCGGGGATGTAGGAGTGAGGACTGATTGTCGCTTCCCAGTCAGGGGGTTTTCCTCGTTAGCTGCTGTGGAGGCAGCGTTGGATCGGGTACTTCACCGGCCAGCGGGCCGGTCAGCGGTTGAGACCACACAAGAGTCTCTTCGTTACACTATTCTAACGCTTAGAGATACGGCTCGAATGCATAACTTAGTTTAGTCTCCCTAATGTGGGCTACGTTGTGAGACGTTAGCAAAAGTTCACTTGAATGCCGCCGTTTTGAACACATTTGCGCCGCATGTTAACCAGAATTAATAGCAGTTTAGCTCGCCGTATGTGGCAACAACAATCCTTCAACAATCGTTAATGTTTTGTTAAATGCACATGCAGAGGCAGTGGTTTCATTCGGGCAAAGAAAAAGCTGCGTGCGCGCAGCTCAATGAAAGTGATTCAATTGATAACATGATTTAAAAATAATTTCAATCGTACAACATAGAACATTATTTCGTGGCGGCCCGCCACAGATTACTCAATGTATGGGAAACACTGTTAATGAAAATGTTTCCTGTCATTTCAGCTGCGGTGAAAAATGGAGCAACAAGGCTGACCGTGACATCGGGAGAGCTGAGGCAGATCATCTTAAACATGATGCACCTGGACGGTCCGGTGGCGGAGACTTCAAGAATTAAATAAAATTACAATGAAATGGATAACGTTTGTTTGACTGTTTGTTTACGCCTAGCTTGCTATTGTAATGTAGGCCTATTAGATTATGTATTTATCATCTAGATGGTTAAGTTGGTAAATGAAAATGCTTAATGCACATTTTAAAAGCCTATAATAGGATAATATAGGCTTATTTTAACAGCAATAGTATGGGTAATGGTAAAGTTAGTAAGTGCTTAATGCACATTATTTAAAAGCCTATAATAGGATAATATAGGCTTATAAATTAATATATAACAGCAAAATTCTGGTTGAAAATAGGTCCATGGCAGCACCTAAACAAGACATGGTTTCAACCAAATTTAAACGTTGAAAAGGCGTCTTTCCATAGACGTCTTTTCAACGACCATGAAAAGACGTCATCTAACCTTTCACTTTTAAACCAAACTGGGCCGTTGTTTCGACGACTTGACAAGACGTCTTTTCAACGACTTTTCAACGTGATTTTGCTGGGGGGGTAATGTGAATGCGGCGTTATACAGACGGGCATACGGCCTCCATTGAACTCCGGTCTGAGCTCCGGTTAGACTGTCGGACTTTGCAACAATAACTAAGGGGGGCGGGGCTTAGCCAAAGGTGAATTGCAATACATTTCTACTCTGTGGCACATCCAAAATATGAACTATTGCTTGAATATTGTGTTCTTCCACTTGTTTGTTTTTTAACATTAGATAAACTACATAGAATTAGAACATAAGCATTGCTTTCATATTCCTAGGCATAATTTTAGACTAGCCGAAAATATGACTGAAGTCAAATTATTCTCACTTTCTTAAAGTGCCAGGCACTCAATTTGACTTGACATTAAAGATAAATGTAGGGTAAGTCAATTTCATTCCCAAATCAAACTTATCAAAAATATCAAACTTCTTGACCTATTATCAATTTCAAAACAATTGTGACACCAATATTTGTATCATATATTTTTAATTGGCTATGGCTCCTGACTGATGCATAAAATAGATAGATAAATAGATTGATAGATAGATAGATAGCCTACAGAACATCTATGATTCTGTAATTAGGTTAACTATCATTGTATTGAACGTTTGTATCAGTCTACAACACCACTACAAATGACACTGGGAAACCCATTCTATTTTATTCATCTGGTTGAACAACTACCGTGTTTATATAGCCTATACCAGTGGTCCCCAAATGGCGGCCCGCGGGCCAGATCCGGCCCGCGCACAGTATTTTTTTGGCCCGCCACGTCAAGTCTGAACAAAGGTAAACAGTCATGTTGGCCACGCGTGATTAGCGATCTCTCTACTTCAGTGGGTTACAACATCTGAGTCATTCACTTTTCATACTGTTCGTATCCGACGTCCTTGTCAAATTTATTCCAATTGATTACAAATGCTACAATGAAACTCCATCTCATTCTCAGGTTTTCATTGCCTGTCCTCACAGCACGCATAAGCGCACACACGCACAGACAAATGAGCAGTCAATTTTTAGCTGAAGTAACCGCTGGAAGTGGCTACAATACACTCGCGAAATCCTTCTCGTTTTGATTACGTAAAATCCGTGTCAATAAACCACTGCTAATATTAATGCACAGTTTTTGCGAGAGCTAGCCTACTTTATTAATATTTGGGAAAGTGATAAGGGGCTGCGACTGCTCTGCTGAAGTGCCACGACAGCGCAGCACAATGAGCTTCAGAAACAATCACGACATTCAGACTACCCCAAAACGTTAACGGAATTCTCCCGAAGCTCCCGATTAGCCACTCAGGGCCTGCATTCAAAACATTAAAGAAATTAATTTAACAGATCATGGCAACTGCATGCAAGGTTAACTAGGCCTATCATGAGGTTATTAAAGCTGGTTCAGAATTAGTAATTGAATCAAAAGCTTTACTTTGCAAGATAAAAGTCTAATCTAACAACCTGTTCAAATATACCAGAATAGAGGAAGTTGCATCTAGCAGAGCTCATTTTTTTTCTGCTGATCTGTACCACCCACTTTCAAAAAGCCTCCAACACCCATGGGTGGATGTCCACATGGGTAATTGTCCACAGTTTGCCTCTGTTCACATCAGGCACTTAGGCCTAGATAAATGTGTGGCAGCTGATAATGCTTTAAGTTTCATTTAGCAAATGTGTACAATTGTTTGTTTGCTATTAGTAATAATAAATAGTTTTTAACCTGCCGTATCACACAGATTTCGGGGGGTGGGGGGGAGGGGGGGGGGTTGTTGGCCCTCAGCCTCACTTGCTGTACAGAATTTGGCCCTCGGGGAAAACTAATTGGGGACCACTGGCCTATACTTTAGTCTATATGGTCTACAGTAGCCTACGCTATGGGCCCCCCTGATAGAGAGCATGAGCATGCTGACCTGGAGGTGTGTGAGGAGAAAAACAATTATGAAATATTTGATAATTTGAAAAAAATACCATACCATCAAATGTGTTGACATTTTATCAGACCCCGCCACAAATTTGGTCCCCCCCAATGTTGACATCATGGCTACGGCCTAAAGACAAAAAGATCCTGGAGCAGTGAATCCTGTTCCGTACTCCAGTCAAGTGGTGGCGGTAATGCACAAGGAAGTTGCCAACCGCCAATAAAGACAGAAGAAGAAGAAGAAAAATCACGTGCGCACATATGTGAGGAGGGGGGCGAAACTCTTGTGGAGACATCTCTGTATGCTTATATACGGTCGATTTCCTGAAATCACTGCTCTGTCAAAGGAGTTAATTGGTCCAACAATGTCACATTGGCAGAGGTTATTATCAAGAATGCATCACTTCCAAGCTGTGTCAATGCAGGCACAGACGGTATACACACGCATTTTGTCACATCGGACCCGACATGTCAGCACCGGAGTATCAACAAGAAGTGACCTCTTAAAAAGTGAGATTACTTTCTTAAAGTTAGCATTAGGCTTAAACGGTTAGAACCAGCTGCTAAGTAACACCGTGGTTCTATGTTGGAGACTGTAACGGTAGGTTGTAGGTGTGCTTTAGGTTGGACCAAGTGTGATATACCGCATCTTTACATTTTTGCACGTTCCGGTTGAATGAGAGTTCATGCATTCGTTTCCTTTCAATAAAGCTGAGGGGTATTCCACAAAGCCGGTTTTATCACAAAACCGGGTAAATTAACCCAGGGTTTGCGGTAACCCTAGGTTTTCCGTTCCAAAATTAACACTATGTTAGTTACTATAGAAACATATGCTCTGAACCAGAGACGGTATCTTTGTCTGAACCAAACCTGGTCGGAGCAGGTTTTGCACAGGTTAAGTTTGAAAGATAACCCGGTTTTGCTCAGGGTAGGCTATTTAAACCCGCGTTTCCCACAGCTTTCTCGTGTTCGCAATGGCATGCTCTATTGACGAGAGGCCAACATTGGAGCGCAAATAATTTATGCAATTCACCGAGAGAGATTGATAAGACCACGGCTCGACATCTTGATGAATTTTGGCTAAGCGATATCGTTTTTCACGTTAAACTTTAATGTATTTAAATAGCCTTCTCCAGCCCTACGTTACCAATCGTGAACCTGGCCTCAGTTCACTGCAAACTATTTGCACAGCTCTTCGTTTGCGACGTGTAGTTTTCTGTACATTATTGAGATGCAGAGCATAGGGAAAGCGGTCTGCCAATCAGTGCGTAAAGTCTGTATTGCGCTGGAGCGGTTAGTGCGCGACTTGCATCCTCTTTCCTGGCCACAACTCACGAGGGTCATTAAAATGGAGTTTCACCAACTCACTGAGGTCACTAATGCTTTACGTGTCCCCAAGTGGCACAGAAATTATCCTTGCTGCTGACATTTCACATGGGTATCACTATGATACCATTCGATTACAATATTATGTCATTGGGTGCATTGATGGCACAAGTGCCTATAGGCCCCAGCCATATGAGGCCGATTAACAGGAAAGGCTATCACAGTATAAATGTTTAGGTAGGTATACGCGCAGCCTATATTGGCCATTTCCAATATGTTCAAGATGGTTTGTTAATCGCTGTCGATTTTATCATTAGATGATATGATGCTTCTTACATGATTAGCCTATACTTGTGTGGAGGCAAAATTGCCTGGTTCGGTCGACGATGTCAGGATGTAATTTGAGCTATACATTTCAACAGACTGTGTTGCATTATGAACATATCATAGACCTTGATGTGCTTGTGCAAGATAGCTCAAAGTTTGTATTTGGTCGCAGCGCAATTCGATGGGTAGCTCCTTGGGGATCGAGGGTATCCATGCCTCCCGACACTCATCACCCTGTACCCTAATCCCGCTCCTGGACCACAGGCAACATTTAACCTGGCACACAGCAGAACCCGCAATTGAAAACACATTTGGGATATTGAAGTCCAAATTTCAATGCCTACGTAATATAAGAGTGTGTCCGAACGGGCTTGGGTAATTGTTGCATGCGCCGTCCTCCACAATATAGCCATCCCGCGCGAAGAGATGTAGAAATGTATGTGGAAAAATAATATAATTACTACCATGAATCATAATATTTTATCTTTACTTGATCAGATGATCGCTTGGGCCCATCGGAGTAGCCTGCATCATTATAAAATAACAGGTTATGTGGTAGGAATGCTAAGAAAACTTAACTGAGATATGAATAGATTCATAGTTCAAATATTTAGGAATGTGCTTTTGTATGCATTCACGCAGTCAGCGATCCGCTACCAGGGTTTCTCTGAATGGCAGAGGCTTTGGTGTTACTTTTTAAAACTTTTTCTAATTTATTACAGCCTGCGTTCGAGTTCTGAGAAACATGCGGCCCGTTTCTCGCCTAGAAATCTAGACGCCCCTAGCGGCAGCTAGCCTGTTTCGCCCTTTTGATCATGAAACTCGCTATACAAGGCGGCGCTCAAAAGAAATAGCCTGGCTTGAACTAGCGTATACTTTCACTTCAGGCTGAAGCCGTTCCATTAACTCAAGTTAGCTGCATCTTGCCCTTGTTTATTCAAACGAGGTTAAAATCAGCTTCATGTCTGCTCGTGCACGAGGTAGAAAAGTAGACCAAAACCATAGATTGACGAAAAGAGGATGTATGTCGTAAAATTAAGGCAAACTAGAAGATTTCAGTTCGATTTACAAGCGCCATCTACAGGATTTTCATTGGAAGTAATCAAATTGAACACGAGAGAAAAAAATAGATAGTTGCCTAAAAAGGAGAATAACGAAATCGTACTGTAAATCCCTAAACAGTAGGCCTAATTATGATGGTTTGAATTGGGACTTTGATTGTTTTCACTCTGAACAAAACGAGTGAATAAGTAGGCTATTTAAACTCAAAACAGCAGCTAGCCTAGGGTTGTGCCGATGGACGATATCATCGTCCATCGTGATGGTTGACAGACATGACGATGGAAAGCAACCATCGTGATGCCACGCCCCCACTTATTTCTACTGCAGACTAAGCTAAAATATTAAAAAATAAAAACTTTTCCTTGAAAATGAAATTGAGCCTAGAACTGATGCACATGTAGGGTGCTTAAGAGGCTGTCAGCCAAACAGTGCAAAATTAAAAAACATATTAGTCTGAGACTGTCTTGTTCAAATAAGTCCTCCTTGCAACGTGAATGTGTTATTGTCTTTTTTAGGCTACATGTCTCGCAGTGTAGCCTACATTGAACGCAAAACATGTAGCCTAATAATGTTTAAGAATGAAATGAATTATTATTGTTACGACTAGGACATTCTAGCTCTAATTTCTTGCGAGGCTACAACACTGAAGCGCCGAATGCGTCATTCTCCACCGTGTTAAAATAAACCATTTATTTCGTTATCGTTATCAGAAGCTAGCCTACCTCTTTCACTGTAATGCTTGTATTTCACGCATTTGCCTTTAGCAAAAGCCCCAGCAGCGGAGTGGCAATCGGGATTCGTTAGGCTATTTGTAAAAGTTGTTTAGCCTACTTCAACTGTTATTTAATTCGGCTTGACTGCGCGATCGCAGCCTACTTTCACTTTCTGCTGCCCTCATAGTCGGCAAGCCGGTAGCCTAATAACGTGGGATGCGTAATATATGAGTTAGGTACAGACTAGGCTATTCAAGATTTTAGATGAGTGACCGCAAGTTTTTTTGCAAATGCTGGCAATGTGTAATATACCGCTGGTTGGTGTAAGCAGGTGTTTAGATTGGCTGTCTGTCGGTCTCTTACTAGGATTTTCTTGGAGCAGATCTTCCACACAGTAGCCCAGTCAGTATGTCTCTTAGCTGTCCACTTTCACCAGGCCATATAGCCTATAGGGTCATTCCGTGTCAAATCACCCAGTGCCGGAAAGTGACCCTCTCCGAAAAAATCTGAAATAAATCACAGGTGTTTGTAGACTAGACCTATGCACAAATCTGAAATAGTATACCTGGATCACTAATGGTTTAAAATCTACAGCCCTTTGAAGCTTCAAGTCATTTTAAGCATTGTGGTGAACAGTCCTTTTTGGTCAACTTGCAACGTTATTGGTTCTTTTGGTATTTCACACACATCAGTGAAACTATGTGAATGGAAGCACATTTTCCTGTTGAATTAAGAAATCTAATCAGATGAGACGTGTCTTGTGTAATTTCCCCTCTGCAAAGCTCTGAAAATGCCTCTAAATTCATTATGTGAAAAGACATCATCACTTTTGAAGGCTTCTCATTCGAAAGGTATGTGCCACAAATTTCATCAGGTTTTTTTCCCACTCATATATGGTCTACAAGGTCATGTCCATGCATCAACTTTGGTTGTAATCGTTGTCATATTGTCAGAGCATTTTGTTTTAATTGGGCTTGATTTTCAAAAAGCCCATTTTCGTCCTATCATTTCACCATGTGGACAGTTAACAGGATTTTTTTTAATTGTACCATATCACATTCTGTATGTGAGGATCATCTGTCCAAAATTTGGGCTTGTTGCTGAGTTTCTTTATTGGAGATATGATTTTTGTAAAATATTCTCTATAAATCCACTGAACTTGCATTGGATCTGCAGTACTACTTTGCACCACATGGGATGCTCTTTTAATACAATGGAAGTCAATGGAAGAGTAAGAGATTCACTTGTTTGCTGCACATATCCAATCTAAACACACATTTTATGGTTCATAGTTGAATTGCTCCAAGTAATGATTGCAACATGAACAACATACTACTCATAAATAAATCTTATTTAGCTAAATAAACTGATCAAGCTAAATATACACACATAAGACTGACTGATCATACATGCAGCAAGAGGATTTAGCTTGCCATCTTTAACAGTTTTCTACACCACCATAGAAGTTGGAAAATGAAAGACATGAACATATTCAAGAAAAAAGGGGTTTCAAGAATTCAGAGCATTATCAGATGCAGAAAAAGCGTCAGATGCAGTTTAGAGCAGATATTTCACTTGATGAAGATGACCATGCATGTTTCCATCACATAAAAGTTTTAATCAAAAGGTATGAGGGCTCAAAACGCTATTGCCTGGATCCAAGACGCATTCATGAAAAGGAGATAACTCATCAAGTATCTTGTATGTATGATGACCAGTCAGTCTTATGTGTGTATAATTTGCTTGATCCGCTTATTTTCTCTAAATAACATTTATTTATGAGTAGTATGTTGTTCATGTTGCAATAATTACTTCAAATTCAAGAAATTCAACTATGAACCATAAAATGTGTGTTTAGATTGGATATGTGCAGCAAACAAGTGAATCTCTTACTCTTCCATTGACTTCCATTGTATTAAAAGAGCACCCCATGTGGTGCAAAGTGGTACTGCAGATCCTATGCAAGTTCAGTGGATTTATAGAGAATATTTTACAAAAATCATATCTCCAATAAAGAAACTCAGCAACAAGCCCAAATTTTGGACAGATGATCCTCACATACAGAATGTGATATGGTAAAATTTAAAAAAATCCTGTTAACTGTCCACATGGTGAAATGATAGGACGAAAATGGGCTTTTTGAAAATCAAGCCCAATTAAAACAAAATGCTCTGACAATATGACAACGATTACAACCAAAGTTGATGCATGGACATGACCTTGTAGTCCATATATGAGTGGGAAAAAAACCTGATGAAATTTGTGGCACATACCTTTTGAATGAGAAGCCTTCAAAAGTGATGATGTCTTTTCACATAATGAATTTAGAGGCATTTTCAGAGCTTTGCAGAGGGGAAATTACACAAGACACGTCTCATCTGATTAGATTTCTTAATTCAACAGGAAAATGTGCTTCCATTCACATAGTTTCACTGATGTGTGTGAAATACCAAAAGAACCAATAACGTTGCAAGTTGACCAAAAAGGATTGTTCACCACAATGCTTAAAATGACTTGAAGCTTCAAAGGGCTGCAGTTTTTAAACCATTAGTGATCCAGACATACTATTTAAGATTTGTGCATAGGTCTAGGCTACAAACACCTGTAATTTATTTCAGATTTTTTTGGAGAGGGTCACTTTCCAAATTGGCTAAAATTGGGTGATTTGACACGGAATGACCCTATATAATATTTAATATAGGGCATATATAGCCTATAATATAATATATTTATTTACAACCCCCCCCCCCCCCCCCCCCCCCCTTATGTATTTCCAATCGGCTTTCACAATCAGCTACAGCTGCGCCGATGATCACCATGAAAACTTGCAATGTCTAAACAGAACTGCTTTCACTTCCCCGAGTCGCCAACGCAACGTGCACAACAATATAGGCTACCGATATTTAGCAAACACATATTTCCAGCTCTCAAAACCGATGAGGTCCAGATCTCAGTGGCCTCATAGCTGCCTACAGCCATGCATAGTAAGCCTAATGATAGCCTAATAGTTATGACATTAATAGCCTATTAATGACCTCATGTCGGAATGGCACGTTGTTTGAAAAAAAAAAAAAAAGTTAAATACCGCCGAGTGGGGATATGTCGGAATGAACAGCGGATACCAGTTGGGTTGTAAAACATTCGAAAACTCTGCAATCTGACATGCCGAGCGTCTGTTCAATACGGAAGAAGACTTTAACTTATATTACTTAGCCTATATATTTCTTATAACGAAACGTGAATAAAAAATACGAGGACTGACCATCTCGTTTCTCTGCATTTCCCCCTATTCCATGGCGACAAAGAGAAATAAATATGATTTGACATTTAAGCTGATTGTTGTCAAAATTGATGATTAAATGGGATTAAGGAGTCGACTATTGACGGATATGCGGTCTTCATCATTAAATGCAGCTGAAATGCGGGTTGAAACTTTCTGCCACCTGGTGGTTGTTTGGGTACATTGCCTTAGCCTCGAAAAAAATCGGCTTGACAGCCTGCGGGATCTCTTCGGGAGTCCAGTGGGAAAAGGTGCATTCCCAACCCGTACCCACTGTACACAGAGGTTAGCAAGCTAAAGTAGTTCACTACAATTTACAGGTAACAACCTGACGACCTTTTTACTTTAACCCTTTGCTGCCTGCACCGAACATTCCATTTTCTCATACTCAATGGCCTCATGGCACAAAAAGGTGCATTGTGTGATTATGCTACATGGCAGTTATACAATATACCACTGTAATCAGGAGAAACAGGGCGTTCAAATGGTATAAAATATAGCTAATATCTTTGAAGAGAACATACATATTTGTAAAATATATCTTCAAAATTCAACCCCAAAAAACACGAAAATATCAATTAGTCAAGATTAATCTAATTTTTCCCCCAATTTCTGTTGTAGGTAGAGAAAAACCTAGAGTATGTTAGAGATTCACAATTTTGTCCTCTATTCACTGAGAAAAACAGAACCAATCTGTCACCTTTTGTTCAAATGTTATGATAAATTTATTGGACCTTTGCAGATGGCACTAAACATTCCGTTTTTCATACTTGATGCCCCTGTGACACAAAAAGGCTTGTTGTGTGGATATGCTAGATGCTAGACATAGTATACCCATCATTGTGATCAGAAGAACTAGCCCTTTAAAATGGTATATATCATGGTTAATAAGTTTAAGTGTAACATACATTGTTTTTAAACAATACCTTCAAAATTCAACCTTAAAAAACACGAAAACATATATTTTTCAAGATAAATCTTATGTTTTACCTAATAGCTATCGCAGATATAGTGTGTGAGTTATAGACAATGTTGTGCTCTCTTCAGTGAAAGAAACAGAATCAATTTATTACCTTTGGTTCAAAAGTTATGATCAATTTACTTATAACTGCAAGTTGAAGTGACGAGTAGAATTTTTAAAAAGTAGAATGCTTTCATTCCCTGATTTAAAATTCAACTCCAAAATACACAGATCTTGTTCAATCTTAGTCTCCAAAAAGTTCAATCTTAGTCTCATCTGACCATAAAAGCTTTTTCCACATGGTAGCAGAATATTCCAGATGTGTTTTTACACTGAACTCCAAGCGCAATGTTTGGTGTAAACCAAACACAGTACACCACCCAAAACACACCATACCTAGTGTGAAGCATGGTTGGGGCAACATTATGTTGTGGGGATGTTTCTCTTCAGCAGGGACTGGGCTTGGTCAGGATAGAAGGGAAAATGTATGCTGCCAAGTACACCCAAATTCTTGAGGAAAACCTGTGTCCCTCTGCTAGACAGCAGAAGATGGGCAGGGCATTCGCCTTCCAACACGACAATGATCCTAAACATACTGCCAAAAGAACAAAGCAGTGGCTTAAGTATAGGATGGTGAATATCCCTGAGTGGCAAAGTCAGAGCCCTGACTTAAATCCTATAGAAAATCTGTGGATTGACTTGGAAGAGAGCAGTCCATCGCCGTTCCCTACAGAATTTGACTGGATTTTAACAATTCTGCACGGAAGATTGGGCAAATATTCCCTAATCTAGGTGTGCAACGCTATAATAGACATATACAAACAGATTGATGGCTGTAATGAAAGCAAAAGGAAGCTCTACAAAGTATTAAGTCAGGGGTATGATGACTTTTCCAACCCTGTTATTCTAGTTTTTAATTTTTTATTAATTTTAAGAACGGTTGACTTTTTTTTCATTATTTTGATGTTGCACAGCTAAATTTGTAAATAAAACTGGAAAAGATTGTTTTTAAAATGGGTTTTGATTTCAGGCTGTAAGACAGAAAAAGTAACTATTTCAAAAGGGTATGATGACTTTCTATAGGCACTGTATCTAAGGTGACAGTCCTAGTAGTTGGCTCATCATGTTTTACATATAGTTACCCCCCAAATATCATTGAAAATAGCAACAGTTTACTAAAGATAACAGTTTGCTAAAACACCCGCAAATATTGCGAGCTGAAGTAAACACAGACGCATATGTTACGGTCACACTCACCGTGCAATTACTGGTCAAAATAGCTAGATAAAAACGATTTTGAAGTAATAACGTGGATAGGTATTAATAACAACACATAAAAAGACTGTTTTACCTCAGTTCATCCACCAGTTTGTCCTTCAAACGACGTTATGATGTCTGATGTATGGTGACAGCTAGCGTTGCTCCTTCCGATGCAGCAGGCAGAGTGAGTGACTGCAGTGACATTTCAACTTCTTGTTTTCTCTTCAAGTAGTGAAACTGTTTCGCGCCACAAATACCTTAACCAATCATATCACTGTAAAGCTTATGATGTGACGTATATGAGGAAGTTTTCATTAATAAAATCAGTTGAGGTACGGCGGAGTTATTCATGGAGTTATTAGACTCAACGTCATCGTTCCTCAGTGAACGATATTTCAATGGACCGTCACCAAAGGGTTAAACATATATTGCAGGCTATTAACTGACCACTTACCTTATTTCAGTTAGCCTATTAGCTGGTCACAGTTTCTTTTTCATAGTCTGGCTTAGGGATGCACCGATCCGACTTTTTCTGTCTCAATACCGATACCGATGCCTGGGCTCTGCGTATCGGTCGATATCCGATACCGATCCGATACCATTGTTAATTAATAAACTGTATACCTCACCATGTGGAAAAGACTAAAAGCATCAGGCTTGACTTAAACGTTCTTTCTCTAACTAAGCATTGCTTTCCTAAGAAGAAATCTAGCAAAATAACACTTAGATATTTAAAGGTAATGTATTATTCTTATTATTATTATCATCATTATTGATTACACAGTTATTAGTTATTACTAAATAATAAATCTAACTAGCTGACATGAAACTCAACAAATGCATAATTTTCTCCCATCAAAACAATTTTGCAGATAAAAATCCCATATTAGTGACATTGAAACACCCCTGCCAAAATGGTGTCACCCACGAAACCCCTCTATTTACTCATAGTGGTACGGTCCCGCAGTTTCCCCACGATAAACTAATTAGTTCACACGAAGTTTGAATGGTGGTAAACGGCACTTGAAGTTGTACGTTTTATTTAATAAATGGGAAGTTTTTAACAGCCAATTTGAACATTTGCATGTCTTGATACCAAGAACAGTTTATACAGATATGAGATGAAAATGACAATGTGTTTAGTTTGAGTAGCCTATTTTGTGTTGACTGTTACACATTAAACGTGTTGCCTAAATGCAACAAAACGCAAGATCGGAATTAATCTATGACAAATGGTGGTTAGTATAGACATTATTTTGATCCTATGACATAGGCCTACATTTGGTATCTGTATTTATCCCATCCGTGAATTTAAACACTCAGAGCACACAGTGAGGTGATGGCATACTCTAACCCGCAGCAGTGAGCAGTCTACAGTGGCGCTAAATGGCTGGTTGAGCGTCATGGCTCAGCCTTTTTTTTAACTAAATTAAATTCGGATCGGCCCCTGGATCTGCTCATTTTTTCCGATCCCCGATCCAGCTATTTTGTTCATATTGGGGCTGTGCATCCCTAGTCTGGCTGATCCTTTTCCATAGAATAAGTGTGTGTCTGCCTTGTGTCTACTGGTCTACTGGTTGGACTGTTCAGCTTCCCCCAGGTGTTCTTTAGTTTCAAGTTTCACCTTTTCTCCATTTGAGACAGGGAAAAGTGTTTGTGAAGTTTTTGCTTGCCTCATAGACTCATAGAGGTATTATTCATTATATATTTTATCATTTCAGGTCTAGAGCTTCACATGAAAAACATGCGCAAAAAGGCAGCAGCGGCTCTACCAGGTAGTGACTGGAGCCCCTATGAGATGACACCTGGGCTCCCACCAGAGAGAGTGGATATCTTAATTGTTGGTGGGGGAGTTGTGGGATGGTCGATAGCCTACTGGCTAAAGAGGAAAACAAGACCACGGGACTCTTTGCGAGTGCTGGTTGTGGAAAAGGATCCTACAGTAAGCATTTTTTCAGCCTGTGTACATACATTTGAATGAATAAATGGATATAATGAAATTCATTGCATGTTTCTCAACCTACTTTTCTGCTTTAGTATGCCCAGGCCTCTACTGTGTTGTCAGCTGGAGGAATTCGACAACAGTTTTCTTTGGCAGAGAACATACAACTCTCTCTAGCATCTGCTGACTTCTTGAAGAATATCAATGTAATACAGATTATTACAATATTCAAATCTAGTGTTGTGCCAGAAGTCAGAATGGTCTTTCACTGTTATTTCATATTGTGCAGGATCATCTTGGTGTGCTCAATGAAGATCCCGTGGACTTGCAGTTCAACCACTCAGGGTACCTCTTCGTAGCAAGTGAAAAGGGGGCGCATGTTATGGAAGCAAACTATCAGACCCAAAGGCAAGTGTAGGGGTTATTTTTTTAACTATTGGGGCACTTCTGTGATTGACATGTTCTGGCATTGTAATTTGTAAAATTAAGAGGTTGAAACTATGAAGGACCAAAATGACTTTACCATTCTTTGACTATTGCCTCTTATGCTTTATCCTTGATTACTGGTTGCTTAGTTTTGTTATGTGAATATTGAATGACCTCTGTGTATGAAATGTGCTATAAGGTAAGTGTACCCATTAAGCCCACCAAAATCTAAATTCACATATTTTTCTAAAAAGGTTTATCAACATGATCATTATGACCGCCGCTAGCGTAGCATAGTCATATAGTTGTTGTCAAAGTTTTTTTTTTTCCGTCATCGATTCTGAATTTTCCGTCAACCATTCCCGGCACACCGTAACACCAGGGCACATGAAACTTGGTGGGCATGTAGCCCCAGTAGACTTCTGCGGAAAAATTTCGTTTCGTCCCTGGGGGTCACTCCATCCCCGCGCTGCCCCCGCCCAAATCCCCCCAAAAAATGGCACCGAGGATGACAAAATGTTTACGGTATGTTGGTCTCAAGAGTTCACATCAACTTAGCTTATAACCAGTCATTTGTGATTTGCACCCCCATGGTAAAAATTTAAAATGCAATGTAATATTGCTTTAATTGCCCCTATCTTCAGATGAGATGTTATGAACTGCACCAAATTTCATGTGTATGATTAACCTGACACCCTCTGGGAGTATGCCAGTAAGTTTTGTGGAATTTCATCCATGGGGGGCTATAAAATAAATGGATTTATGTGTACATTCAGGACTGCATACCCATCGGCCTGTAGATGGTGGTATTAACCCTCTGGAATCTAAATCCCCTTTGAGTACGTTTTGTGAGATGCGGCACTGTGTGAGACCACCGGAGCTGAGAAGTGAGTGTGTGTGTGATGTACTAGAAGTGAGTGTGTGTGTGGGTGCGTTTCTGTGTGCCCATCTGTGTGATTGCATGTGTGTATATGTGTGTATGTGCATATTCTGTGTGTATTCTGTGTGTGTGTTCTTTCTTTCTTTCTCTCTCTCTCTCTGTGTCTGTGTGTGTTCTGTGTTATCTGTGTGTATTCTGTGTGTGTTCTCTCTTTCTCTCTCTCTCTCTGTGGGTGTGCCTGTGTGTGTGTGCGTGTGCGAGTGTGTGTTTGTGTGTGTGAGTGTGTGCCTGTGTGTGTGTGAGTGTGTGTATGTGCACGCGCGCGCATGTGTGTGTGTGTGTGTGTGTGTTATCTGATATTGGAGTGACAGTGACGGCAGAGAACACAGTGAACATATACACAGAGACACATAAAACACACACAAGCAGACACACGCTCAAACAGAGAAGCACTCATACACAAAAACAAGCGCACACATGCACACACTCATTTACATACATAAAAGTTGCAGTAGGGGATGGAGTAGGCGATGGAAACAAAAGCGTGATTGATATTTGCGGAGAGAATGTGCAGGACTGAGCGGCGGTCATATTGTGTATCGCTTTGCGGTACATCTAGTTTGTTAAAATGATGGATTAATCTATCATTTGAAGTTATATTAATTTCTTATCCATATTTTAAAGAAGGAATTGAAGAAATGTTATGAATAAAGTCAAAAGTCTGGCGTGGGCTTAAATGGTACCGTAGTACTATTTAAGCCCCTATGTGTTCCAAATAGCCCACAACCACATTTATTTACACAAATATAAAAAAATATTATTTTTTTCATGTAGTAAACGCATATTTATATATTTAACATGTTATACATGTTATACACAATTTTTTTTTTTTTTACTTTTAATGTTTGGATTGTAACAATGGACCACCACAAACATGTCTAAGTAGGCCTAAAACTGGTACTGGTAAACTGTATTGGTTTCAGTATTTAAGATGTCACTTAAGATTTCTTTTAATATTGACAATATTATTTATTTTAAAGTAGAAACTACACCACATTACACCAACAATATCTTTGAAATAAACATGAAATAGGCCAACATTGTAAACAGGTGACGGATCACCCACTCTTTTTTTATTCGTTTAGCTTTCTTTTGTAAAGACTTTCAATTGCTTTGTGGTTTTTGAGATAAAAAGGGCCAGCACCCTGCAGCTTTCCTTGGCAAAGAATGAATTTCCTTCCCACATCTTCTACCTTCTCCAGTAAGGGAAGATTGTAGGTGTTGTTTGGGCCTCTCTCAAGGAACTTCATGACACATCTCTCCCCTTCACATTCAGGTGGCAATGCATTCAAGGCATTGTAGGCGGAATATAGTAGGCGGAAGGTTTGGTGAACATGACTGCATAGTATGTGTCCTTCTCTATTGCAAATCCCTGTGTTGTAGTTAGGCCTGTAGCGATGCGTCAATGACGTCGACCAATCGACTTCAAAATATCGTCGACATCATATTTATTCGTCGACATATCGCCACGAACACGTGGGTAACAAAAACAAACAAAACAAACAGTTCGCACTTCCTCAAACCAAAAAAGCCTTGTGCAGCTTGAGCTGAGTGCACTTTGGTAGTGCAGCTTGAGTTGTGCAGCTTGAGCTGAGTGCACTTTGGTAGTGCTCGCTAACTATCCCAGCTCTCTGCAGTCTTTTCGTGCTTGTTTGGTTAGCAGTTCATGTTAGCTTGCCACTGGCAGTGAGACAGCTTTGTATTGTATTGTATTGGGTGGGCAGCCGTGGTGTACTGGTTAGGGCTTCGGGCTTGTAACCGGAGGGTTGCCGATTCGATCCCCGACCAGTCCACCACGGCTGAAGTGCCCTTGAGCAAGGCATCTAACCCCTCACTGCTCCCCGAGCGCCGCTGGTTGGGCAGGCAGCTCACTGCTCTGGGTTAGTGTGTGATTCACCTCACTGTGTGTGTGCTGTGTGTGTTCACTAATTCGGTTAAATTGGGTTAAATGCAGAGAAACGAATTTCCCTCACGGGATCAAAAAAGTATATATTCTATTCTATTCTTGTATTTCTTAGTGTAACCTGCGTTGTGTAGCTTTCATGCAAGCAGCGCTCTTGAAGCGTCAGAGAGTGAGGTTTACTAACGTTCTACAGCATAGCTAACCAGCTAGCACCCGTTACATTAGCATTTGTTGTTGGCTGGAATGGCAGCTAGCTTACGGCTGGAACACACAGAGCTAACTCATGTTGTGGTCATTAGAGCAGTGTGTCCCACACAGACTAATTTGTGGCGGTGCGCCGCAGATTTGTAAACCCCCTCGCCTTGGCCCGCTTTCTCTCGCTCTCCCTCTCACTAACGGACACCCGTCCCTCGACATGCACATTTAATCAAAATAAAACATTCACAATCGTGAAAGCAATGACGCATAGAAGACTAGCAAAATTATTATTAATTCCGGTTTGCATAAATAATTAGCATGCTGCACAGATTTGATTAAAACTCTTGCATCTCAATACCAATGTTTTCCAACTCAAAAGGGCCTGTCCCAAGGAGAAAAAGCATTAGCCCACCTTGAAACTTAAACACACGTGGGGAAACTGAACAATCCAACTAGTAGACTAAGCTAGCCAACTTTGTTTATAGTAGGCCTATGTTGAGGCTTCAACCAGACAGCTGAATTAACCCTATGAGCCCGACGGACGCAAAGTGCGTCAAAAAACGCACACATTTTCTTTGTTACATTGCGTCGCTATTATTAGTCACAGCGAGATGAGACTTATATTGCAGGAAAGAGCAGAACCGGGGCTTTCCAACGATACTAGACACTTGTCTGTACGATCAAGTATGAAAATAAAATAAAATCATGAAGTTAAATCAAAGTATATCATATTTACAGTCTATATTGCTCTGCATTCACCGGCGCATCCAGAACTCTCGCTTGAATTACTCGCGGACCACGCATCGCACAGACATGACACGCATATCAAATGAAAGAGGAGAAGCAGAGCTTTGCATTGATACCAAATACATCGATCATTTCGTATTATAAAATCAGACGAAGTTACAAACAAATAATAATGTCATATAGCTTTGGCTACCTTTACTCTCGTTTGATTTCCTCGTGAAATCGCAATCAAAAAGATATGGCACGCATGTCAGATGAAAGAGGAGAGCTAGAGCTATCCACAGATACCAAATGCAACCTTCTAGGCCATAAAACAGACGAAGTGACAGCAAAATAATAACTTAATTTAGCTCTAAATTAATTTTACTCCACTTACCTCATGTTTTTGTGTGGCATAATAGCCTATGTTCATAATCCAATGTTATCATGTGTTTCTCTATGGCAAGTCACGTTCATAACACGGTTTTGAGATCCTAGCAAACTCCTGTATGGTATCCAATTCAAGACTCATATTGCATCCAAATTTGTTTGACAAATAAACACTTTTTGCCTTTACTTTGTTCATTGCAATGCAGTAAAACAAATATTATAGAGAATCATCATCTGTGCACGTCATGTGTGCTACCGCAAACAAGTCATGTCAGATCAGCTAGTGTCACAAATATGGGGCGCAAAAAGTGCCAAAAAGTCATTTTTTCATCACTAAATAAAAATTGCCTTTAATTTCTGGAAGGCACACACCACATATTTCTGTACATTGCTCAACCCCAAAGTATACCTCCACCATGGTTATTATATTGCCATTTTCAAGATAGTCAGGCCTACACAACCATGCAAGTTTCGTCGAGATGTGAGCTTGCTGTGGTGAGATACACGTCAAAATGTAAGAATTTGTATAGTACGCTTTTCAAATTTTTATTATTTAAAAATCTAAATCAAATCAATGCAAGTATTTATACATGATATTGTGGATATCTAGACTGTGCTGAAAAAAACAATATGTAACATGTGTGAATGGCACTTACAATGACCAGGATAAATACTTCTAACTAGAGGTAGTGAAAATGCCCTTAAAACAGCTTAGGGCTCATAGGGTTAAAGAGGTGGAGTTGTATATGAACAGTAGGCTATAATCTGCATAGTGTGCTGCTATGAATATCAGAAATTAATGATTCTCTCTTTGTATATCTTTTAATATATCTTATTATATTATATAGATATAGTATAATACGCTGGTGTTCCAAGGTAGGCTATTTAAATGTTATTTAATAAAATGTTTTTTCCAAACATCTACTAGCTTTTAGAACATGAAATGCATTGTTGGACTTGACTTTAACGTTACTTTAAAAGTAACTACGTTAGCCCTCAAGCAAGCTAATCATGCCATAGCACTCCAATAAGTTTAAGAGTAGATTTAAAATGTCCCGTTGTCATAACTGTTGTTTTAATACACATTGCTATTGTGTTTTCAGGATTGGTATTTATTTGAGATACATTATGGTTTTTATTAATCGAACAACAGAAAAATAATCGTTAGACTAATCGCCCAATTAGTCGTTAGATTAGTCGACTAATCGATAAAATAAACGCCCGATTAAGGCGAGACACTACAGGTAAATAGGTTAAAATTTTTAACTTAACCCTCTAACCGCCCAGGTATTTTTGGATTTTTGCTTAAAAATTTCAAAAGGCCATGGCTTGAAAGTGGTCAGAGATAAAGTCCTACTGTAAATGTGAAAATCATTGAGTATGAACTAAAGTTTATGAAGGGGGTCGATGTACTCATCTAATTTGCATATTATGACGTCACAGGATGGCAATAACGTCAAATTACGCACCTTTTAGTAAATACTGGTTGTTAAACACATTTGAGCTGATTTTTGTAATTTCTCCTACATAAAAAACGAACAGGACCACAGTCACATGTAAACCAACAATAGTAAACTATTAGTATTACCACAATCCCTATGTTACTATACAATAAAGTAGCCTGGTCAAATCAGTTCCTATTGCGGGTGACTTTGTAGTTCTCCAGAGCCCTATTTTTACTAGCCCTGCTGTCTGTACCATGTCAAATACAGACACTATCATCATGATTATCACTGGCACCTAGCACACCATGCTTATCCTCTGGCCAATATTGCTGCAGGCAGACACTGACGTACACACGCAAAGACGCACCTCCATTCACAGACGCATCTTCACTGTCACTGCAAATGGACGACCGATCATAATCTCTAAAAGGCAGATATTCTCCTTCAGAATCAGAGTAGGTGAATGGCAGACCCAAGACTTCATAACACATGAGCTTGTTTTTTAACATTTGCCGTTTTTCTGCCGTTTTTCTGCTTACTCGGATCTATCGTCTGTTTTAATCAGTGACGTTGCTTGTCGCCGTACGGCGCCTTGGGCGGTTAGAGGGTTTAAGATATCTTCATGAAACTTCACCAGCTGATTACTCACATAAATGTGTGAAAAAAATGTATTGCAAGTTTTGTGTAATTTAATGTTTAAATATGCTAATCAGGCGTTAAATCATTAATTATGCGCTAATTTGCATATATTTCAAACCACGAAAACTCAACATTAGACAAAGCCAGGTCCAAAATTATTTTTTTATTTTGTAAATATAGTAGATTCAAAGACATGTCCAGAGGGGTTTATGGATATTTCATTTTGTTTTCCAGTAAACCTGAAAAAACTGCCAATAACCATAAAATTTTGATTTTCGCCTCATTTTTAAGAATGAAATGTCATATAAATCAGGCTTAGAATGATAAATCAACAAACCCCTCTGGACAAGTCTTCACAATATACTTAGGAATAGAGATGCACCGATTGCAATTTTTTCATAGAATTTGACCGGCCGATACCGATTTTAGCCGATTCCGATTTCATTTATTCTAACCACTTTACAGCACACGCAAAGAGTTATTTTCTATCTTTTCTTTAATACAACATGATAATATAGAAATGTAATCAACTTATCAATGGCTGGACTAATAGAAATGCACTGTGTGAACACCTATGTTTTTCCTCTCACATCCAATATCTTCAGAATAGGCTACTGATAAGTGTATAACTGGGTAATTGGTATGTAGGTGCTACATAGGCTGAGATGTTGGAAAATTACAAAAAACTGATTTTGAAAAAACAGCCTTGAAACAAAGCCAATGACATGCAATTCTCAGTCTACACTATTCTTTGAACTTTCGCGATTGCTTGCGGATACAAAGGAAGTGTCCATATTTGGATGCCATAACGTCATGCAGGAGAAACACAGCTTTCTAACGACACCACACATGATATGTTTTGTATCACGGTCGCGGTAGACAAAAGGTAATGAAATAAACCTCTAAATGTGTAAATCGGACTTTGTTGTTGTAGTAGTGCGAAAGAATACATGCTAAGGTGGCAAACCGAATCAAAAAGTTTATTCCTGCCGTGTCTCGCCTTAAGTGCAGTATAACTACTCCTAGGCTATGTCGCTGCTTGTTGACAGCGCTTGTGATTCAGCTGTGGGCACGCAATTAGCGGCAGGGGCGGGCGGAGACGATCGCTGTAACCTGAAGTGACAGCTTAGTAAATTCCACGCAATATGGCAAAGCACAGCTTTCGCTGCATAGAAAAACTCAGTATTAGCGCTTTATCCAGCCCTGACTATTGGCCTTTGCTAGCTTCATCAAACTTTGCTAACTCAGCAAAGTGATGTTGTTACAAGTACGTGCGGGTGCATTTGACCGACATAAAATCGGCACGTCTCAGACTGACCGGCCGGTCGCCGGTCAAGGCCGATCACGTGGAAATCGGCCGATTCCGGTCACCAGCCGATCTATCGGTGCATTTCTACTTAGGAATAAAACTGGAAAGTTGGGTGCATGTTCATTCAACCTTTATTTATTCTCGGAGAGTCATTGAGGGTAGCCCTCATTTTCAATGAAGCCGAGATTACAGAAACAATGCGTGGAGGAACAAGAGATGTTCAAATAAGATAATAATAAGAAAATATACATTGCATTATAGAGGAGGAAGGGGGAAATAAAAATAATAAAATAAAAAAAAACATGAAATAATAATAATAAAATAATAAGGTGATACAGAAGTGGAGTTTTTGAGCTTAGAGTGGGAGAGGAAACCGGAGGAAACTCGTTTCGAGAAAACAGCCTTGTTGTTCTTCTTTGTCTGTGTTGGTGGGGTTCATCTTATTCTTTAGCTTTTTACCTTCACCAAGGCCAGCTATTTCATGGATCTAGGATATTATGCATCCCGATAAATTTCCCTTGGCTTTGGAATTAAAATAGCCCCACATCATCACATACCCTTGACCATAGCTAGAGATTGGCATGGTGCTTTTTCTAGTAGGCCTATTAGCCTGTTTGATTTGCATTGAGCTCAATGAGCATCAAACAGGCTAATAGGCCTACTAGAAAAAGCACCATGCCAATCTCTAGCTATGGTGAAAGGTCAAGGGAACTTTATCAGGATGCATGATATCCTGAATTCATGAAATAGCTGGCCTTAAAAAATAAAAATCTGCCTGCCCCTATGTTAACCCTATGTGTTAAATTCCCATAGGGTTACATTGGGGGTCAAATACTTCCTTCCCCCTAGCATTTAGGAAGAACATTTATTTATTTACGAAACCTTCTTCAATCACAAAGAAAATTGGGGTACTTAGCGGTTTTATTTTTATTCAATTTTTGAATTAAGACATTAAGATCAATTGTCAAATGATTTTATATTCCTCTTTTTAGGCAACTCTAGCATGGTATCAAATACATTTTCTTCTTACTGTATTTTTGTTGCTACATGGCTAATTCATCCGACGTACTAGTAAATGATCACTTACCACTATCTGTTTTTCTTATCTTCTTCTTCCTTTCACTTCTTTTTTTTCTGGCTTCCTGAGGGATAACTCCGCTTCATGATTGCTGGTGTTTCATCAGAGGCTTTGGTTTCATATTTTCCTGGCACTGGAATCACGCAACTTGCTGACTGCTGGCTGGCTACCGTCAACAACGGGGGAGGGGGCCCCTAGGTGCAGTGATATCGTACGCAGCATCTGAAAATAGTCCCCATAGACAACAAGCAGTAGTAGTGCCAGTAGCTGCAAGTTGCCTTGATTATTACTCCAGATGAGAGTGTAGTTCCATGTCAAATCAGCCTAGAAAAACGCCAGGTTTCATTTTCAGTTGGTCTTATTGCACTTTCTAACTTGAGAGGAGACACGTTTTAAATGGGAAAATTACCAGAAATCTAAGTCACTTTTAAACATGAAGCTAGCAGGCGAGCATGTCTAGACAGGCTGGACGTGCCTATTTTGTGGCTCTCGTGTTTGTACATTGTTTTGCAGGAATTGCACTTCACGTAGCCGATACTGCTGTTGTCTTCTGCTCTAACTATTTCCGAGAACCGGTCCCAAACATTTGATTTAGCAGCCTGACCTTTTTTGCTTTTAAGGGTGTAAATTCCCGACCTCAATTTCTCCCGCACATCGTCTTCCATCTTCACTCTTATTTCTTTGTTTTTGTTGTTATTGGCAGCTGTAGCTGCTTGGCGCTTTCGTGACTTGTCAAGTGACGTAGGCTAACCTTATCAAAGAACTTATTAAAATATGAAAATAGATATTCCCAAATGTTTAATATAGGCTATAGGGAGTTGCACGCAACATTCATGGATTTTTAGAAACATTTGAATTTAATTTTGTTTTTAATGACCCGCCCAACCCGCCCCGCACATAAAGTGATAATTTCTTTACCCGCCCCAACCCGACCTGACATCACTGCCATGTAGCTCAGTAAAAAGTGAACTAACATAGACAAGCAAAGCTGGCTGGGCTACTTCAGAAAGAGACTAAACCCAGAGATGACCGGAGCACTCAGATTACTTAAGAACTTAATATTATTGTGGTACATAATTGACTGACGTTTCGACGCACTGTGTCTGAGTCAAACCATACTGGTAACATTACACAGTGAACCCCTCTCCCCTCCTCTTCCAAGACATTGGTTAGTAATGAGGGGTGGGTATAACCATCAATTAACCAGTACGAGCACTCATTGAAAGAAAAATGGGCATTAAAGGAATAGTTTGGAATTTTGGACATAGGACCTCATTTCCAACTTTACCGAGGTCATATAGGTCGGTGGAGACTATCGCGTTTTTATCGCGTTTAACCCCTTCCTTCAGTTGCAGCGTTCCCCTTTGCTAACGCTGGTTCTGAGCTAACGCATTTCAACGGTAACATCCAAGACTTACCAAAACCATCTTACTTACTTGACAGCACACCCGAGACAAGTCCTAGTCGCCAGACTATCGATATACATGTCCGTGTTGATAGAATAATTTTAGAAATAAAACTAACCTTGCAACTCAATGATTTATTACATTTTGAGGGACTAGTTTCTCAATATCAATCCGCCACTGCCATACAGGGAACAAAGTAGGCTATTGCAATGCGATGCAAGGTTAGTTTTATTTCTAACATTGTTCTTTCAACACAGGCATGTGCATCGATAGTCTGACGTTATAATTTATTTGTTTCGGGTGTTCTGTGGAGTGTTTTCAGTGGCAGGCTGGATGTTACGGTTGACTTGCATTATCTCGGGACCAGGTTAGCACGAGATGAACACTGCAACTCAAGGAAGGGCAGAAATTCACTGAAAATGGTCTTCACCGACCTATATCACCCCGACTAAGTTGGAAATGAGGTCCTATGTCCAAAATTCCGAACTATTGCTTTAAGTACATCTTTAGTCAGTGTGAAATTAGAAATATAAAGTGAAAATAAATTAAGCTAAGATGACAAATTCAGGGAAAACAGAACAGACACAATTCTTCATTTAGACCATGGGGCTCAACTGTGTTGAGTGTGTGAAGCTAAGGGGGTTTTAGGCACTTCGCTTCGCGTTGTGCCTAACAACAACCTTAGCTGTTTGATTAGACCGTATAAACCACGGCCTCTCGGGGCTTATTGCTTAAATCTATCAAACATCCAATTAAAACGATCTACCTATCAGCATCAATTAAACTGTCATCCATCAACATTCATTAAATTGTCCTATCAACAACTTTTAAGCAATCCATATTCAACTTTTTAACTACCTTCACACTATCAACTTTCATTAAATTATGCAACCACCATGTCTATCCTAGCAATACCTTAGTAACCATATCTACAGTATCTATCTATACATTTGTGCATTTTCATGCACTGGTAATTCCTTGGAATTGCATTTCTCGTTACTGTTTATACTTAATAACTTAATACTTGTATAAACCTTCTCTTTCATCAGGTATGCTGGTGCCAAAGTCAAACTTCTGTCTCCAACACAGCTCAAAGTCATGTTTCCATGGATTAATACTGATGGAGTGGCACTAGCCTCTTACGGTAAGCTTTGTGCTTATAGGAACAGTGTGTACCGTTTTCAACCGTGTACCGTTTTTCATTGTTTATTAACAAAATCAACATTTGCCATTCATGAATGTGGCCTCATTTATGTTTAATTACCACCATCCGCCACCAATTCGAAGCATTTCTATTGGCTCATTTATCGATATTCACATATACAGTTACCTCCATAAGTATTGGAACACATGCTAAAGTTGACTATAAAGAGGAATATAAAATCGTCTGGAAATTGGTCGTATTGCCTTAAATAAAAAATGAGGAAATATCCAACCTTTAAGGACATCAATTTTCTTTGTGAATGAATAAAGTGTCGAACATAAATAAATGTTTTCCTTAAAAGACAGGGATCATAACTATTGGAACTAGTGATGCACCGATGTGAAAATTGTGTATGTTAGGGTTAGGCCTAACCCTTGACCTTCTCGGGTTTTGGAAGCAGATGAATGTTGTGCTTAACAAACAGGAGCATTTCTACTCTCTCTGTACCGATCCTATTTCTCTTTTCACTGACAACATTTGAAGCTGCGGAGAGGAGACGTTCAGTGTCCACACTGGTACTTGGAGCTGAGAGGTACAGTGGGTACGGGTTGAGAATGCACCTTCTCCCGCGGGACTCCCGAAGAGATCCCGCAGGCCGTCAAGCCGATTTTTTTCGAGGCTAAGGCAATGTACCCAAACAACCACCAGGTGGCAGAAAGTTTCATCCCGCATTTCAAAATGATGAAGACCGCATATCCGTCAATAGTCGAGTCCTTAATCTCATTTAATCATTACAATGAAGGTGATGACTGGCGAAATTATTCAAACGACGTTTCAATGAACCATTGTTGAAATGAATGAAAATGGTTATAGAAAATCGCCTACAGCCTAACGCCGACACAGCTGATTCTTTGATTGATTCTAAGCTGTTTTGATGTAGGGGATGGGTAAACTGGCGCGCTACAAACATATAGCAATCAAATGTAGGCTAATATTAGTAGGACTAGCCTACTTAGACACTTTAGTCATAGGCAACGTTGCCAGACGTTGCGAGACATGGAGTGAAATTAGGTCCGGTGATCTGATAATTTGCTGCGCAATTGACCAAGCAACCGCGGACCGACAGAAAAAGAAAGCAAACGTTGCTGCGGAAATGCTTGCTAATTTGATGTGTTTAAACATAGAGCCATACAATTAGGTGTGTCTGTTATTATGATAATTTTCGAGCATAACTGCTTGTCCATAGCTCAGTGACAGGTGTTAATAGCCTTGCCATAAGCACTGCTGCAGGTGCTTCTTTTATTATGCGGTTAGAGCATAAGCGCTTACTCATATAGACTATAACTCAGGGACAGGTGCAAAACCACCAACTGGGATGGATCGAAGGGCAAGCAAGCACTGCCACACAACGTGAAGGCCTTTGTGTTGTCAACACTAAACAGAAAGTTTCCTACGATGGGGAGAAGTGGCCGCAAGGACTGCATCGATAAGATCAACGAATACAGTAATGTTTTACAACCCAGCTGGTATCCGCTGTTCATTCCGACATATCCCCACTCGGCGGTAGGCCTAGGCCTATTTAACTTTTTTTTTTCAAACAACGTGCCATTCCGACATGAGGTCATTAATAGGCTATTAATGTCATAACTATTAGGCTATCATTAGGCTTACTATGCATGGCTGTAGGCAGCTATGAGGCCACTGAGATCTGGACCTCATCGGTTTTGTGAAAGCCGATTGGAAATACATAAGTTTAGAGCGAACGTTTCAACTATGTTTGCCATGGTAGACAAAAACACTCAAATAAAACAATAGCCTAACAAATAACTGCATGCGTAATGGACACGGCTCTATATCCTAAATAATTTTCGAGGTTCGCCATTTGGTAATATGACCTATCCTTACTGACAATAATTTAGATTGAGCACAACTAAAGTTGCACGAAGGCAAAATACAGTCCTAAAAGCCTATTCTATATAGCCTGGCCAATATTGTAGATGTGCAAAAGCAGCATTTGCGTGCGTGCTTGCCGGTGAGGTGTAGCCTACAAAAATGAGCATAACATCTGATTATTAAAGTATGGGTATAGGATATAGGCTAGAGAAGAGTTGGTTTAAAATTCAAGTGTAGTAAAAAAGTTTGTGCACATCCCCGGTCAAGGTGCAGAACAAGAGTAGGCTAAATCATTAAATAATGGAAAAAGGTTCGCACACTTGAAATCCTTCTTTTTTGATTTTATTTTATTTTCGTGTGGTCTTCTTCAGATTAAAATTCAAGTACGTGCGCTATTTAACCCCTCGAGACCGACTGCAGTCTGCTGACACAGCCAGACGACTCTCCCAACCCATTCATTCGTTTTGGCCTATATAACCCATTCATTCGTTTTGTGCGTATATAGATTCCTGCATGCTGCATTACCGTGACCCTTAGCCTACTTTGTGGATGATTTTTTTCTCATTGGAATACAGCAGGACAGAATGCCTTTTATCTAACAAACGCAAAAGCTGAGATTGTTGGAAGGACTAGGCTACTCAACAAACTTGTTTTTCGTTTCTGGGAGATCTCGTTATCGTTTTGGATTGTCGGATTTTTATACTTATTGTTTGGACTTATGGACAATGAACTTTGAGGGGTGGTTGTTAGCGCTTTACAAAGCTTTGTGTTAATAAGTGTCGGTCCTCCTATCCTTCAGCTCACTGCGCGATGCAGTTGCGCATAGTGGCCACGAAGTCATTAACTGTTTACGACACAATACATGATATTTGTGTTTTTCGTTTCTTAGATTTAATGCATGTTTGACATGTAAACAGGCCTTCAGTCCGTTAACTTAAGGCCTTCTTTTGCATGGGGTTGCTCGCATCCGCCCGTAACCTAGACTATTATGTGCATAGTGGCTGCATACTCTTGATTATAATAAGAGGCACACTGTTACAGGACAACTTAAACTGACTTCCCCAATGCTTCCCCGCAGCACATTACATTTTAATATAGGCTAATATAGGATGAACAAAGTCTATGCTATATTAAATCCAGTAGCCTAATAATTCTATGTGCCACGTCCGATTTCGCAAGTGATGTAGTAGGCTACGTTTAAACATCGACAAACGTCTGTGAGACTACCCATTTCATGAAGAGCAATTGTCTTGTGCGATCATTCCCCCTCCCCCACACTTGTCTAACCAGTTCACTAGACATTATAGCCTACCTATATGCGGCATCGAGGACGATTGCCTCCCTCCCCCCTCTCTCTCGACAGACACTTCCTGACACTAGGGCTCGGGATCATGATATCAAAACTTCGCGGGCACAGCCACATTGGCAGTTTACTCCTTAGTTTACTATGGATTACTATGGATTTACTCCCGCCTTTTAGTGTGTTCCTGTTACTTAGTTTTTGCCTTCTTGGTAGTATGTTGCTGTGTAGTGGGGTGTAACAGTGCAACCCACGATCGCAAGAGGAAAAGAATAAATCGCTACTATATTTCTGCTTCTTGTCTTGTGCATCTGAATGAATGGATATTACGTTCAGTGCGCTACCAAATGGCGGCGATATTCCTAGAATGCAAGGCGTGTGCCCGAGCCCTATTATGTAAATGTAAAAATGTGTGTGTGCGCTGAACCACGAATTCACATGTTAACTTTTCTTTTCAGCAGACATCGCAATCATAAAAAAATCACAAAACGTTTTAATAAAATAATGCCTCTTGTCTTAATGGGTTCCGGGGGTTCGTAGAGTAAGTTTTGAACCCCGGTCGCTGACGTATGATTAAGATGCCTCAACCAGTTACGCCACAGTTCGAGTGTCAATCTCTTCGCACTTAGCCAACAAATATAAAGGATTCAGTCAGTCGAGTTCATTTATTCGCGGCATGTACTTGAAACGCCGATCAAAAGTTCTGACATGTTAAACTGACGTTAGTCATTAATTCACCACATGATAAAATGCTGTTATATTGACGCCCAGTAGCCCACGGTAGTCTATGTCTATCTCTGAATCAACATGAACATGCATAACGAGATTCATATTCTAAGTTGCTAGAAACTTCTTTTGCGGAGCTAGGCCTACTAGTCGATGGTTACAATGAATCACCCTCACTGCCCTATCGCATATCTGACCATCCATTGTTACAATGTAACAAAATGCGCGATCTTCTCCATGCATGTAGCCTACGGTTATAAGTAAAGTGACATGATAGGCATGTAGGCCTATTAAAGATATTTCTGTTAAATACATTTTATTTTCAGTTCAAAAGTGGTGGGGACAAAATCTGTGATAAAGTGCTGGGTAAGCTACCCAGCGTCGCCGGTTAAAATGAACATGCCTCCGTTTTAAAATAGCCTATAGGCCTACACATTTCTAAGTATTCCTAGCATAAATGTAGCCTAAATGTCCATCTTGTCCATCTCTTTCGTCTTCGCCTTGACAATAATAGCCTATTCACGGAAATGCGGTCTTGTAACCGTAATGAATTAATGAATTAATCTAAGGTTGCCTATATCGAGTCTTTCAGGTTGAATTGAAGGCTTCTAAAACCATTTTCATTAATTTCAACAATGGTTTATTGAATCGTCGTTTGATTATAATTTCACCTTCATTTTAATGATTAAATGAGACGGATTAAATGAGACGGATATGCGAAGCATTTCTCTCCCTCTCCATTGACCAAAACGTTGCTCTGGCATCTCTGCTGGACTGACTGAGTTATAGGCTACGTCGAGTGAGAGAGCCAGCTGTGAGGTACGCTGTAAAACATTCGAAAACTCTGAAACTGCAATCCGACATGCCGAGCGTGATGTCTCTTTTCTCCGCTTGTCACCAGCGCGGTGTCTTCGGGTTTTTCCGTGTTTTCCGGTATGAGCCGAACCTTAATTTTATTAAGGCGGTCTTATGTTGCCCCCCTGCGGTTGCAGTTTTAATTAAAGTCCCGATGCTTCGGGAGTCCCGATGTGCGGGAAAGAAAGGAGCATTCTCAACCCGTACCATCTGTACTTGCGTGCCACTGGGGCGAGGGCAGGGAAGCGGGTCATGTTGCTTTGCCAGTACTGCAGTGGGCTCACATTTCTGGGGATAGTGGGCTCACTCAGGTAACCATGCACCTAAAAGAACAATTGAGAAGTGTATAAATAAATATACATCTCTGGCAAATCATCAGAAAATTATCATTTAACATTTGTATTCATGACATCAAATGAAATAAAATAATAGTTCATTCAATTACATTATTTTCTTATGAGGCCAAAACTCTTAAGTCTAAAAGTTCAATAATAACTATAGATCACAGTTTTTCATGAGATTAGACTAGATTAGAGATTACTTAGACACAAAGAAATGTGAAATACTTCACTTGAATAAAAGACTAAAAATCATTAAAAATCATTAAAAGATAATCTTCAAATAGAATAGTAAACATAGCCTACCTGCACACTCGTTGGGCCTGTTGTCTGTTCATCCTGCTCCTTTTCCTCCTGCTCCTTTTCCTCCAGAATTTCATCTAACATGTCCAGGAATGAATGCCCTTCACTTGACGTACGCATCCTCTTTTCTTGTGGTTCACCTTCTATTGGCTCAGCTTCTTCTGCGACTGGTGTAGGCCCAACTGTGGCTCTGGTGCTGGTCGTCGCTGACGCTGTCATCATCTTGTCCACTTCTTTCTCTAGCTTGTTTTTTGCCAGTAGCTTGAGGTCTGCGTCAAAGTAGCGATCTTTATATCTGGGGTCCAGGATTGTTGCCAAGTAGTAGAGTTGCTCAGAGAAACTGGTTTCAAATCTCTTGTTCACAGCTTCAAGTGCCACAACAGACGGGATCATGTCAGCAGCTGTAGCTGTATGCGAGCTGATCTCTCTCGTCAACTCTTCAAAAGGTGCCAGGAGTGTTGTCATTTTCTCAATGAGACTCCACTGATTTGCGTTGAGAGATGCAGGCAGTCCGTGGTAAGCCTCGTACATAACCAGTGCGCGCTTCAGTTCCAGCAGAGTTGTCATCATCATGAATGTACTATTCCAGCGCGTTGGGACGTCCTGTTGTAGAATTTTGGTCTTCATTCCCATCTCTCTCTGGATGTCTCTCAGCCGAGAGATACCAATGTTAAAATGTCCGACTATTTTTCTGGCTATAGCCAAAGAGTCAACAACGCTTCGCTAGTGGTGGGGAAAAAAATCGATTCTGTTCAGTATCGTGATATTTTGTGCATGCAATTATATCGATACGAGTAGCTCAAGTATCGCAATACTTAATTATATAATTTAATTATCTATTTTACTTTTATTTGAGGCGAGTTTACTCAGGGTTTACTCTGATCACATTGAATTTGCTAGATAGATAGATAGATAGATAATTTATTGATCCCCAAGGGAGAAATTGAAGATATTACGCTCACAAGGTGGCGCTTGTTGTGGCGTTTTGTTGTGCATTCAACGGCAATTTCAAATTGAAAGTGTGGGTGTGTTTCGGTTTTCAACAAAAAGCAAATAGTAAGGACCTTGATATGCACCATGCCATGACAAAGTGAGTTGAACAGTGTTATTTTCCTTATTTTTTGTAATGCCTTCGAACAATATGAGAGACATCAATAGCAATATATCGCAGAATCGAATCGCAATACTTGTTGTATCGCAATATGTTTAGAATCGCAATAATATCGAATTGTGGCCCAAATATCGCAATAGTATCGAATTGTCATTCTTTTGCCAATTCCCACCCCTACGCTTCGCTGGCTTAGTACTGCATCGTGTACAGCTAACTGCCCAAGATGAGCCATACAGCCCAGGCTTTTAACACCACACTCCTCCATCGCCTTCACCATATTTTGTGCATTGTCTCGAAGCACGACGTGCACATTTTCTTTCCGGATTTTCCATTGTGTAAACATGTAGTCAAATGCACTGGCTATGGCGGCACCTAGAACAAATAATAATGATTAAAAAAAAAACCTGTTTAATGAAAGACACGTTAGCTAGCTGGCACATGATATAAAGCCTTTTTCCACAACCAACTTCTGCCATTCTGTAGTATGCTACGCGATGCTAGCCTAGACAGAAACCCCAAAACAATCCTGCATTCACTAGCACAGTCCAAACTTTAGAGCTATCTCGTCTGCTTAGTAGGCTTATGCAAATGGGAAAAAAAAACATACAGCGCAGATTTTTCTCTGTTGTTCGATTGGTTTGGCAAGACGACTGCTGTTGTTTGCAATTCCTATTTCGACCATACCTACTGATACAGTTATATTTAGCGAGTAGTGCTAGGTGTTAGGCACATGCAAGCCAGCCATCATGCACAACTTTCCCTTTTGCTTTGACTATTATTTCATTTCCATCTGTCCAAAAAAAATAGCCAAGCTTACCTGTATGCGAGCCAGGAAATTCTTGGGCATGTAACACCACTCTCTTCATCTCGAAGCGTTCGTCAATCCACTGAGCCGTGAGGCTCAACATGCTTGTTTGGTTGAGGTCGGAACTCCAAATGTCCGTTGTGAAACTGATGTCATTGACATTGCTGTCGAGTAACTTGTGGACGTTGGTAGCTACGTTATCATGTAAGGCAGGCAGGGCAACATCCGCAAAGTAATTGTTAACGGTGTGCTCTCAATGCGCATTATGTTTTTGTTTTGTTAAAGTCGCAAATGTGATAATGCTGTTGTTTTCTTTATTGATTGTTTTGTGAGGATGAGACTTGGGTCTGCATTGTCAGTTCCCAGTTTAATCATAAACATGACTTTCTACTGAATAGCCATTAATATAGAAAATACAGTTCTGATTCGTTATCCATGTTTGAGTATCAAGTATGTGTACTGTAAATCATGCACATGTAAGGCTTACATGAACATCTCAGATTATTGAATTCACAAAACCTGTTGCGTGAACTATATAACTATATTCACTATATAAACCGCTCACAAAAAGTAAGGAAACTTGACTTTGGCCCATTATATCTCCACTTTAATAATACAAATCACTAAAGTGTTTTATGTCATTTTCATCGTTTATTAGTCACCTTTACAATGAGGTACAGCTTGTAAGCATTGGGCTCCCATGGAATGAGCAACACAAGCAAACGTGTAAGTAGTGCCAACGAAAAATGTTAGGCATACATTCGTTCATTTTATACTCAGTGTCAGGGTCCTCAGTAGCGTGTAGAGGATCCATATGCAGCCACAACAGCTTGGCACCTTCTTCTCATGCTGGTCACCAACCTGGCTACATTCTGTGGGATGGCATTCCATTCCTCGATAAGGATCTGTCAGCCAACTTGGTTCTGTTGGTGACTCTGGCACGTACAGCACGCCCAAGCTGATCCCACAAGTGTTCAATTGGGTTGAGGTCTGGACTCACGTCACGGCAGGCCATTCCATCCTCTCCACTCCCCAAATTCTGGAGGTACTCTCTGATGATTCCAGCTCTATCGGGGCGAGCGTTGTCATCCTGGAGGATGGCATTTGGTCCCATATTCTGGAGATATGGAAGTGCCACTGGCTCCAGAATCTCATCCCGGTATCTAAACTTATCTGGTAGCACTTGAAGCCCAAAACGAAATGTCTGGCAGCAGAACCCTATTACTGGCCATTTTGGCACATTTTTGGTTGGCACTACTCAGACATTTGGCTGGATTGCTCATTCCATGATTGCCCTATGCTTACAAACTATACCTCATTGTAAAGGTGACAAATCAACGATAAAAATGATATGAAACACTTTACTGGTTGGCATTACTAAAGGGGAGATATAATGGGCCAAAGTCAAGTTTCCTTACTTTTTGTGAGCAGTTTAGTTTAAAAGTAAAACTTGTTCAGAATAATACAACACACATGTCCACCAAATCTGGGCCATTTCCGTGAATGTATGTGTCAACCACAAAACACAACGCACTGGGTGGCGCTATAGAGTCCCTGAGCCACACCCTAGGCCAGAGGTCTGTCTCTCAGTAGAGGTATCAATTCCACAGGTAGCTGCCAAATTTCAAGAGTTTTAGAGCAGGCCAAGTTGGTGAAAAAGGGCACAACATTTCCGGTATGAGGATTCCACTATAAATATAGCCGCAAGCGGCGATGGCGGGCCCGAGCACCTGCGGTGCGGAGACCTGTGACATTTCGGAATCTAACAAAGCAACATGTGCGTGTTGGTGGGCATTAGGGATGTTAACCGGTGACTGTTTGACCGATGGTTGACCGTATCCACGTTAGCCGACCAAAGTTGTCGCTAGTCGGTTAAAAAAAAAAAAAGAGCCATCTTTAAATTAGGCTAAAGACAGTGGACTAAATGCTACTACAGCTAGCCCTCTCATTCCAAGAAGATCTTTTTTGCGTGAAGTTAACAAATTATCCCTCACACTCAATGTTTCATAACTCGCCTGCTTGTAGGCTACGCTACGTAATAAACCAATTTGATTTAGATTTGGAAAGACATTACATCTACATTTCAGGAAGGGTCATCAATGGTAACAGATAAGGTAATGATCATCTTTCGTTATTATTGTTAGCACTTCCTCAAACTAAGCTGCGTCTCTTCGGAGCTGTCATTTTCATAAGTGAGCCGCGGTCATTTCAGCTTCAAATGAGCTTCTAACGCTAGACTAACGCCTTTATTTGCAACGCGATCACCTTGTACCCAAACCATTTTCGGAGCAAAGGAACCATTTGTCCTCCACTTACAAGCTCCTTGGTTTGCAGGACTCATGTTTGGCGCTATAGGATTTTAAAAAAGTGATGTGAGTGAAAGGGCGGCGCCGGGGCTGTGTGTATGAGCGTGGGACAGAGAGATGAGAGTTGGGAAATTGCGTGGCTGTTATTTCAAATAGCATAATTTATTTTAAACGAATCGGTTAACTGGTTTCAACCGGCTAATGAGCCTCGGTGGTCGGTCAAGAAAATTTGTAGTTTTCGCCATCCCTAGTGGGCATGTGCATGAGCAACACACATGCCCACCAAATTTGGTCAATTTTCCTGAATGTATGTGTCAACCACAAATGACAACACGCTAGGTGGCGCTATAGAGTCCCTAAGCCACACCCTGGGCCAGAGCTCTATCTCTGACTATCGATAGCAATAACGCACAAGCCCACCAAATTTGGTTAATTTTCGTGAATGTGTGTGTCAACCACAACACACAGTGCGCTAGGTGGCGCTATACAGTCCCTAAGACACCCTTGACCAGAGCGCTGTCTCTGAATAGCTATAGCAATAACACATATGCCAACCAAATTTGGTTCATTTTCGTGAATGTATGTGTCATCCACAACAGACAATGCACTAGGTGGCGCTATAGAATCCCTAAGCCACACCCGAGGCCAGAGCTCTGTCTCTGACTACCGATGGCAATAACACACAAGCCCACCAAATTTGGTTCATTTTGGTGAATGTACGTGTCAACCACAACAGACAATGCATTAGGTGGCGCTCTAGAGTCCCTAAGCCACACTCTAGGCCAGAGCTCTGTCTCTGACTACCGATGGCAATAACACACAAGCCCACCAAATTTGGTTAATTTTCGTGAATGTTTGTGTCAACCACAACAGACAATGCACTAGGTGGCGCTATAGAGTCCCGAATCCACACCTTAGAACAGAGCTCTGTCTCTGACCATTGATCGCAATAACACACAAGCCCACCAAATTTGGTTAATTTTCGTGAATGTTTGTGTCAACCACACCAGATAACGTGCTGCTAGGTGGCGCTATAGAGTCCCGAAGCCACACCTTAAGCCAGAGCTCTGTCTCTGACTAGCGGTAGTAATATCACACAAGCCCACCAAATTTGGTTCATTTTTGTGAATGTATGAGTCAACCACAATAGACAACGTGCTAGGTGGCGCTATAGAGTCCTTAAGCCACACCCTAGGCCAGAGCTCTGTCTCTGACTGGCCATAGCAATAACACACAAGTCCACCAAATTTGGTTCATTTTCTTGAATGTTTGTGTCAACCACAACAGAAAACGTGCTGCTAGGTAGCGCTATAGAGTCCCAAAGCCACACCTTAGGCCAGAGCTCTGTCCCTGACTAGCAGAAGCAATTCCACATGTAGCTGCCAAATTACATCCAATTTATAACTTTTTTTCTGCCTATAACACCAACTTCCTGTTTTGTAATAAGACGCCATAATTCAAACCTTCGCCATTTCGATATGCTTCGAAAATTCAAAAATCTGTTTGCAATTCCTCTCGGGCAACCCCTCAAGATCCTTTTACTGCTCATATGACATGATTTCGATAAACCGTCTAGGAGAAGTGTTTCAAAATACATGATGTGCTAAAATCTTAATCATAATCATAACTCAAATTTGTTTAAGATTCACTATGTAGTGTAAAAGCAAAAGTTGTTCAGATTCATACAACACATCTGCCTACCAAATTTGGTTCATTTTCGTGCATGCACGTGTCAACCACAACAGACGCGGTAGGTGGCGCTATAGAGTCCCTGAGCCACACCCTAGGCCAGGGCTCTGTCTCTGAGCATCAAATGCAATTCTACATGTGCCTGCCAAATTACAAGAGTTTTGGAGCATGCCAAGTTGGTGAAACGGCCGCACGGGCTAAGAGGAAAAGAGAATAAGAATAATCTGAGCAAAAACAATAGGGCCTTGCACCTACGGTGCAGCCGCTGCTACAGCGGCCGCACCTCGGTGCTCGGGCCCTAATAATAGTAATAATAACTAGAAATGCAATTCCAAGGAATTACCAGTGCATGAAAATGCAAAAATAGATAGATAATGTAGATATGGTTACTAAGGTGTAGCTAGGGTAAACATGGTGGTTGCATAGTTTACAGAGAGTTGATAGTGTGAAGGTAGACAGTTTAAAGATGAAACATTCCAGCTCTAACTTAACTAATGATTTCTATTCATGTTAAAATGTTGATTAGCTAACTTAGGTAATGATTTCTAGCAGTTATGCTAAAAATGTTAATTATGCTAGCAATGCTAACTTTACTAACAATGCTAACCAGGTTGATTAGCTAACTTAACCGATGATTTCTAGCAGTAATGCTAAAAATGCTAACTATGCTAACAATGCTAAATATGCTAACAATGCTAACCAGGTTGATTAGCTAATTTAGTTGATGATTTTTTGCAGTTATGCTAAAAATGCTAACTATGTTAACTATGCTAACCATGCTAACTAGCTAACTTCCTAGTGAGGACTTTTATTTTGAAACATTTGTTGCCAGGGTATCCATGGTGGCCACTATCAGGAAACAAGAAGTTACTGCAGTATAATCATGTTGGTTGCTATGGAAACGGTCATAAACACTTCATTTTAATGGTTGCTATGTTGGTTGCTAGGTACATGGAGGTTTCATGTAGTTGACTGGAGGCATAGTGGATGATAACTGACGGTTGGAATGGTTGAACAGTTCAATAGTTGAGTAGTTTCAATGGTTAAATGATTTAATAGTGTATTATTGCAGTGAGGACTTTTATTTTGAAACAGTTGTGGACAGAGGAAACAGGATTAAAAGTTAACAGGATATGTAGTCTTCTGAGAGACTGTATGCTTAAAGCCAGAGAAACTGACAGTTGGTGCCCAGGTGGCCGGCCACCTGGCGTAAGATTCTAATTGCTGCCGTGATGTCATAATGAGCAATGTTAAGTCTATGGGGAAATAGCTCAGTGTTAAATCTATGGGGAAATCGTTTTTTAATTCATAGTTTAAAAAGTATAAAAGTTACAAAGTTGAAAAATACAAAGCACACATGGCATAAGCAAGACCTACGCAACAACGTTTGAATGAAGTTTCTACGTTAAACGGTTGAAGCTGAATTGCGAGCGTTAGAAGAAGAAGAACTAGAAATGCAATTCCAAGGAATTACCAGTGCATGAAAATGCAAAAATAGATAGATAATGTAGATATGGTTACTAAGGTGTAGCTAGGGTAAACATGGTGGTTGCATAGTTTACAGAGAGTTGATAGTGTGAAGGTAGACAGTTTAAAGATGAAACGTTCCAGTTCTAACTTAACTAATGATTTCTATTCATGTTAAAATGTTGATTAGCTAACTTAGCTAATGATTTCTAGCAGTTACGCTAAAAATGCTTACTATGCTAGCAATGCTAACAATGCTAACCAGGTTGATTAGCTAACTTAACCGATGATTTCTAGCAGTAATGCTAAAAATGCTAACTATGCTAACAATGCTAAATTTGCTAACAATGCTAACCAGGTTAATTAGCTAACTTAGTTGATGATTTTTTGCAGTTATGCTAAAAATGCTAACTATGCTAACAATGCTAACTATGCTAACCATGGTAACTAGCTAACTTGCTAGTGAGGACTTTTATTTTGAAACATTTGTTGCTAGGGTATCCATGGTGGCCACTATCAGGAAACAAGAAGTTACTGCAGTATAATCATGTTGGTTGCTATGGAAACGGTCATAAACACTTTTTAATGGTTGCTATGTTGGTTGCTAGGTACATGGAGGTTTCATGTAGTTGACTGGAGGCATAGTGGATGATAACTGACAGTTGGAATGGTTGAACAGTTCAATAGTTGAGTAGTTTCAATGGTTAAATGATTTAATAGTGTATTATTGCAGTGAGGACCTTTATTTTGAAACAGTTGTGGACAGAGGAAGTAGTGAAACAGGATCTGTAGTCTTAATGAGATTGTATGCTTAAAGCCTGAGACAGAAGGTGCTTCTCATAGCGTTTACGCGTCCTCTCTCGCTCCTCACTGATCTACATAAAGAATGATGGAGCGGCAACAATGGGATAGTCTAGCCCTTCTTCTATCTTTCTTTATGTAGATCATTGAGGATCGAGGATCGAGGGAGGACATATAAACGCTGCTTGAGAGGGACCCACAGTAAATACTTTAAAAGTTGTATGTAGATAGTCTAATTAATGTTGATAGATAGAATGTTTAATGGATGTTGATAGGCAGATTGTTTAATAGATATTGATTGACAGTTTAATGGGTGGATGAGTGAATGGTCTGAAGAAGATGAATGGATAGAAGGTTGGATGGAATGTGCCTTATATTCTTGTTAAGAGAGACACTGATACAGCTCTCTGAGAGTAGTTGATACAGGTGTAATCAATTTAACTGGCTAGTCTTAAGAGAGAGTGTGCTTAAAGCCTGAGACAGAGTAAATCATTTAAAAGTTGAATGTAGATAGTCTAATTAATGTTGATAGACAGAGAGTTTAATGGATGTTGATAGGCAGATTGTTTAATAGATGTTGATAGACAGTTTAATGGGTGGATGAGTGAATGGTCTGAAGAAGATGAATGGATAGAAAGTTGGATGGAATGTGCCTTATATTCTTGTAGAATGGAGAGACACAGCTCTCTACTGAGAGTAGTGGATACAGATACAGGTGTAATCAATTTAACTGGCTAGTCTTAAGAGAGCCAGCCTGAGACAGAGTAGATTGTTTAAAAGTTCAATGTAGAGCGTCTAATTGATGTTGTTGATAGGCAGACTGTTTAGAATGGGTGGATGAGTGAATGGTTTGAAGAAGATGAATGGATATAAAGTTGGATGGAATTAGGAGGACTTATTTTGATACTGTTGTGCGCAGAGGATACAGGGGAACAGAATATGTAGTCTTCAGAGAGGAGCCTGAGAGAAACTGACAGTTGGTGCCCAGGTGGCTGACCAGCTGGGGTAACATTCTAATTGCTGCCGTGATGTCATAATGAGCAATGTTAAGTCTATGGGGGAAATGGTGATAGTTTTTAACTAATAGTTTAAAAAGTATAAAAGTTACAAAGTTGAAAAATATAAAGCACATATGGCATAAGCAAGACCTACGCAACAAAGTTTGAATGAAGTTTCTACGTTAAACGGTTGAAGCTGAATTGCGAGCGTTAGAAGAAGAAGTTTAACTAGAAATGCAATTCCAAGGAATTACCAGTGCATGAAAATGCAAAAATAGATAGATAATGTAGATATGGTTACTAAGGTGTAGCTAGGGTAAACATGGTGGTTGCATAGTTTACAGAGAGTTGATAGTGTGAAGGTAGACAGTTAAAAGATGAAACATTCCAGTTCTAACTTAACTAATGATTTCTATTCATGTTAAAATGTTGATTAGCTAACTTAGCTAATGATTTCTAGCAGTTATGTTAAAAATGCTAATAATGTTAGCAATGCTAACTTTATTAACAATGCTAACCAGGTTGATTAGCTAACTTAACCGATGATTTCTAGCAGTAATGCTAAAAATGCTAACTATGCTAACAATGCTAAATTTGCTAACAATGCTAACCAGGTTGATTAGCTAACTTAGTTGATGATTTTTTGCAGTTATGCTAAAAATGCTAACTATGCTAACAATGCTAACTATGCTAACCATGCTAACTAGCTAACTTGCTAGTGAGGACTTTTATTTTGAAACATTTGTTGCTAGGGTTTCCATGGTGGCCACTCTCAGGAAACAAGAAGTTACTGCAGTATAATCATGTTGGTTGCTATGGAAACGGTCATAAACACTTAATTTGAATGGTTGCTATGTTGGTTGCTAGGTACATGGAGGTTTCATGTAGTTGACTGGAGGCATAGTGGATGATAACTGACAGTTGGAATGGTTGAACAGTTAAATAGTTGAGTAGTTACAATGGTTAAATGATTTAATAGTGTATTATTGCAGTGAGGACCTTTATTTTGAAACAGTTGTGGACAGAGGAAGTAGTGAAACAGGATCTGTAGTCTTAATGAGATTGTATGCTTAAAGCCTGAGACAGAAGGTGCCTCTCATATAGCGTTTACGCGTCCTCTCTCGCTCCTCGATCCTCACTGATCTACATAAAGAATGATGGAGCGGCAACAATGGGATAGTCTAGCCCTTCTTCTATCTTTCTTTATGTAGATCATTGAGGATCGAGGAGCGAGGGAGGACATATAAACGCTGCTTGAGAGGCACCCACAGTAAATACTTTGAAAGTTGTATGTAGATAGTCTAATTAATGTTGATAGACAGAATGTTTCATGGATGTTGATAGGCAGATTGTTTAATAGATATTGATTGATAGTTTAATGGGTGGATGAGTGAATGGTCTGAAGAAGATGAATGGATAGAAGGTTGGATGGAATGTGCCTTATATTCTTGTTAAGAGAGACACTGATACAGCTCTCTGAGAGTAGTTGATACAGGTGTAATCAATTTAACTGGCTAGTCTTAAGAGAGCCAGAGTGTTAAAGCCTGAGACAGAGTAAATAATTTAAAAGTTGAATGTAGATAGTCTAATTAATGTTGATAGACAGAGAGTTTAATGGATGTTGATAGGCAGATTGTTTAATAGATGTTGATAGACAGTTTAATGGGTGGATGAGTGAATGGTCTGAAGAAGATGAATGGATAGAAAGTTGGATGGAATGTGCCTTATATTCTTGTAGAGTGGAGAGACACAGCTCTCTACTGAGAGTAGTGGATACAGATACAGGTGTAATCAATTTAACTGGCTAGTCTTAAGAGAGCCAGAGTGTAAGCCTGAGACAGAGTAGATTGTTTAAAAGTTGAATGTAGATCATCTAATTGATGTTGATAGGCAGACTGTTTAGAATGGGTGGATGAGTGAATGGTTTGAAGAAGATGAATGGATAGAAAGTTGGATGGAATTAGGAAGACTTATGTTGATACAGTTGATACAGGGGAACAGAAAATGTAGTCTCAAGAGCCTGAGAGAGAGAGAGAGAGAGAGAGAGCTGCTGCACCTGGACTGGCCACCTGGTGTAACATTCTAATTGCTGCCGTGATGTCATAATGAGCAATGTTAAGTCTATGGGGGAAATTGTAATAGTTTTTAACTAATAGTTTAAAAAGTATAAAAGTTACAAAGTTGAAAAATACAAAGCACACATGGCATAAGCAAGACCTACGCAACAAAGTTTGAATGAAGTTTCTACGTTAAACGGTTCAAGCTGAATTGCGTGCGTTAGAAGAAGAATAATAAGAAGAAGTTGCGGAAGAAGACTTGGAATAACAGTACAGTGCATTTTCATGCACTGTAATAATAACTAGAAATGCAATTCCAAGGAATTACCAGTGCATGAAAATGCTAAAAAAGATAGATAATGTAGATATGGTTACTAAGGTGTAGCTAGGGTAAACATGGTGGTTGCATAGTTTACAGAGAGTTGATAGTGTGAAGGTAGACAGTTTAAAGATGAAACATTCCAGTTCTAACTTAACTAATGATTTCTATTCATGTTAAAATGTTGATTAGCTAACTTAGCTAATGATTTCTAGCAGTTAAGCTAAAAATGCTAATTATGCTAGCAATGCTAACTTTACTAACAATGCTAACCAGGTTGATTAGCTAACTTATCGATGATTTCTAGCAGTAATGTTAAAAATGCTAACTATGCTAACAATGCTAAATTTGCTGACAATGCTAACCAGGTTGATTAGCTAACTTAGTTGATGATTTTTTGCAGTTATGCTAAAAATGCTAACTATGTTAACAATGTTAACTATGCTAACTAGCTAACTTGCTAGTGAGGACTTTTATTTTGAAACATTTGTTGCTAGGGTATCCATGGTGGCCACTATCAGGAAACAAGAAGTTACTGCAGTATAATCATGTTGGTTGCTATGGAAACGGTTATAAACACTTAATTTTAATGGTTGCTATGTTGGTTGCTAGGTACATGGAGGTTTCATGTAGTTGACTGGAGGCATAGTTGATGATAACTGACAGTTGGAATGGTTGAACATTTCAATAGTTGAGTAGTTTCAATGGTTAAATGATTTAATAGTGTATAATTGCAGTGAGGACCTTTATTTTGAAACAGTTGTAGACAGAGGAAGTAGTGAAACAGGATCTGTAGTCTTAATGAGATTGTATGCTTAAAGCCTGAGACAGAAGGTGCCTCTCATAGCGTTTACGCGTCCTCTCTCGCTCCTCACTGATCTACATAAAGAATGATGGAGCGGCAACAATGGGATAGTCTAGCCCTTCTTCTATCTTTCTTTATGTAGATCATTGAGGATCGAGGAGCGAGGGAGGACATATAAACGCTGCTTGAGAGGGACCCACAGTAAATACTTTAAAAGTTGTATGTAGATAGTCTAATTAATGTTGATAGACAGAATGTTTAATGGATGTTGATAGGCAGATTGTTTAATAGATATTGATTGACAGTTTAATGGGTGGATGAGTGAATGGTCTGAAGAAGATGAGTGGATAGAAGGTTGGATGGAATGTGCCTTATATTCTTGTTAAGAGAGACACTGATACAGCTCTCTGAGAGTAGTTGACACAGGTGTAATCAATTTAACTGGCTAGTCTTAAGAGTGCCAGAGTACTCTTAAAGCCTGAGACAGAGTAAATAATTTAAAAGTTGAATGTAGATAGTCTAATTAATGTTTAATTTAAAGTTTAATGGATGTTGATAGACAGATTGTTTAATAGATGTTGATAGACAGTTTAATGGGTGGATGAGTGAATGGTCTGAAGAAGATGAATGGATAGAATGTTGGATGGAATGTGCCTTATATTCTTGTAGAATGGAGAGACACAGCTCTCTACTGAGAGTAGTGGATACAGATACAGGTGTAATCAATTTAACTGGCTAGTCTTAAGAGAGCCAGCCTGAGACAGAGTAGATTGTTTAAAAGTTCAATGTAGAGCGTCTAATTGATGTTGTTGATAGGCAGACTGTTTAGAATGGGTGGATGAGTGAATGGTTTGAAGAAGATGAATGGATATAAAGTTGGATGGAATTAGGAGGACTTATTTTGATACTGTTGTGCGCAGAGGATACAGGGGAACAGAATATGTAGTCTTCAGAGAGGAGCCTGAGAGAAACTGACAGTTGGTGCCCAGGTGGCTGACCAGCTGGGGTAACATTCTAATTGCTGCCGTGATGTCATAATGAGCAATGTTAAGTCTATGGGGGAAATGGTGATAGTTTTTAACTAATAGTTTAAAAAGTATAAAAGTTACAAAGTTGAAAAATATAAAGCACATATGGCATAAGCAAGACCTACGCAACAAAGTTTGAATGAAGTTTCTACGTTAAACGGTTGAAGCTGAATTGCGAGCGTTAGAAGAAGAAGTTTAATAATAACTAGAAATGCAATTCCAAGGAATTACCAGTGCATGAAAATGCAAAAATAGATAGATAATGTAATTTAGATATGGTTACTAAGGTGTAGCTAGGGTAAACATGGTGGTTGCATAGTTTACAGAGAGTTGATAGTGTGAAGGTAGACAGTTTAAAGATGAAACATTCCACTACTAACTTAACTAATGATTTCTATTCATGTTAAAATGTTGAATAGCTAACTTAGCTAATGATTTCTAGCAGTTATGCTAAAAATGCTAATTATGCTAACAATGCTAACTTCACTAACAATGCTAACCAGGTTGATTAGCTAACTTAACCGATGATTTCTAGCAGTAATGCTAAACATGCTAACTATGCTAACAATATTAAATTTGCTAACAATGCTAACCAGGTTGATTAGCTAACTTACTTGATGTTTTTTGCAGCTATGTTAAAAATGCTAACTATGCTAACCATGCTAACTAGCTAACTTGCTAGTGAGGACTTTTATTTTGAAACATTTGTTGCTAGGGTATCCATGGTGGCCACTATCAGGAAACAAGAAGTTACTGCAGTATAATCATGTCGGTTGCTATGGAAACGGTCATGAACACTTAATTTTAATGGTTGCTTTGTTGGTTGCTAGGTACATGGAGGTTTCATGTAGTTGACTTGAGGCATAGTGGATGATAACTGACAGTTGTAATGGTTGAACAGTTCAATAGTTGAGTAGTTTCAATGGTTAAATGATTTAATAGTGTATTATTGCAGTGAGGACTTTTATTTTGAAACAGTTGTGGACAGAGGAAACAGTTAACAGGATATGTAGTCTTCTGAGAGACTGCATGCTTAAAGCCAGAGAAACTGACAGTTGGTGCCCAGGTGGCCGGCCACCTGGCATAAGATTCTAATTGCTGCCGTGATGTCATAATGAGCAATGTTAAGTCTATGGGGGAAATTGTAATAGTTTTTAACTAATAGTTTAAAAAGTATAAAAGTTACAAAGTTGAAAAATACAAAGCCCACATCGCGTAAGTAAGACCTACGCGACATAGTTTGAATGGAGTTTCTACGTTAAGCGGTTGAAGCTGAATTGCGTGCGTTAGAAGAAGAACTAGAAATGCAATTCCAAGGAATTACCAGTGCATGAAAATGCAAAAATAGATAAATAATGTAGATATGGTTAATACTAAGGTGTAGCTAGGGTAAACATGGTGGTTGCATAGTTTACAGAGAGTTGATCATGTGAAGGTAGACAGTTTAAAGATGAAACGTTCCAGTTCTAACTTAACTAATGATTTCTATTCATGTTAAAATGTTGATTAGCTAACTTAGCTAATGATTTCTAGTAGTTACGCTAAAAATGCTTATTATGCTAGCAATGCTAACTTTACTAACAATGCTAACCAGGTTGATTAGCTAACTTAACCGATGATTTCTAGCAGTAATGCAAAAAATGCTAACTATGCTAACAATGCTAAATTTGCTAACAATGCTAACCAGGTTGATTAGCTAACTTAGTTGATGATTTTTTGCAGTTATGCTAAAAATGCTAACTATGCTAACCATGCTAACTATGCTAACCATGCTAACTAGCTAACTTGCTAGTGAGGACTTTTATTTTGAAACATTTGTTGCTAGGGTCTCCATGGTGGCCACTATCATGAAACAAGAAGTTACTGCAGTATAATCATGTTGGTTGCTATGGAAACGGTCATAAACACTTAATTTGAATGGTTGCTATGTTGGTTGCTAGGTACATGGAGGTTTCATGTAGTTGACTGGAGGCATAGTGGATGATAACTGACAGTTGGAATGGTTGAACAGTTCAATAGTTGAGTAGTTTCAATGGTTAAATGATTTAATAGTGTATTATTGCAGTGAGGACCTTTATTTTGAAACAGTTGTGGACAGAGGAAGTAGTGAAACAGGATCTGTAGTCTTAATGAGATTGTATGCTTAAAGCCTGAGACAGAAGGTGCTTCTCATAGCGTTTACGCGTCCTCTCTCGCTCCTCACTGATCTACATAAAGAATGATGGAGCGGCAACAATGGGATAGTCTAGCCCTTCTTCTATCTTTCTTTATGTAGATCATTGAGGATCGAGGATCGAGGGAGGACATATAAACGCTGCTTGAGAGGGACCCACAGTAAATACTTTAAAAGTTGTATGTAGATAGTCTAATTAATGTTGATAGATAGAATGTTTAATGGATGTTGATAGGCAGATTGTTTAATAGATATTGATTGACAGTTTAATGGGTGGATGAGTGAATGGTCTGAAGAAGATGAATGGATAGAAGGTTGGATGGAATGTGCCTTATATTCTTGTTAAGAGAGACACTGATACAGCTCTCTGAGAGTAGTTGACACAGGTGTAATCAATTTAACTGGCTAGTCTTAAGAGAGCCAGAGTATCTTAAAGCCTGAGACAGAGTAAATAATTTAAAAGTTGAATGTAGATAGTCTAATTAATGTTGATAGACAGAGAGTTTAATGGATGTTAGACAGATTGTTTAATAGATGTTGATAGACAGTTTAATGGGTGGATGAGTGAATGGTCTGAAGAAGATGAATGGATAGAATGTTGGATGGAATGTGCCTTATATTCTTGTAGAATGGAGAGACACAGCTCTCTACTGAGAGTAGTGGATACAGATACAGGTGTAATCAATTTAACTGGCTAGTCTTAAGAGAGCCAGCCTGAGACAGAGTAGATTGTTTAAAAGTTCAATGTAGAGCGTCTAATTGATGTTGTTGATAGGCAGACTGTTTAGAATGGGTGGATGAGTGAATGGTTTGAAGAAGATGAATGGATATAAAGTTGGATGGAATTAGGAGGACTTATTTTGATACTGTTGTGCGCAGAGGATACAGGGGAACAGAATATGTAGTCTTCAGAGAGGAGCCTGAGAGAAACTGACAGTTGGTGCCCAGGTGGCTGACCAGCTGGGGTAACATTCTAATTGCTGCCGTGATGTCATAATGAGCAATGTTAAGTCTATGGGGGAAATGGTGATAGTTTTTAACTAATAGTTTAAAAAGTATAAAAGTTACAAAGTTGAAAAATATAAAGCACATATGGCATAAGCAAGACCTACGCAACAAAGTTTGAATGAAGTTTCTACGTTAAACGGTTGAAGCTGAATTGCGAGCGTTAGAAGAAGAAGTTTAATAATAACTAGAAATGCAATTCCAAGGAATTACCAGTGCATGAAAATGCAAAAATAGATGGATAATGTAGATATGGTTGCTAAGGTGTAGCTAGGGTAAACATGGTGGTTGCATAGTTTACAGAGAGTTGATAGTGTGAAGGTAGACAGTTTAAAGATGAAACATTCCAGCTCTAACTTAACTATTGATTTCTATTCATGTTAAAATGTTGATTAGCTAACTTAGGTAATGATTTCTAGCAGTTACGCTAAAAATGCTAATTATGCTAGCAATGATAACTTTACTAACAATGCTAACCAGGTTGATTAGCTAACTTAGCTAATGATTTCTAGCAGTTACGCTAAAAATGCTTATTATGCTAGCAATGCTAACTTTACTAACAATGCTAACCAGGTTGATTAGCTAACTTAACCGATGATTTCTAGCAGTTATGCTAAAAATGCTAACTATGCTAACAATGCTAACTATGCTAACTAGCTAACTTGCTAGTGAGGACTTTTATTTTGAAACATTTGTTGCTAGGGTATCCATGGTGGCCACTATCAGGAAACAAGAATTTACTGCAGTATAATCATGTTGGTTGCTATGGAAACGGTCATAAACACTTAATTTTAATGGTTGCTATGTTGGTTGCTAGGTACATGGAGGTTTCATGTAGTTGACTGGAGGCATAGTGGATGATAACTGACAGTTGGAATGGTTGAACAGTTCAATAGTTGAGTAGTTTCAATGGTTAAATGATTTAATAGTGTATTATTGCAGTGAGGACCTTTATTTTGAAACAGTTGTGGACAGAGGAAGTAGTGAAACAGGATCTGTAGTCTTAATGAGATTGTATGCTTAAAGCCTGAGACAGAAGGTGCCTCTCATAGCGTTTACGCGTCCTCTCTCGCTCCTCACTGATCTACATAAAGAATGATGGAGCGGCAACAATGGGATAGTCTAGCCCTTCTTCTATCTTTCTTTATGTAGATCATTGAGGATCGAGGAGCGAGGGAGGACATATAAACGCTGCTTGAGAGGGACCCACAGTAAATACTTTAAAAGTTGTATGTAGATAGTCTAATTAATGTTGATAGATAGAATGTTTAATGGATGTTGATAGGCAGATTGTTTTATATTGATTGACAGTGTAATGGGTGGATGAGTGAATGGTCTGAAGAAGATGAATGGATAGAAGGTTGGATGGAATGTGCCTTATATTCTTGTTAAGAGAGACACTGATACAGCTCTCTGAGAGTAGTTGACACAGGTGTAATCAATTTAACTGGCTAGTCTTAAGAGAGCCATAGTACTCTTAAAGCCTGAGACAGAGTAAATAATTTAAAAGTTGAATGTAGATAGTCTAATTAATGTTGATAGACAGAGAGTTTAATGGATGTTGATAGACAGATTGTTTAATAGATGTTGATAGACAGTTTAATGGGTGGATGAGTGAATGGTCTGAAGAAGATGAATGGATAGAATGTTGGATGGAATGTGCCTTATATTCTTGTAGAATGGAGAGACACAGCTCTCTACTGAGAGTAGTGGATACAGATACAGGTGTAATCAATTTAACTGGCTAGTCTTAAGAGAGCCAGCCTGAGACAGAGTAGATTGTTTAAAAGTTCAATGTAGAGCGTCTAATTGATGTTGTTGATAGGCAGACTGTTTAGAATGGGTGGATGAGTGAATGGTTTGAAGAAGATGAATGGATATAAAGTTGGATGGAATTAGGAGGACTTATTTTGATACTGTTGTGCACAGAGGATACAGGGGAACAGAATATGTAGTCTTCAGAGAGGAGCCTGAGAGAAACTGACAGTTGGTGCCCAGGTGGCTGACCAGCTGGGGTAACATTCTAATTGCTGCCGTGATGTCATAATGAGCAATGTTAAGTCTATGGGGGAAATGGTGATAGTTTTTAACTAATAGTTTAAAAAGTATAAAAGTTACAAAGTTGAAAAATACAAAGCACATATGGCATAAGCAAGACCTACGCAACAAAGTTTGAATGAAGTTTCTACGTTAAACGGTTGAAGCTGAATTGCGAGCGTTAGAAGAAGAAGTTTAATAACTAGAAATGCAATTCCAAGGAATTACCAGTGCATGAAATGCAAAAATAGATAGATAATGTAGATATGGTTACTAAGGTGTAGCTAGGGTAAATATGGTGGTTGCATAGTTTACAGAGAGTTGATAGTGTGAAGGTAGACAGTTTAAAGCTGAAACATTCCAGTTCTAACTTAACTAATGATTTCTATTCATGTTAAAATGTTAACTATGGTAACAATGATAACCAGGTTGATTGGTTAACTTAGCTACTGATTTCATGCAGTAATGGTAAAAATGTTAACTATGCTAACTATGCTCACAGTGTTAACCAGGTTGATTAGCTAACTTAGCTAATGATTTCTAGCAGTTATGCTAAAAATGCTAACTATGCTAGCAATGCTAACTATGGTAACAATGCTAACTTAAACTAACAATGCTAACCAGGTTGATTAGCTAACTTAACTGATGATTTCTAGCAATAATGCTAAAAATGCTAACTATGCTAACAATGGTAAAATTGCTAACAATGCTAACCAGGTTGATTAGATAACTTAGTTAGATGTTTTTTTGCAGTTATGCTAAAATGCTAACTATGTTAACAATGCTAACTATGGTAACCATGCTAACTAGCTAACTTGCTAGTGAGGACTTTTATTTTGAAACATTTGTTGCTAGGGTATCCATGGTGGCCACTATCAGTAAACAAGAAGTTACTGCAGTATAATCATGTTGGTTGCTATGGAAACGGTCATAAACGCTTAATTTTAATGGTTGCTATGTTGGTTGCTAGGTACATGGAGGTTTCGTGTAGTTGACTGGAGGCATACTTGATAACTGACAGTTGGAATGGTTGAACAGTTAAATAGTTGAGTAGTTACAATGGTTAAATGATTTAATAGTGTATTATAGCAGTGAGGACCTTTATTTTGAAACAGTTGTGGACAGAGGAAGTAGTGAAACAGGATCTGTAGTCTTAATGAGATTGTATGCTTAAAGCCTGAGACAGAAGGTGCCTCTCATATAGCGTTTACGCGTCCTCTCTCGCTCCTCACTGATCTACATAAAGAATGATGGAGCGGCAACAATGGGATAGTCTAGCCCTTCTTCTATCTTTCTTTATGTAGATCATTGAGGATCGAGGAGCGAGGGAGGACATATAAACGCTGCTTGAGAGGGACACACAGTAAATACTTTAAAAGTTGTATGTAGATAGTCTAATTAATGTTGATAGACAGAATGTTTAAAGGATGTTGATAGGCAGATTGTTTAATAGATATTGATTGACAGTTTAATGGTGGATGAGTGAATGGTCTGAAGAAGATGAATGGATAGAAGGTTGGATGGAATGTGCCTTATATTCTTGTTAAGAGAGACACTGATACAGCTCTCTGAGAGTAGTTGATACAGGTGTAATCAATTTAACTGGCTAGTCTTAAGATAGCCAGAGTGTATATTCTTAAAGCCTGAGACAGAGTAAATAATTTTAAAGTTGAATGTAGATAGTCTAATTAATGTTGATAGACAGAGAGTTTAATGGATGTTGATAGGCAGATTGTTTGATAGATGTTGATAGACAGTTTAATGGGTGGATGAGTGAATGGTCTGAAGAAGATGAATGGATAGAAAGTTGGATGGAATGTGCCTTATATTCTTGTAGAGTGGAGAGACACAGCTCTCTACTGAGAGTAGTGGATACAGATACAGGTGTAATCAATTTAACTGGCTAGTCTTAAGAGAGCCAGCCTGAGACAGAGTAGATTGTTTAAAAGTTGAATGTAGAGCGTCTAATTGATGTTGATAGGCAGACTGTTTAGAATGGGTGAATGAGTGAATGGTTTGAAGAAGATGAATGGATAGAAAGTTGGATGGAATTAGGAAGACTTATGTTGATACAGTTGATACAGGGGAACAGAAAATGTAGTCTCAAGAGAGCCAGCCTGAGAGAGAGAGAGAGCTGCTGCACCTGGACTGGCCACCTGGCGTAACATTCTAATTGCTGCCGTGATGTCATAATGAGCAATGTTAAGTCTATGGGGAAATTGTTAATAGTTTTTATTTAATAGTTCAAAAAGTATAAAAGTTACAAAGTTGAAAAATACAAAGCACATATGGCATAAGCAAGACCTACGCAACGAAGTTTGAATGAAGTTTCTACGTTTAACGGTTCAAGCTGAATTGCGAGCGTTAGAAGAAGAAAAATAACTAGAAATGCAATTCCAAGGAATTACCAGTGCATGAAAATGCAAAAATAGATAGATAATGTAGATATGGTTACTAAGGTGTAGCTAGGGTAAACATGGTGGTTGCATAGTTTACAGAGAGTTGATAGTGTGAAGGTAGACAGTTTAAAGATGAAACATTCCAGTTCTAACTTAACTAATGATTTCTATTCATGTTAAAATGTTGATTAGCTAACTTAGCTAATGATTTCTAGCAGTTACGCTAAAAATGCTTATTATGCTAGCAATGCTAACTTTACTAACAATGCTAACCAGGTTGATTAGCTAACTTAACCGATAATTTCTAGCAGTAATGCTAAAAATGCTAACTATGCTAAATTTGCTAAGAATGCTAACCAGGTTGATTAGCTAACTTAGTTGATGATTTTTTGCAGTTATGCTAAAAATGCTAACTATGCTAACAATGCTAACTATGCTAACCATGCTAACTAGCTAACTTGCTAGTGAGGACTTTTATTTTGAAACATTTGTTGCTAGGGTATCCATGGTGGCCACTATCAGGAAACAAGAAGTTACTGCAGTATAATCATGTTGGTTGCTATGGAAATGGTCATAAACACTTAATTTTAATGGTTGCTATGTTGGTTGCTAGGTACATAGAGGTTTCGTGTAGTTGACTGGAGGCATAGTGGATGATAACTGACAGTTCGAATGGTTGAACAGTTCAATAGTTGAGTAGTTTCAGTGGTTAAATGATTTAATATTGTATTATTGCAGTGAGGACCTTTATTTTGAAACAGTTGTGGACAGAGGAAGTAGTGAAACAGGATCTGTAGTCTTAATGAGATTGTATGCTTAAAGCCTGAGACAGAAGGTGCCTCTCATATAGCGTTTACGCGTCCTCTCTCGCTCCTCACTGATCTACATAAAGAATGATGGAGCGGCAACAATGGGATAGTCTAGCCCTTCTTTTATCTTTCTTTATGTAGATCATTGAGGATCGAGGAGCGAGGGAGGACATAGGCCTATAAACGCTGCTTGAGAGGGACCCACAGTAAATACTTTAAAAGTTGTATGTAGATAGTCTAATTAATGTTGATAGACAGAATGTTTAATGGATGTTGATAGGCAGATTGTTTAATACATATTGATTGACAGTTTAATGGGTGGATGAGTGAATGGTCTGAAGAAGATGAATGGATAGAAGGTTGGATGGAATGTGCCTTATATTCTTGTTAAGAGAGACACTGATACAACTCTCTGAGAGTAGTTGATACAGGTGTAATCAATTTAATTGGCTAGTCTGAGACAGAGTAAATAATTTAAAAGTTGAATGTAGATAGTCTAATTAATGTTGATAGACAGAGAGTTTAATGGATGTTGATAGACAGATTGTTTAATGGATGTTGATAGACAGTTTAATGGGTGGATGAGTGAATGGTCTGAAGAAGATGAATGGATAGAATGTTGGATGGAATGTGCCTTATATTCTTGTAGAATGGAGAGACACAGCTCTCTACTGAGAGTAGTGGATACAGATACAGGTGTAATCAATTTAACTGGCTAGTCTTAAGAGAGCCAGCCTGAGACAGAGTAGATTGTTTAAAAGTTGAATGTAGAGCGTCTTATTGATGTTGATAGGCAGACTGTTTAGAATGGGTGGATGAGTGAATGGTTTGAAGAAGATGAATGGATATAAAGTTGGATGGAATTAGGAGAACTTATTTTGATACTGTTGTGCGCAGCAGATACAGGGGAACAGAATATGTAGTCTTCAGAGAGATTGTAGCCTATGGTTAAAGCCAGAGAAACTGACAGTTGGTGCCCAGGTGGCCGGCCACCTGGCCTAAGATTCTAATTGCTGCCGTGATGTCACAATGAGCAATGTTAAGTCTATGGGGAAATAGCTCAATGTTAAATCTATGTGGAAATCGTTTTTTAATTCATAGTTTAAAAAGTATAAAAGTTACAAAGTTGAAAAATACAAAGCAGACATGGCATGAGCAAGACCTACGCAACAACGTTTGAATGAAGTTTCTACGTTAAACGGTTAAAGCTGAATTGGCTGCGTTAGAAGAAGAAGTTTAATAAGAAGACTTGGAACTAGAAATGCAATTCCAAGGAATTACCAGTGCATGAAAATGCAAAAATAGATAGATAATGTAGAAATGGTTACTAAGGTGTAGCTAGGGTAAACATGGTGGTTGCATAGTTTACAGAGAGTTGATAGTGTGAAGGTAGACAGTTTAAAGATGAAACATTCCAGCTCTAACTTAACTAATGATTTCTATTCATGTTAAAATGTTGATTAGCTAACTTAGGTAATGATTTCTAGCAGTTACGCTAAAAATGCTAATTATTCTAGCAATGCTAACTTTATTAACAATGCTAACCAGGTTGATTAGCTAACTTAAGCGATGATTTCTAGCAGTAATGCTAAAAATGCTAACTATGCTAACAATGCTAAATTTGCTAATAATGCTAACCAGGTTGATTAGCTAACTTAGTTGATGATTTTTTGCAGTTATGCTAAAAATGCTACCTATGCTAACAATGCTAACTATGCTAACCATGCTAACTAGTTAACTTGCTAGTGAGGACTTTTATTTTGAAACATTTGTTGCTAGGGTATCCATGGTGGCCACTATCAGGAAACAAGAAGTTACTGCAGTATAATCATGTTGGTTGCTATGGAAACGGTCATAAACACTTAATTTTAATAGTTGCTATGTTGGTTGCTAGGTACATGGAGGTTTCATGTAGTTGACTGGAGGCATAGTGGATGATAACTGACAGTTAGAATGGTTGAATAGTTCAATAGTTGAGTAGTTTCAGTGGTTAAATGATTTAATAGTGTATTATTGCAGTGAGGACCTTTATTTTGAAACAGTTGTGGACAGAGGAAGTAGTGAAACAGGATCTATAGTCTTAATGAGATTGTATGCTTAAAGCCTGAGACAGAAGGTGCCTCTCATATATAGCGTTTACGCGTCCTCTCTCGCTCCTCACTGATCTACATAAAGAATGATGGAGTGGCAACAATGGGATAGTCTAGCCCTTCTTCTATCTTTCTTTATGTAGATCATTGAGGATCGAGGAGCGAGGGAGGACATATAAACGCTGCTTGAGAGGGACCCACAGTAAATACTTTAAAAGTTGTATATAGTCTAATTAATGTTGATAGACAGAATGTTTAATGGATGTTGACAGGCAGATTGTTTAATAGATATTGATTGACAGTTTAATGGGTGGATGAGTGAATGGTCTGAAGAAGATGAATGGATAGAAGGTTGGATGGAATGTGCCTTATATTCTTGTTAAGAGAGACACTGATACAGCTCTCTGAGAGTAGTTGACACAGGTGTAATCAATTTAACTGGCTAGTCTTAAGAGAGCCAGTGTACTCTTAAAGCCTGAGACAGAGTAAATCATTTAAAAGTTGAATGTAGATAGTCTAATTAATGTTGATAGACAGAGAGTTTAATGGATGTTGATAGGCAGATTGTTTAATGGATGTTGATAGACAGTTTAATGGGTGGATGAGTGAATGGTCTGAAGAAGATGAATGGATAGAATGTTGGATGGAATGTGCCTTATATTCTTGTAGAATGGAGAGACACAGCTCTCTACTGAGAGTAGTGGATACAGATACAGGTGTAATCAATTTAACTGGCTAGTCTTAAGAGAGCCAGCCTGAGACAGAGTAGATTGTTTAAAAGTTGAATGTAGAGCGTCTAATTGATGTTGACAGGCAGACTGTTTAGAATGGGTGGATGAGTGAATGGTTTGAAGAAGATGAATGGATATAAAGTTGGATGGAATTAGGAGGACTTATTTTGATACTGTTGTGCGCAGAGGATACAGGGGAACAGAATATGTAGTCTTCAGAGAGATTGTATGCACTTGTATGAGATTGTATGCTCTAGCCTGAGAGAAACTGACAGTTGGTGCCCAGGTGGCCGGCCACCTGGCGTAAGATTCTAATTGCTGCCGTGATGTCATAATGAGCAATGTTAAGTCTATGGGGGAAATTGTAATAGTTTTTAACTAATAGTTTAAAAAGTATAAAAGTTACAAAGTTGAAAAATACAAAGCCCACATCGCGTAAGTAAGACCTACGCGACAAAATTTGAATGGAGTTTCTACGTTAAGCGGTTGAAGCTGAATTGCGTGCGTTAGAAGAAGAATAATAAGAAGAAGCAGAAGACCGAGGAAGAACAGTACAGTGCATTTTCATGCACTGTAATAACAGTACAGTGCATTTTCATGCACTGTAATAAGAAGAATACTAGGAAGAACAGTACAGTGCATTTTCATGCACTGTAATAAGAAGCCTAGGAAGAACAGTACAGTGCATTTTCATGCACTGTAATAAGAAGAATAGGAAGAACAGTACAGTGCATTTTCATGCACTGTAATAATAAGAAGTTGAAGAAGACTAGGAAGAACAGTACAGTGCATTTTCATGCACTGTAATAATAAGAAGAATAGGAAGAACAGTACAGTGCATTTTCATGCACTGTAATAATAAGAAGAATAGGAAGAACAGTACAGTGCATTTTCATGCACTGTAATAAGAAGCCTAGGAAGAACAGTACAGTGCATTTTCATGCACTGTAATAATCTGAGCAAAAACAATAGGGCTTTCAGTGGCTGTACCTCGGTGCTCGGGCCCTAATAATCTGAGCAAAAACAATAGGGCCTTGCACCTATGGTGCAGCCACTTCAGTGGCCGCACCTCGGTGCTTGGGCCCTAATCAAAGTGCTTAGCTGCTACCTAGCTTTTTCTTCTGTGTTCGAAAGTGTGTTTTCATTGGTCTCATTCACAAGCAATGACAATAGAGAAAAGTTCATGTTTTCACACACCTATTTAAGAGTCCGGAACTAGGGCCGCTGCAACTCCTTCTGCGATGGTTTTGTAGTAGAAATTCTGGATTACTAACAAATCTTGTTAGAAGTGAATATTAATTAACATTTATTACTTAGAAGTGATTAACATTATATTTTCATATATTATTTGTATGCTTTTCTATACATTCAATACTGTGCAAAACTTTGCTTTGTCATTTGCTCTCTCCATGTTGCGAATTTCTAATAAAGGTCTTGCGACCCCCTTTTGTCACAAGCTAAGGGTATTCTGCCTGAGGCAGTAATATTACGAAGACCCTGACAGAGAACATGCTACGACCAGAAAATGCTGAGGGATGTATATGTATTGTATAGACCTATTATCTTGCTTACTTGGAGTGCCCACATGACTTGCGTATGGCACATGGATCACATGCTATGTCCAAGAAGTGTCCATGTATTGTTGCATGTATGAGGAGTTTTGGAAAAGACCATTGTACCCATGTGATTTGAATTACCACAATGTAACTAACCATGTATAAGAATTGCCTTGCCCTAGAGATCTTTGAACAGTGTTATCAGAGCTATGATGTGGCTAGTGACTTGTTCCCGGTATCGTGAATAAACCTGCAGTGTTTTCTCACACCTGAGTGTGCTTGGAGATTTTTGACCACAGTTTCGTCTTATCTATGGTTTTGTCTCATCGCCGCCGATTTTTGGTGTGAATTGGGCATTATTTTTTTGATGTGCAACGCTACTATAGTTCTAATAGGTTGCAACATATTGGCACCTTTAAAAAACCAAACATTTTCAACCTAGACTAAACCCTGAATAGCCTCAGCCTAACTTACTAACATTGCTTTTCATTTATATGTATCTTAGGTCTTGAGAATGAAGGCTGGTTTGACCCCTGGACACTCCTCTATGCTTTCAGACGCAAAGCTTTGTCAATGGGAGTTGAGCAGTGCTTTGGAGAAGTCACAGGTTTGTGCTTGTTGACTTTTAATGTAATCGTTTGTATATGGTATTTGGCAGACACTTTTGTCCAGAGCAACCTGTCTTGCAGTATATAAATATTACTGTAAAAGGATAAACACTATATTTGGACCGGTGTCGCTGTTTTGTGAATAATCTTTTGACAAATCAGACTCAGATAGACATTTTAAAGCAGGGGTGCCCAACCCCAAAAATAGAATAGAGGGTTGCGGGCAAAAACTAAATGTTCAAGTCGTGGACCATTAAATTAAATGTATTGTATTTGTGCATAATGAACATTCTAGAAAAAGTAGACCATTGTTTTGAAAAAATACAAACACTACTATTTACTATGCTTTTCTTTGCAATGTGTACATTAATATCATGAAATGCATCCATAGCTGTTTTAAGGAGTAGAAATATAATGAAGCAATCAAATTATTTGAAGAAAAGCATATGGAGCACTTCTGTGTCTTGGAATAAAGTTATCTGCACAATATTAATTAATAATTTATATAGAACACAACATGCCCCTATGGGACAAATGGACACATTCGTCAGAACAGTCTTTTTTTCCCCTCCAGGGAAAAATGGAAACCATATTTGTAATGTGTTTCTATACATTTGAAGTTGAACACATAAGGAATGATAAAGTAGATATTCATACAGTATTAATACACACAGGGCCAGATGTACTAAGAATAGCGATCGTAACGTTTTTTTGCGCCAAGGCCAACACGCAGAAAGCACACGCTATGATACTTCAGTTTACGTCCTATTTACCAATCCTGAAATTCGTTGGATAATCTGCGCCGTTCTCCGCCCCCTAACGCAGTTTGCGAAGGACAACAACGGAACGACACTTCAATCAGAAGCGCAGTTGAATGAAGTTAACTGATGACAAAATTTAAAGGAATCCGACGTTTAGCGATCATGAAATAATACAATGCATAATGTCAACAAGCAGGAAGATAATTTAGAGCAGTAGTTCTACTCGAACTAGGCTTACTTGTGCACGTAGGCTATGGAAGATTGATCAAATCTAACAAGTAGGAAAGTTTAAGAGGATGGCGTGAAAGTAAAAGTAAACATTCGAAAAGCCACCGAAAGTTAAGGTTGCTTTTGATGTAGTACAAAGACCCAAAACTGGTGGTCTAATTAGCGATTTTGTTGTCTTTGAATGATTCTCTTATAGATGCATTTAACAGCAAATCGCATTTAACACCTGCTTTTACAAGGCGGAAATATTTAGGCGCAAAATAGACGTGCGCTTTCATGGGCAGTTTTAGTACATACAGGGGAATACATAATTAGGCGCATTTAATGCTTCTCCTCCCATCTTTTTACACGAACCTCCTACTATCAGCTGACACTCCCATAAATCCATATGCATGAGACGGAAAAGCGCAATTTGCCATTTTCAGCTCCCGCGACAGGCAGTCTGTGCCTTCACCTCATTGCGGCTTGTTAACTCATTCACTGCCATTGACGTCTTTAAACGTCAATTTAGACACATACGTTGACTGCCATTGACGTCTTTAAACGTCAATTTAGACACATACGTTGACTGCCATTGACGTCTATAGACGTCAATTGCATTTTTCAATGGGGAGGGCTCATGGGTGGGCTTGGGAACGATCTGGCAAAGTTTCAGGCTTGTAAATAGACTGTGTTTTGGGTGGTGTACTGTGTTTGGTTTTCACAAAACATAGCGCTTGGAGTTCAGTGCAAAAACACATCTGAATATTCTGCTACCATTTGGAAAAAGCTTTTATGGTCAGATGAGACTAAGATTGAACTTTTTGGAGACTAAGATTGAACTTTTTGGACTGAGCTCCAGGCGCTTACCAAACACAGTATACACACCCAAACCCACCCAAAACACACCATACCTAGTGTGAAGCATGGTGGGGGCAACATTATGTTGTGGGGATGTTTCTCTTCAGTGGGGACTGGGCAATTTGTCAGGATAGGAGGGAAAATGGATGCTGCCAAGTACACCCAAATGATTGAGGAAAACCTGCGTCCCTCTGCTAGACAGCTGAATATGGGCAGGTCATTCGCCTTCCAACACGGCAATGATCCTAAACATACTGTCAAAAGAACAAAGTTGTGGCTTGTGGCCCTGACTTAAATCCTATAGAAAATCTGTGGATTTACTTGAAGAGAGCAGTCCATCACCATTCCCTACAGAATTTGACTGAATTTTAACAATTCTGCACGGATGATTGGGCAAATATTCCCCAATCTAGGTGTGCAAAGCTATAATAGAGACATATCCAAACAGATTGAGGGCTGTAATGAAAGCAAAATGAAGCTATACAAAGTATTAAGTCAGGGGTATGATGACTTTTCCAACCCTGTTATTCTAGTTTTTAATTTTTTATTAATTTTCAGAACTGTTAACTTTTTTTTCATTATTTTGATGTTGTACAGCTAAATTTGTGAATAAAACTGAAAAAGATTGTTTTTAAAATGGGTTTTGATTTGAGGCTGTAAGACAAAAAAAAGTAACTATTTCAAAAGGGTATGATGACTTTCTATAGGCACGGTATGCCACTACTATGGACGTGAATACCATAGCATGCAATATCTGGTGAACATCGATTTTTTTTATGTCATAGAGACACTAAACATGATCACCCTAGATTACGCTATTGCTCATAAATATCGTAATAATTTTTTTAAATGAGTAATCGGTCTTGTAGCCTACATCTCACTTCAGGATTGACCAACATTATCCCAATACCGAAAACGTGCACAGACCTGAGCTGAATGCCTAGTTTTACAAATGTGTTATCACATAACTGCTATCGTAGTACCACATAATTTAATATTTAATGTGCAGCCTCAATATGTCTAGATAGCCTATAGCCTATTGTATGTCTAACTTGCTTCTGGTGTAACCGTGATTTTACGACATATGTAAAGTAATTACCGTTTCCTAACTGTAGGGGGACCCCGAGAGCAAAACTTCCATGGTGTTGCTTTAACATATGTAGCTTTACCGGCTCGCTAAATGTCATTTTTATAGCCAGGTTTCATTTGGACTTTTTTTTTTGAGCAAATGTGCAGACGTGCAGTATATATTACTTGAAGTGTTAAAATAGTATTTATTTAGTAAATAATTCAATATTTAATTGTTTGCCAACACAACAAGTACAAAACCTTATCATTATACCATGAATGACAGACATATATTGACGGAATGTCAGCGACTAAATTGAGAACTGATTTTCTCAAATCAACTAAGTATGGGAGTGTGAGAGAGATCTAGTAAGAGTGTGAGTGAGAGTGAGAGTATGAGTGAGTATGAGAGAGATCTAGCAAGAAAGAGATTAAATGAGATATGGACTCTGACTACAACCTTCCATAGAGTGTGCTTCCCTTTTTGGCCTCACGTGTTATGTCACTTTGCCACACTTGGAAGACTTTTTGTTTTCTGGAGATAAGTTGTTCTATCTCAGTGTCAGTGTCATCATTTTCATCAAACCATCAACCCCTCCCCACACACACTTAACCCCCATACACACACAATGTTTCATTACTAGGGGTGATAACCCCCCCCCACACACACACGCACTCTTTTCTTCCACCATATTGGATTTTGTTGAAAGCTTAACTAAACACTATATAAATCAAGTGACACTAACTTTTTTTTCTTTTATATATATATACAGTACAGGCCAAAAGTTTGGACACACCTTCTCATTCAAGGAGTTGTCTTTATTTTCATGACTATGACTATGATGAAAATTGTAGATTCATACCGAAGGCATCAAAATGATGAATTAACACATGTGGAATTATATACTTAACAAAAAAGTGTGAAACAACTGAAAAAATTTCTTATATTTTAAGTGCTTTTAATACTGCTTTGCACACTCTTGGCATTCTCTTGATGAGCTTCAAGAGTCACCTGAAATGGTCTTCCAACAGTCTTGAAGGAGTTCCCAGAGATGCTTGGCACTTGTTGGCCCTTTTGCCTTCACTCTGCGGTCCACACGGTGGTTGGAACCAAAGATCTCAGATTTGGAGTCATCAGACCAAAGCACAGATTTCCATGGTCTAATGTCCATTCCTTGCGTTCCTCAGCCCAAACAAGTCTCTTCTGCTTGTTGCCTGTCCTTAGCAGTGGTTTCCTAGTAGCTATTCTACCATGAAGGCCTGATTCAGGCAGTCTCGTCTTAACAGTTGTTCTAGAGATGTGTCTGCTGCTAGAACTGTGTGGCATTGGCCTGGTCTCTAATCTGAGCTGCTGTTAATGTGCGATTTCTGAGGCTGGTGGCTCGGATGAACATATCCTCCGCAGCAGAGGTGACTCTTGGTCTTCCTTTCCTGGGACGGGCAGTTTCTTTGTAGCGCTTGATGGTTTTTGCGACTGCACTTGGGGACACTTCAAAGTTTTCCCAATTTTTCGGACTGACTGACCTTCATTTCTTAAAGTAATGATGGCCACTCGTTTTTCTTTACTTAGCTGCTTTTTTCTTGCCATAATACAAATTCTAACAGTCTATTCTGTAGGACTATCAGCTGTGTATCACCTCTGACTTCTGCACAACACAACTGATTCCCAACTCCATTTATAAGGCAAGAAATCCCACTTATTAAACCTGACAGGGCACACATGTGAAGTGAAAACCATTTCAGGCGACTACCTCTTGAAGCTCATCAAGAGAATGCAGAGTGTGTGCAAAGCAGTAATCAGAGCAAAGGTGGCTACTTTGAAGAAACTAGAATATAAGGCATATTTTCAGTTGTTTTACACTTTTTTGTTAAGTACATATTTCCACATGTGTTAATTCATAGTTTTGATGCCTTCATTGTGAGTCTACAATGTCAATAGTCAGGAAAAGAAAGGAAACTCATTGAATGAGAAGGTGTGTCCAAACTTTTGGCCTGTACTGTATATATATATATATATAACTATATTTTTTGGGCTTTTATGCCTTTAATGATAGGACAGTTGAGAGAGACAGGAAGTGAGTGTGAGAGAGTGTTGGGGTGGGATCCGGAAAGGACCACGGGGCGGGAATCGAACCCGGGTCGCCAGCGTGCGGTGCAGGTGCCCCAGCCAGTCGCGCCACGGCTGGGGCCAACTGACACTAACTTTCAAAGTATGCTTACATTGTACTGGTCAAATAAGATTAATGTAAGATATAAAAAGAATGTAAAATGTTTTTTTATTCACCAGGTTTTAATCACAGAGTTCACTCCGTAGAAAACAAAGAGATGGGACGACTTCACATCAAAAGGATTACTCATGCAAATGTATGTTAAACATCCAGTTATGACAACTTTACTTTTTGTGATTGAATGATAGTACTATTTATTTTTCTCATGTTATCTCCTTTCACTAGGTGCAGATGCCAAACAGTATAGAATTCCAGCCTGTAGAGTGTACTGTTGTGATCAATGCAGCAGGTGCCAATTCTGGAAAAGTAGCAGAAATGGTTGGTATTGGCTATGGCCCGCAAGGAATGGTGAAAGGGACTCCTATACCAGTTGAACCCAGAAAAAGGTAAGTGGTCATGATGCCTAGCCAGAAATGCAAAACCACCTATCAGATCTTGTTTGAAACAACATATCCAAAAGATTAGGCTTCTTAAATGTACTGTATGCTGTTTTGTATATAAATAAAGATTACACACAGATAGTACACACACATAGTTTCATCATAACGCATTTAAACATATTTGAAGGAAATACCAATGCATGTAAAGTTGTTTTGTTGAAGTTGTGTAAAGTTGAATTGCTAGAGTTGCTAGTTGCTACCCTAGAATTAGGGTTGTGACCGTGGTATTGTAATCATTTTGGTTTCTATGGCTGCTATTAGGTTGACATTATAGTTGTTTTTGCTAGAGTATACTTGCTAGGGTGAACTTGGTGGTTACTATGCTACATAAAGCTGCAATGCAGTTGCTAGGATAGTTAGTTAGGTAATTTAACTAACAATTACTTAAATCTTTAATAATAATAATATTTATTTATAGAGTGCTTTTCTAAACAACATTACAATGTGTTTCACCTAAAAGAATAAGCAGAACAACAATTAAATGGCTGAAAACAATACAAATTCAATTCAATTTTCAATTCAAGTTTATTGTCATATACTCATAAAAAGAATATATAAGTAATGAGATTCATTGTGCTCAAGTGTCCAGAAATAAATTAGAAAGAACAAAAATAAATGAATAAATAAATAAGAGGAAAAGTGCCATCTTAAGGGGGGTTCCCAGGACAGTTTAGCATCCTGATGGCTTGAGGGTAGAAACTGTCCTTGTATCTGCTGGTACGGGTCCTTAGACTCTTGTATCGTCGGCCTGAAGGTAGGAGGGTGAAGAGATGGTGGCTGGGATGACTGGGGTCAGAAACTATACGCTTGGCCTTTCTTCTGCAGCGCTGACTGTAGAGGTCCTGGATGGATGGTAACTCAGTCCTTGTAATACGCTGTGCTGATCTGATGACTCTTTGTAGCGCTTTTCGATCCTGGGCAGTGCTATTACCATACCATGTTGTTATGCCACCAGTCAGAATGCTCTCTATTGTACAGCGGTAAAAGTTGGTCAGTATCTTCTGGTCCATGCCAAATTTTCGCAGACGTCGCAGAAAGAAGAGCCGCTGTCTTGCTGTCTTTGTGATCACACCTATATGGTGTGTCCAGCTCAGATCCTCACTGATGTTAATGCCCAGGAATCTGAAGCTTTTGACTCTCTCCACTGCTGCACTCCCGATGTGAATGGGTGCGTGTCCTTCTCCCTGCAGCCGCCTGTAATCCACTATCAGCTCCTTGGTCTTTGTTACATTGAGCAGCAGACTGTTTTCCTGACACCAAGATGTCATTGCTGCCACCTCTGCTCTGTAGGCACACTCATCACCATTCTTGATGCAGCCGATTATGGTGGTGTCATCAGCAAACTTAATGATGGTGTTGGAGCTGTCAGTGGCTGCACAGTCATATGTGTACAGTGAATACAACAGAGGGCTTAACACACAACCATGTGGAGCACCAGTGCTGAGTGTTAGACTGGAGGAGGTGATGTTACCTAGCCGTACTGCCTGTGGCCTGCCTGTTAGGAAATTTAGTATCCAGCTGCACATGGAGGGACTGATTTTCAGGTCTTGCAGTTTCATGATGAGCCTAGCTGGTATTATGGTGTTGAAGGCGGAGCTGAAGTCGATAAAGAGCATCCGTACATACGTGTTGTTCTGATCCAAGTGAGAGAGAGCAGTGTTCAAGGCCAAAGCTACAGCATCGTCTGTAGACCTGTTAGACCTATAGGCAAACTGAAGTGGATCTAATGCAGTAGATAGACAGGATGTGATGTGGTCTTTGACTAACCTCTCAAAGCACTTCATCACAACAGAGGTCAGAGCGATAGGGCGGTAGTCATTTAAACAGCTCACTGATGATTTCTTAGGGACTGGGATGATGGTGGCCCTCTTAAAGCATGTGGGGACTACAGACTGTAGCAGTGAGAGGTTGAAGATGTCGGTTAATACCTCTGCCAGTTCAGAAGCGCAGGCCTTAAGAACACGCCCTGGGATGTTATCTGGTCCTGGAGCTTTATGTGCATTCACTCTTCTGAAAGATTTACACACATCTGTCACAGATACCTGAAAAGGGCAGCAGTCTTGCTCTAACAGTACCTCTGACCTGGTGGGTGTCTCAAACCTGGCATAGAAAGAATTCAGCTCCTCTGCAAGACAAACAGAGGTCGCATCTGCTCTGTGGCTCTTTCCTTTGTAGTCAGTGATGGTCCTTAGCCCACTCCACATATCCCTGGTGTTGGATCCTGTGTAATATGACTCCACTTTTTCTCTGTACTGTCTCTTGGCCAATGGATTTCCTTAATTCATAACGGGCTATCTTGTACTCACTAGGAATACCAGACTGGTAGGCTTCTGTCCGGGCCTTGAGTGCTGAAGACACCTCTCCATTCACCCATGGTTTTTGATTAGGAAAAGTTCGTACAGTCACTCTCGGTACAACATCGTCTATGCACTTACAAATGTAGTCTGATATAATTCCAGTGTAATCATCGATGTTATCCGCGGTAGCTCGAAACATACCCCAGTCTGTTGTTTGGAAACAGTCACGTAGTGTAGCATCTGACTGATCTGTCCAGCGCTGAACTGAGCGAATCACAGGCGGTTCCTGTTTCAGCTTCTGCCTATAAGCTGGCATTAGGAGAACAGATGAATGATCCGATTTGCCGAAGGCTGGGCGGGGCCGGGCTTTGTAGGCATGAGTGTACGGCGTGTAGGCGTGATCCAGGATGTTTTCACCTCGAGTTGGAAAGTCAACGTGCTGATGGTACTTTGGTAAGACTTTCTTGAGGCTGGCTTTGTTGAAATAAGACCATATCAACATTAGCAAGAATAAAGGAAATGTATCTTTTTAAAATAAAAAGTCAGTAGATATAGCTCTTTAGAGATGCTTGCATTGCATTGTGTACGGGGGCGGGGGGGGAAAGTTTGCTATTCACAATTGCAGAGTAACATAAATACATTGTGACTCTAGAGGGAGCTCTATAGCAATGTTCCCTCTAAGCTGCGCGAATGCGCAGGCCAGTCGAAGTGGCCGCGCAACAGATTTTTCAGACCGCGCATATTTTTCAGACCGCACAAACTATTTAGGGGGTATTTTTAAAAAAAAAAAAAATTTCAGGGGTTAAAAATGTGACTATCAAACGCGATGTAGCCTAGTTAGCAAACATTTAAAATACTGACATGTCTGACAACCAAGTCGGATGTAGACAACGTTACAAACAAAGTATTCTTAAGGCTCTTGGCAGGTACCATGACGAAAAGAAAGGCTGAGCAGGTGCTCCAGAAAAAGGTCTGCCTAACATTTAAAAATGAGTGGCTAGATGAAATAGTCCAAACTGACACAAAAGATGGTCCAGGTAGGATAAAACTTTCAGAGATATTTACATATTTGCTTGGAGGCAAAAGCAAAAGGGGAGTTCGCTAGTGGTAAAACTTTGTCCGAGTGGAAGCTTGATTACCTAAAGCAGGGGTGTCCAAACTACGGCCCGTCACGCACTTTAATGCAGCCCGCCGAGCATGCATTAGTTTATCATAGATTTTGCCCGATAGGTTATCATTGGCTGTTCGCTATTTTTCCCAGCAACAGCGTTGGTAAACGTTACAGCAAACTGCTTTACACTATTCTTAGAGAACGTTTGCAATGTCAATGTCAAAGCAGCATGTTACATAGAGATTATACTCTTTATAATCTCCATTGCAATAGATCTAATTTACGTTATTTCAATTCAATTTCAATTTAATTTCGCTTATAGAGCGCCAAAACATTACACATGTCTCATGGCGCTTTACAGAGTTTTAGACATTCAAAGAGAGCCCATGAGTAACAGGGGCAAGGAAAAACTCCCTAGAATTGGAGATACATATAGGAAGAAACCTCAGACAGATCCACGACTCAAGGGCCCAATCCATCTGCCTTGGGTCAGTTACAGTACAGTCATTTGTAGTTTGAAGGTTACAATGACAATGAAAGTTCAAATAGTCCAGTGTAGGGAATAAATTGTCCATTAGTAATCCATTAGTTATTTCGGAAAGTGATGGGTCGCTGGGATGCGTGGGCCAAAGATTCGGGCAGGGAACCACAGCAGGCGATGGTAGGGCAGTCATAGGGATGGCGAAGGCAATGGCAATGGTAGGGTAGTCAGAGGGATGTGACTTCAGGTGTGATGAGGGACAGGCACAGAGATGGTTGATGGCTGGTAATGGTTTACCTCACAGGTGAGGTATAGGGGAAAGGGAAGAGAAATAGAGTGTGTTAGTATTACTGTAAGTCATGATGGTTGGTATTAATAAGTATATCAATGGTGATATAAATGATACTATAGAGGGTTTACAAAACGCTTTTACACACCTCTTTTGTGGGGACAGGTGCGTCGGAATAATGGGAAAAAAAGGTAACTCACATTATCGTTTAGCCATGCTTCTGGATGGAGGGACTCAAGATCCTGTTGGTGGATTGTGATCCCTCCAAGGATTCAAGGAATTTTATTGTCGTACCAGTTCACATTTACATGTTTGTGGTTCGGAATTAGTACTCAGGACCCAGTATGAAGCCATAGAATAATAGTAAAAAACATTAAGTGCCAAAGTGGCATATGCAATATCAATCAATAAATAGATAAAATAAAAAATAGATAAAAGTGCATGTGTAAGTAGGGCCAGTTCATATGGAAGTGGAACTGTATTTGCACTAGTGACATGTGCAGGGGCGGGTGTTCTGCAGAGCATGGCTGGAATTTAACAGTCTGACAGCTTCAGGGAAGAAGCTGTTTCGGAGCCTGGTGGTCCTGCTCTGGATGCTCCTCAGCCTCCTGCCTGAGGGGAGGGGTTGAAAGAGACCATATGCGGGGTGTGTGGAGTCCTTCATGATGCTATGGGCTCTGCTCCTGCAACGTGTTGTGTAGAGGTCTGTGGTAGTGGGGAAACTGCTTCCCACAGTCCTCTGGGCAGCCTTCACCACTCTCTGCAGAGCTTTCCTCTCAGCAGCAGTGCAGCTACCGTGCCACACAGTGATGCAGGTGCAGATGACACTCTCCACTGCGCCATGGTAGAAGCTCTTCAGGACTGAGCTCCCAAGTCCAGCCTGCCGCAACTTCCTGAGGAAGTAGAGACGCTGGTGGGCCTTCTTGACAAGCCGGTAAGTGTTGGTGCTCCATGTGAGGTCCTCAGTGATGTGCACACCCAGATACCTGAAGCAGGGGACTACTTCCACAGCTACTCCTCCGATGTACAGGGGAGGAGGGGGGCGCTGGTTCCTCCTGAAGTCCACCACCATCTCCTTTGTTTTCTTTGCATTGATGCAGAGATTGTTCTCTCCGCACCACTGCACCAGATGTTCCACCTCTTCTCTATACTCAGACTCATCATTGTCAGTGATGCGTCCTAGGGCTGTGAGGTAGGGATGCAACGGTACAGTTTTGCCACGGTTCGGTTTGTATCACGGTTTTTGGGCCACGGTAACGGTTCGGTTTCAATATATCAATATTATCTTGGCTCTAGCATACAGGAGGCTATATTTGCCTTTTCTATTTCAAATCAACAATGTGCTTCTACTTACACTTGCAGAGAAAATATTAAATGCATAGCCTGACACAGATGAAGCAGAATCACTCATTGCCTTGTCATAAACAGGCAATGTTATCCATAGTGCAGTGCAGCATAAAGTAATGTGTAGTTATTTATTTAATAAACTCACTGTTCTTCACACATTTAAAGAAAATACTTAACTGTTATACACCCTCAAAAAAGTAGTGAACAATTCTGAAAATCTTCTCAAAATAATTGGTGAGGTAGTATTATGTGTAGTTTCAAATGGATATTTGATTTGGGAGTGCCTGCCCTGTCCTCTTTTATGAATGTAAAAAATGTAAACATAGACAAAAGTGCAGTGCAGCATTAAAAATATTAGAACAATGAAATGAACATTATTGCAACCTGTTGTCAGGGGGGGGGGGGGCAATATTCCGAGAAGAAAGTGGCAAATTTGCCACTTCACAAAGTGTCTGTTTCCCCTGTGTCTCCTGTCGTGTGTGTGTGTGTGTGTGTGTGCGTGTGTGTGCGAGAGAGTTGTGTGATTGACGAGTGGACGAGCGATTGACTGATTTAGCAGTGAGTTTATTGTTTTTCGAGTGGACACCTCCCGCTGCCCGTAGCCTAGCATGTACAACGTCAGGAAAATAAATGACCCGAGTTTGGAATGACATGTCAGCCTCCCCATCTCCTATAACCTCCCATCCCTACAATATTTTCCAGTAAACTATCAAAAAGAGAATACACTCAGCTGTGTCGGCGTCACGCTTTCTTAGGCTACTCTAGCGAGCAATCAACGCAGGGCAGAAACCACCGGTTACACTGTTACACACAGACTTTATAATGTGGCAAATTTTCGACCTTCTAAAGTGGCAAATTTGCGTCTTTACAAAGTATATATACGTGGCCCTAATACGCCGTCGTATTCGTTATGTCTTTGGGAATTATAGGAATATTGTTGTCGAAAGGCTGCAGCAATGGATGGTTGGGTTTTCGGTGGCAAACTATCTCTCCGTGCTGCTCCACTTAAGGTTACAGCCGGGTGATGAAGGCGCAAGTGGGCCGACATGTTGGATGTGTTACCTTTATTAGGTGATCGTTGTGAAGCAGTGTTTGCAATGCACACTGTGCTTTGTTTACTGACGGTCTTTTTGCCTTGTTCGTGGGCTACTTGGCTACTTCAAATGTCGCCATGATCATGCAGCCGCCGGTAAAGTTTGTTTCTTCTCACATGACTCCTTCATTTGCATTTCAACGCGCTTATTGGCTCTTGGGAAATTCAGTAAAATTCTGATTGGTTGTTGCAAGGTTGACGAGAGGCAAGCTGAACAGTCAGAGAAAACGCATCCCCCGGGTCCTAAGCACTCCTCTCTATCGCTCCCAGGCTACGCGCGCGCAATAACCTTGTATTAAATAAAAAGTTTAATGTCGCGTATACCGAAATATTGCGGTTTAGGTGAGTCTATTGAACCGAACAGGCCAAACCGAACGGTTCAATAAATTATTGAAAACCGTTGCATCCCTACTGTGAGGGCTGTGTGGACCACTGATGAGATGGCGTCATCAGTGGAGCGGTTTTTCCTGTAAGCGTACTGGTGGGCGTCCACAGTGACGTCGATAGAGTCTTTGATTTGGGCCATAACCAGCCTCTCGAAGCACTTCATGACTACTGGGGTAAGAGCAATGGGTCTGTAGTCATTGAGGCCTGTCACTGTGGAACACTTTGGGACAGGGACAATAGTGGCAGTCTTTAGGCAGGTGGGGACAGATGCCAGTGACAGTGACATGTTAAAAATGTCTGCCAGCACCTCAGACAGCTGGTGTGCACAGTCCTTCAGTACTCGCCCAGGAATATTATCAGGGCCAGCAGCTTTGCGAGGGTTAATTCCTTTAAGGGTCTTACCCACGTCAACTGCGGACACACTGAGGGGCGTGTCACCAGGTGGTGGAATGAGTCTGATGGGGCCGGGGGTGTCAGGATCCTCGAAGGGGGCGTAGAACCTGTTGAGTGTATCCGGCAGGGAAGGGTCATTTGGGCATTGTGCCTTTCTGATGTTATAGTCTGTGATGCACTTAATGCCCTTCCACATGCTCCGGGGGTCATTGGTGGAGAAGTGCCCCTGGATTTTCTGAGCGTATGTGGCCTTAGCTCTTGCTATGCCTGCCGCCAGTTCTTTCCTTGCCACACTCAGTGCGGATGTCTCACCTGCTCTGAATGAATCATCCCTGGCTTTCAGCAGTCCTCTCACCTCAGCATTCAGCCAGGGTTTCTGGTTGGGGTAGCAGGTTATTGTCTTGGTGGTGGTGACATCATCAGTACACTTGGAGATGTATCCGAGGACAGAGGAGGTGTATTCTTCTAAATCCACCTCTCCCTCATTTGTAGCTGCTTCTCTGAAGACCTGCCAATCTGTGCACTGGAAACAGTCCTGGAGCACAGAGGCTGCGTCAGTGGGCCACACAGTGACAGTCTTCTTTGTTGGCCTGGTCCTTCTCAGCAGAGGGCGATACGTTGGTGCCAGCAGGAGGGAGACGTGGTCAGAGAGGCCGAGTTGGGGGCGAGGAAAAGCTCTGTATGCACCATGGATGTTAGTGTACACACAGTCCAGCGTGTTATCTCCTCGAGTAGGAATGGTGACATGCTGGTAAAAACTAGGCAGAGTGTCCGTCAGTTTCACGTGATTAAAATCCCCCGCAACCACGTAAAACGCCTCCGGGTGCTTTGTCTGCAGCGAGCTGATGGTGTCGTGAAGCTCCTGTAGCGCTACGTTAGCATTTGCGTTTGCTCCCGGCGGGATGTAAACAATGGTGACGAACACTGCTGTGAACTCTCGTGGCAGATAATGCGGTCGGCATTTTACCGTCATCAGTTCTATTGCCTCGGAACAGTAGCTTTTCAGTTTGTACACCAACCTCCATTCACGTAAACACACAGTCCTCCTCCTATCGTTTAGCCATGCTTCTGGATGGAGGGACTCAAGATCCTGTTGGTGGATTGTGATCCCTCCAGCACACCAGGACCCAGGTGGCATCTCTGTACACTCACATGGTACTAAAAAGGCCAGTTTGGTCTCCGACCTAAAAGATGTTTCATCTAAACGAGGTCGCTTGGCTGGAATAAGACTGAAATTAAAAACTTCTGTAAAAACTGTAAACATGCAAGGTGTTTTGTATTTGCATTTTTCTGACAGATTACTATGAATAATTTGCCTGGTTCTCACATCCTGATCTGTTATGCAGCTCAGACTGGCTACTTTCCTATTGTCTCCCACCTCCCTGGGGAAGAATCAATGGACGTACATCAAAAAGCCTCTGTATGCACCAGACAGAGCTAGAACCAAAGATTCCAGTGATGTTTGCAGAGGCAAGACAGGGTGTATCATAAATTAAAACAATGTTCTGCATTGTTCCAATGCAAGTACCTCGGTTGCGTCAGGGTTAAAAGCCATTTTTAAATTGTTTCTGTATCTCAGGCAAATGAAAAGTAGCTTACGCAGGCTTAGTTGCCATACCGAGCTGCATAACAAAGATTAACTGTAATACTGCTTTCACACCAATATCTGTACGTGCGCGGTGTTGTCTGTGAGTGGCGTGTGTGTATTCACACCAAAAGCGGTCTTCTGCGCGAACTGGCTGCCCAACCTGTCATTTAAAGTCTATGGAGTCCGCGTGGGCACACATTAATATAACTCTTCTCTATTTCAAGCAGACAACGTGAATGCTGGTCTACTCTTCTAACATGTATTGTAAACGAAAACTGACCAAAACCGCGTATGCGCCACACAGATATTGGTGTGAATGCGGCATAAAGTTCAACACTCATAAAAGGTTCCTATGCAATTCACCTTTGTTTTTAAAGGTAAAGTTCATTTGCCTTTTTGGCCTTCCCCGTCTACTTTTCACCGGTGTTACTTTCAAAGGCACCTTTGTCTCACCATCACCTGCAATTGGAGCATCGACCAAGACACTCTTCTGCTCTGGTTGTTTTTGCATGACACCAGTGGTTGCATCATCTGTCTCTTGAGGGACAGTTTCAGAGGTTATTTGCTCAATTTCAAGCAGGGCAACTTGTTTATTCACTTTCCAACAGTGCAACAGATGTTTCAGCATCTGGAACATCTCATACTCGGCCCCACCTGCACTGGCAATAAGTGTTGCCATCTCTAAAGCCACCTGACGCACTGCATTAAATCTGTCATTTCCGCTAACCTCCCTGCTGTCTTCAGGCCTTTTTGTATTTGTTGGAGGGGAATTGGCAGCAACCTCCAATCTAGGCTGAGAATCAACCTTTTGCCATCTCGGGTGAATTAAAGACACGTCATCAAGGAGAAGATTCTCTAATTTCCGGCAGGAAATGATGTGGGCGCAAAGAAGTCCAAATGACATGGACAGTTTGCATGAACACTGTGTCATTTCTTCATTCACAGTGAACAACTTCAGTTTACCCTTGTGGTTACAGTGGACTCTGTAGGTATCGTTCTCCTTTGCAATGCTGATGTCGGAACTCAGTGATTTCTGCAACTCTTCTGAGACGATTTTGAAGCCACTGTCAGTAAGAATATTGGATAAATCCATTGACATCTTATTATCAGATCGAGTGTCCACAAACTGATACAGAGTCATTTTTGACTGTAGGAAATTCTTCTCGCTATCCTGTCTCTCTATGAATCTGATCAACTCAGCAAGGCTTTCACTCATAGAAAGATTTGGCCCAAGAAACACCTTCAGCTTCTGGAAATGGCTTTCAATCCTGTTGTTTGTATGGTTTCCCATGGTGGGCAAATCCTTCCTGAAAAGATGAGCCCACATCTCTTTTTGTGCATCCCAATTCTTAAGAAAGTAGTCCACAAATGTCTTGTCTGGACACTGCTCTTTCAATTTCTTCACGCCTGATTCATATCTTTCCAGGGTTTCACTGTATAGTATTGAGCAGAGTGTGGACAGCAGTTTGGCCTTGATCTCTTTGTTGATAATGAGCTCTGCTATTTTCTTTTTCCAGTACTTAATGACATGGAATGAGCATAAGAGCACTGTCGCTCCCTCAAAGTTATCTTGCAGAACTTTTATCTCAGTGGGGTCTTTATCAACAAAGAACATTCTAATGTTTGGCCAGCTTGAATTCCCTTGCTTGAAAAGACAGCAGACCTTTGAAAGATATTGCTCAGTCTCATGTCGTAGAAAAGCATATGCAACATGTTCGATATTAGCATGCTCGTTTTCTACTGCTAGACATTGAAGCACATAGCCCTGCTTGCTTGTTTTGTAAGTTGAGTCAACAAACACAATATCAGGGTTCCTTTCAAATGCAGAGCACATTGCTGGTGACTGAATGAACAGCATCTGGAACTGTCCAGAACTGTGAGACTCCATTTCAGCTGTGTATCCTTTGTCTTTCAAGTTTTGGACAATACCCATCATCAATTCACCTTCGCTTTGGCCATTTCGAGCACTTTTTTGCACTTGCTGTTTTAGGTTGTGAATATCTTTAAGCATCAGGTGCTTTCCATATTTTTGATGGGCATACGTCTTCAGTACAGATGACTTTACCTAAATGTAAAGAAGATAATGCATCTGTAGAATTAGCTTTCCCCAAATAGCATTCCACTCCACCACTCACCAACCCACAACCCTGACATACACCTGTCTCCAGACACACACACCACCGATTAACTTCTTTTACATACAGTTTTCCATAATGCACACCACTCCCTTTTTTCTAATGGACCAATTTTGTGTTTACAAACATTGTGTTATGAACATTCTACACTGCGCATGTTGGTTGCAGAAAGCCTCGTTACCCAATCCGCTGTAATGTAAATTTTGTCATTTTCAGAAGTGTCTTTTAAGGATTTATCAAGTAATCTTGTGATGAATGATTTTGACACAATCTATCAAGTGTTTATTTGGTATTCCTGGCTCACAATAATAATTATATGCACCTTGAATTTATTTATTTTATTTTTTGAATGTGAAAACGTGTCTGCTTTGTGGAAAATAGCCTAATCCTGGTGAATGTAACCTACAGTGATCAGTTCACAGATGCTGCAGCTCGGGACCTAATGTAAAGCCAGTTGGCTAACAAGCTACATTTCACTATGAAAGATTTTAAGGGAAGGTAATGCCGCATTTGAGTGGGGAAACCTGTGTCAATAGGCTATCACCAAAGCCACAAACTTAATCATGTTGTTGTGGAGATATTTCGTAGTATATGGGAAATTGAATATGAAAAATACATATCCATGTTCTACAAATGTGTTGGAGTTGTTTAACAAGATCAAGAAACTCGAGGATTTTACATAAAGGTTATGAGAGGAACATTTTTTCTGCAACCAGCAGTTTGATTTCAAGCTTTTATGACGTCCTCTCCAAATTGGTCTATAACTGACAATATACATCATTACCCCCTAAATACACAACCAATGCCACAATACAGCCCTACTCTACTCGCTGCCAGAAAGCCCTGCATATCTTAATCAAATCAGTGATTACAATCACCCCACACCCCTTACACTGCCACCCAACCTGGTGGCCCTTCACCCAGCCAACACCACAATGCAAAGCCCCCTAATCACTGCAGGTAATGCACGCTATCCCCAGTTCCGTTTCACTAGGGTTGGGTATTGATTGGGTTTTCTTCAATACCAGTGCCAAATCGATAATCTTAAAACGGGGCTTAAACAGGCGTAAACGGTACTTAAAAACAAAAAGCCCAAACCAATTATTAGTATTATTGTAAATAATAATGATATTATTAAGCCACATATTGACTTTCTTAGCAAGATTTACAACCGCAAACTTTTCAGACTATTCTTCATCAAGCTTCATCATTAAATTGGACATCTTCCTCCTATTCGCAAGAGTTTTTAAACATGTTGTATCCTGGTGTAAGAAGTTTACAGACTGTTCAGCTGTAAGCATTTACAGACTGTTCAGCTGTAGGCATTTCAGTTTACTGTGGCTTCTATGTTCTATCAAGGCAAGAGAACCAGTAATTGCACAAGCTACGTAATGTGCTTTTGAGATGTCTCTTGCAGCTTGGGAATATCAATGTGTAATGTACACAGTATGTGTTTATTTATGATATGAATTGGATATTCAAAATGAATGAGAGAATGGTCTTGGATGTTTACGAAATTGTATGTTTTGCATAGCGACGTCTATTTCACGAAACAAAGAGCTCTGAGACAATTCTTCAGTAGGCTACTTTGCATGGGGACATGCTGCAACACATGCTGCATCTTACTCCTTTAAGTTTAGTTTTACCAATCTTATGGTGCTTTATGTTTATTCTGTAATCTGAGGGAAGATGGTGCACCAAAATGTACATTGTCATTTGGTCTGGTTACTACCACTTCATGTACCCCCCCCCCCCTCCCCCCTTGTCATTAGCAACATTTGCAGTTTGACGCAGCCCATAAAAATGCTTTGAACCATGCAGAGTAACAGATCACCACATGCCAATGGATCACGTAAAAATGAAGATTTTACACAACTTACCTTCAACTGTAGCATACTCGCAATCTCTTCCCTTTCTTCTTTACTCGGGCGCCTCTGTTTTGGATATTTTTGAAAAAGGTCATGAGAGATTCGATGGTTATGGCCATCCGACACCCTAGTCACACACAGTTTTCCCTGTGTTTGGTCACATCGGAGCTGAACCGACATGGTACTACAGCCTGTCCGTAGATAATGTTGAAAAGGCCTGAAATGTTTACCTAATAACAAAGAAGACAGTCAATGAAATGGTAAAAAAAAGGCATATCATTTTACTCACTCATCCAACAACATAATTTGATGATGTTAACTACCACCTAGAGTAATTAACTGTGTCAATATTTTCATCATTAACTAGATTGGACTACACTAAGTATGTGCTGGAGAGTGCAGGGGTTTTAGATTGTTTTAGATACCTTTAGTCTCTCTCCTTCTCCCATAGTGTACACAGGAATATGTAATCCTCGAGTACACTATGGTCTCCTGTAAACTTGTACGGCAGTTGGTAAGCTTTTCTGAACGCTCTACATGAATGGGATGATATCCATTTCTACTCCACTCATGAATCGCCTTCTCTGCCTCCACAAAACTATCAAATGTCTGTCCCTTGTATAAACTGTCTGTCTTCTTTCCCTAGTGTAGCATTAAAGGGTAAAGATAACATAATATGTCACTACTGTACATGAATATAACAACAACCTAGGGTCTATTTTTCAGTGATGCCACTGAAAAGAAGCTACATTAGTATGAAATTAATACAGAATAAGTATGGCTATCAAAATCTATCATAAATCTTGGCGTAAATACAGTTGGCTTACCTAAGTTGTTGTAAGATGAGTTTTAATTGAGTCTACTCGTGGCCATTTTATCAAGACTCCACAAACAACAAATGCGGGAGATATTGCATATAAATTGTGATTGCTAGGTAACGGTAAACAAACCAAAAGATCACATTTTTTTATTTCGCTTACAAACGGACGGTTTTACCCGTTCACTGAGCAAACTTTGTGGAAATTTAGCACCACTTTCCCATCTAAAATATTGTTTTAATAATCCTAAATTGTTAGATTTAGGACTTAGATAGGACATCTCCTGCCAAGATGGTCCGTTTCTTTTGTTGTTACGTCACAGGGTGTAAATAGCTCAGCTATGGAGCCTAGGCTATTTGCACCAGGGGTAAGAAATAAAATTGACGAACTACAGGGGAATGCCCGCTTTCTTAAGGATTACAAAGACTGCTGTGTGATGGCGTTTACGGAGACCTGGTTAACCGAACACGACCAGGACTCAGGCCTGATGATCAGTGGCTTTGGAGCTCCGCACCGCCTAGATCGGAACAGTGAAGTGACGAAAAAAACTCAGGGAGGAGGGGTATGTCTTTATATTAACCAAAGATACTGTACCTCGGTTACAGTGAGAGAACGCATCTGTACCCCTGATGTGGAACTCTTATCAGTGTCGTTACGCCCCTTTTACCTACCGCGTGAGTTTCCTCAGCTCTTCATTACAGTTGTGTATATCCACCCCAGAGCACACGCCCCCTCTGCTTGTAAAACTGTTTACGAAGTGGTACAAAAACTGCAATCCATTTCTCCTGACGCCCCGGCTTTTATACTCGGTGACTTCAACCACGTTTCCCTCAAAAAGTCGGTCCCCAATTTTCACCAGTATGTATCCTGTCCTACAAGACGGGATAAGACTCTTGATCTCTGCTATGGGTCAGTAAAGGAGGCATATAAATCACTTCTGTTGCCTCCTCTGGTCAATGGAGACCACAATTGTGTGTATCTCATGCCCACATACAGAACTGTTTTGAAGAGGGAAAAGGTCTCTACAAAGGACGTCAAAAATTGGACAGAAGAGTCTGTGCAGTGCCTACAGGACTGTTTTGACTGCACTAATTGGGATATGTTTATAGAGGCATGTGGGGGAGATTTGGATCAGTTAGCCGATGTAACATGTTCCTATGCTGCATTCTGTAGAGACATGATTATTCCAAGCAAAAGGGTAAAAATGTACTCTAATAACAAGCCATGGGTCACAAAATCTGTTAAATCCTGCATTCATGCCAAGAAACTTGCCTTCAAACACGGGACTGCCTCTGAATTGTATACAGCCACAAAAGACATGAAAATTGAAATTTTAAGGGCTAAACAGAACTATAAATCAATGCTGGAAAATAAAATGGCTGCAAACCACTTGGGCTCTGCCTGGTCAAGTATGAAGGCCATCGCAGGCATCAGTAACTCAAGAAATATAAGCACTTTTGGAATCAGCATGTTCCAAAATGTTGGAAGGATGCAGTAGCTGTTCCAGTCCCCAAGATAAGCTGCCCCAAAGCACTGAATGATTTTAGGCCTATTGCACTGACATCTATTATCATGAAATCTTTTGAGAAAATAGTAAGAAATGAAATCTTAAAGAAGACTGCCTCTGATATTGATCAATATCAGTTTGCTTATAGGCCACACAGAGGGGTTGAGGATGCCACAGCCACTCTGATGAACATGCTTTTTAAACATTTAGAAGGAAAGGGAACACATGCTCAGCTTTTATTTATATATTTCTCATCTGCTTTTAACACAATTCAACCTCACATCTTAACAGAAAGACTTTTAGAGCAATTTGATCTTAGTAAAAATCTTGTTGGCTGGGTTTTAGATTTTTTAACTGACAGGACACAAAGAGTGCGAGTCAATGGAGTACTGTCTGATCAGATATGTTCCTCCACTGGCTCCCCTCAGGGCTGTGTCCTGTCTCCTCTCTTGTTCATCCTCTACACCAACATGTGTCACAGCAACAGAGAGGGCAGATTTATTTTAAAGTATGCAGATGACTCTGTCATTGTAAGCCTTCTACAAGGGAATGAAACAGGTCATGGTCCAGTTGTCCGGGATTTTGTAGACTGGTGTGATAGGTCCTTTCTACAAATGAACATTTCCAAAACAAAAAACATGTGCATTGACTTTAGGAAACTCACCATGGCTAAGGAAATCACCAACATAAAGGGTCAAGCAGTGGAGTGTGTCAACAAATACAAATACCTGGGGACCATTATTGACAATAATTTAAACTTTGAGGCAAACTGTGAGGCTGCATACAAAAAGGGGAACCAGCGGCTATACTGTCTGAGGAAATTGGCCTCCCTCCACATCGACAGAAAGCTGCTCACTATGTTTTATCACTGCTTCACTGAATCTGTCATCTCTTTTAACCTGGTCTCTTGGTTCAGCAACCTACCCCTGAAAAATAAAAATTCCCTTAACCAAATCGTGAGGTGGGCTAGTAGGCTGATTGGAGAGCCACAGCTGAGCCTGGAGTCCCTACACAGCAGGCAGCTACAGAGGCTAGTTGGGTCAATCTTAGATGATAGATCCCACCCACTACACAGCGAATTTCAGCATCTCCCATCAGGCCGCAGGTATAAAATGCCCGCCTGCAAAACTAAAAGATACAGATGCAGTTTTGTTCCCTCAGCTGTCATAATATTAAATAACACTTAGGCTATTAGATTACACAATTTATCTAACTTATTGACTTCACAGCCTTCTTAATGTACTTATATATTTATTACTCATTCTGGCTTAGTTGCGAGAATCTGTTATTCTGTATTTTATCCCCTGAATTAATTATATATTTATTTATATTTTAGAGATTTAACCATGTCTTTAAGTCTGGAGCACTGTTGCCACTGTTATGTCAATGTCTTCTTGTTTTTTGTCAATGTCATTAATGTTGTCTATGTGTGTGTAAGCAGCCTACTCTTTTTACCTGCAACCAAATCTACCCTTGGGTACAATAAAAGTTACCTTACCTTACCTTACCTTACTCCGATACTATTTACACCCGGGTGCAAATAATCAACATTACTGTTTACACCCGGGTGTGTCTAATCAACAATGCTATTTACACCGATGTCTAACATCCATGTACACTGTCAATAGGCCTGTAGGCTATTTACCAGCTCTACAGTTTTTAGCTGTTTCGCCATGTCTGGGTAACTTACAATATATGGAAGTGATTATACAAATATTAGGCTGATGAGTGGTCATGTGGTAGCTTGATCAAAGGCAAGCTAGTTCAAAGAATTATTTTCTGAGTTGTCTTCCAGGCAGCGCTGCCACTGTTGACTTAAACTTCTACTCAATTGTACAAAACTGAAATAAAACTAGTTTATCTTTGACAGGTTCAAAAAGCACAAACTCTTATTTGCCGCGAGGTAACGTCATCTAAGAAAAGAGAGAGTCGTTCGTACCATGAAAAAAAAGGCATCACCTGAGCAGAGATTCGAACCTTGGATCTCTGAGCCAAAGTCCGATCACGTATCCACTACACTACAGCCCGTGGAGAAATCTCGGGAGATATTGCATATAAATTGTGATTGTTAGGTAACGGTAAACAAACCAAAAGATCGCATTTTTTTATTTCGCTTACAAACGGACGGTTTTACCCGTTCTCTGAGCAAACTTTGTGGAAATTTAGCACCACTTTCCCATCTAAAATATTGTTTTAATAATCCTAAATTGTTAGATTTAGGACTTAGATAGGACATCTCCTGCCAAGATGGGGGGTGTCCTACGAAGCTCGATTAGTGGCTTAGCGAGGTATGTTGCGCTCAAAACCAGGGTATGCTGTCATACGAAAGTGGATTTGTTTTAGCGTCGCTGTATCACCATGGTATCTTATGCTCCCAACCAAACCTGGTCGGGAGCGGGTTATGTGCTTAGTTATAGCTCAAATCGTGAAATATCACCGCCCTCTGACCAATTCTAACCAATCCATTATCTTGAAAAACGAAGGTATCTCATGTGTGCTAATCTGTCATACTTTGAACAGGTCCATCCCCGCCTCTGCAAACATTTTGAATCTCGAAGGCGCTTTTAACTATGTTGTGCGTGCAAATATGTCACTACTATGGACATGCATGCCATACAATATCTGATGACCATCGACTTTTTGATGTTATAGGTTAGACACTAAAAAAGACCACCCTAGATTTCGCTACCGCTCATAAATGCGGAAGTAATCGTTTTTAAACCTAGGCTGTCTTGTGCGTCTCCACGTTTCCCGATTGGTCAAAATCACCCCAACCACGAGAACGCGCACAGACAAATTTATCACATACCTGCTGTCGTAGGATCACTTAACTTAATACCCGAGTTGAGGCTTTGTGCAGCCTCGAAATGTCTAGATAACCTAGATTTGTCTAACTTGCTTCGTAGGACACCCCAATGGTCCGTTTCTTTTGTTGTTACGTCACAGGGTGTAAATAGCTCAGCTATGGGGCCTAGGCTATTTGCACCCGGGGTGCAAATAGACACTCCGTTAATATATTCGGGTGCTCTGCCATTTATGGCTTTGTCTGTTAGAAGTAGAATTTTGAAGTTTTTGTGATCTGCTTTATGTGACTATTGAGTAGAAGTTCTTGATCAATTGTAACTCCTAGATTTTTAACACTTGTGGATGAGGTTAGTGAGAGATCACTATATGTAACCTGTGATGTGGATAGGATATCCCTAGTCTTTTTAGGACCTAAAACCATAACTTCTGTTTTATCTGAGTTCAATAAAAGGAAGTTATTAGTCATCCAAATTTTTATGTCTCTCAGACACTTGAGATCAAGGAAGTCTGTGAGTCTTTAGTCCCTAGTCCTCAGGGCTGACATCGGGATTGGGCCAAGAACCCCTTTGAGTAGAAGCATAATCTTGGTGTCAAATGAAAGCTAACATTCTGGAGATTTTATCCACATTTGCATGACACGGACTGTCATAGAATCAAAGAAGAAGGATAACTTTACACTTTCATTTGTGGGGGTTAAACTTGCAGCATATTTAGCATTTTATTGTGTAAAAGGTAACATGCTAATTTGCTGTTCCTGTATTAGAAATACATCATGATACTTTTACTGATTTAGGCTACTTAATGTAAATAGACTATTTATGTCTATTATGTCTATATTTATGTCTAATGTAGTGTTTAAGCACTAGCCAGCAGTGGCAGCTTCCACTTGTGATTGTGTGTGTGTCTCCTTCTTCAATTGCTGTACCTCCGTTGTCACCTCCTTCTCCCTCTGGTCACCCCTCTGGTCACCCCTCTCTTATCACCTCCTTGGCCATTTCCCTCTCTTTCCTTCTTCTCCTGATATATAAAAATCTCAGTTAGTGTTCAAATGGTTTGAGAAAGGTGGTATCCTAATCAGTTTTTGGAGAATGTGTGTTCCCCCACCAAAAAGTTGGAAAGAATTGTAAACACCATTTGCCAGTGTTGGTCAAGTTACTTGGGAAAAGTAATTAGTTACTGATTACTTATCCAAGAAAGTAATCTGTTACTTTACTGATTACTTTTTCAAAAGTAATTAGTTACTTTACTAATTACTTTACTTAGTTACTTTTCAAAAACACACTAGCTCAGCTACACAACCTCAATATGCTATAAAGCAATACACCTTTCAGCCTTATATATTCTTTCTGCATATTCCATTCTATAAAATAGAATCAAATGCAGTGTTGTGCATAAACGATTTCTGTGAACTATGAACTGCATGCAACACATTTGTAAATAAAGATCTTGAACGTGAATTCCTTCAGATTATGTTAAATGAACAACGAGCGTCACTACTGAGTTCCAATTAAACGTTATGCAGTTAATCTGCTCGGATTGCCTGCATGTCACGCTCCAATCTTTCATCGATGCTGCGGATGTAACCGAACACATGCTGCATTTGTTGCAACAACATTCGAAACGGGCGCGCTGTCGGTGGTAAAACAAAAACAGTAGCCTAAGCCCTGTGACAGCGGCCGCATATTCTGCGCCACCCCTCACTCAAACACACAGAGAATCTGGAATGTATAATTAACCGAAGAGTTGGACCTCCGTTTGGCAAACCTCATAGGCTACTGCAGGGGTAATGTCTGAAAGCGACTAGCCTAGAGAATGATACAGGCTCTACCTAAGCTATTTACGGACATTTTACTCATTGTCTCGCAAAGACTCCGACGGTTACCTACAAACTTAACCTTATGTCCACCGAAAACAAGTTTGAGCGTCAACAACCTCAATTTCGAATTTGAAAAAAAATTTGAGTTGAAGCATCAGTCCAGAGTGAAAGCTATAGGCGAAAGCATAAGTCATCGAAATTAAATGAAAGTAGAAAGAAGAATAAAGTGAAGTAAAGATAAGTAAAACAAGTCCCTGTCCCGAACTATGGGAAAAGTTTAGGAAAACCCCAACTCACGTAGGCTATGAAATGCAGCATGGTCATGCTCTCTCCCGCACTCCGTTGTCTTGCTGATATGCGTCTGTTGTTTACATCTCTCGCAATGCCTTGCACGTTATAGGCTACTGGTTGTCAGACAGTCTCACAAAGCAATTAAAATCTAGGTTTAGTAACGCAGCCTGCTTGCAGGAAAGTAAAGGTAATCTAATTACTGTTTTTGCAATTGTAATCCCTTACTTTACTCGTTACTTGAAAAAAGTAATCGGATTACAGTAACGTGTTACTTCTAACGCGTTACTGCCCATCACTGTTGCCCACTAACTAGCACATTAAGATTGCAAACTGATAATAGTAATAGTAAAAATGATGATAATAATAATGTTGTTTCAATGTTTCACAAGAGCAAGCCTACTCACATGCACCATCATTTAACGTGTGTATGTATAAAGTACAGGCGTGCACGCTCAGAAGGAGTAGCGTAACCTCTGAACTAGCCCACAACAGATAGCTGTCAATGGATGACATCTCAAGTAAATTATGCAATCCCCCCAAAACGTGTGACTGTATTGGAGCAAACAGCAACTTAAATTACAATTCAGTGACATTGGCTCTACATAGTAAATCCCTGGCACCCTCTGGCTTTACCTCATTGGACACTGGCACACGGACATCTATGGGGTATCTCCTACGAAGCTTGATTAGTGGGTTAATTAGCGAGGTATGTGGCGTCGAAAGACCGGGTATGCGGTCATACGAAAGTGTCTCTGTTTTAGCGTCACTCTATAACCATGATGCCTTATGCTGCCAACCAAACCTGCTCGGGAGCAGGTTATGTGTTAAGTTGTAGCCCAAATAGTGTAAAACTACCACCTACTGACCAATCAATTATCTTGAAAAAGCGAAGTTATCCCATGTGTAAGATTCTCATCTTACAGGTGGAGCCTCGCCTCTTCAAACATTTTGAAACTCGCAGGCGCATTCAACTGTATTTACTCATAAATCGGGGGAGTGAAAGCAAAGCGTTTGCTAGCATACATGAACTATGCCACTACTAGAATCTTGAATCTTGGACATGCAATAGCATACATAAATGCGGTGGTCGTTTCTTTTTTTTTTTTTTTTTTAACTCATTGGCTGCCAGCCATTTTCAGTGCAGAGCGCTCCATACTGCCAGACGTTTTACAGCATTTTGACTGTTTTTCCCAGATCCACCGAATGGTGAGCTTTGTAAACACTGACGGTACCAAATGAAAGAGTAGACCCTCTTCTTTCACCAGGAAAAAACGGTTTCTATCGTTTTTCGTTCTTTAGTAATCGTCAGTAGAACGTGGGTTAGTTTTGCTAAAAACACCTGTTTTTGACAAAAAAATGGAGAAAACGATCTTTTTTGTGAAAATCAACTTTTTAACGTTAGCGTTTCAGTAGTATGTCGACCACGATTGCACTGTTATCTCGTCAAGGTTGCTAGGGACTCTGATGGTCGCTATAGACTCCGAACAGGACGGTAGACTAGTTTTTAAGCTAGCACTAGCAAAGTTGTTGTTAGTCTATATAGAAATATTCAATGTAAATGGATCATACCGTTCACGTGTTTTCCATCCTTGATGTAAGAAGTGAGCATATTTATTCCCTGCACCGCATGCAAACTAGATCCACTGTGGTCGATCTTCAGTGTGTTAGCTTGTTGTATGTCTCTGCATGTGCACTCTGCAGGCAGATACTAATCATCCAAATGGCACTGCTTCCATCTAGCGGTTCGGATCGCTAGTACAGTCTGTTTACAAGCCTGAAACTCTGCCAGATCGTTCCCAAGCCCACCCATGAGCCCTCCCCATTGAAAAATGCAATTGACGTCTATAGACACATATAACATATGTGTCTAAAAATTTACGTTTAAAGACGTCAATGGCAGTGAATGAGTTAATAGGCGATCTTGCATCTCCATGTTTCATGATTGGCAACAACACCGAGAATGGTTATTTGACTTATTTTGGGTTGAATGACGGCTGTCTCGCATAGTTTCCCTTTGATACCCCGAGTTCAGGCTTTGTGTAGCTCGATATGTCTAGATAGCCTAGATATGTCTCACTTGCTTCATAGGATACCCCACTAGCCAGCCAACTCCAGTCAACAAATCATCTGCTAATTTAACAGCTAACTTAGCAATAGGGGTATACCTCTTCCTCTTTTTGGCTGGTGTCAACCAACAATGAAAACATTTTGTCTGGCTGCCTTTCAGTGTCCTTTTAATCTTTCCACCCATTAGCATGCACCTGTCAGCTTTCTCCTACCATTCATCCCAGCGACAAAATGGTAAACAAACCTTCGGTAGAGAAAGCAGGTTGGGTAATACCAAGTAGTCGGTGGGCTGGGGGTACATTACAGAATATTTAAAACATGATACTATCTTGCTGGCAAATGAAATAAAAAAGAAAACAAACTAAAGTTATTCATTCAGCATATTTCATATTTAGCTTAATCTGAATGATGTGATGATATGGGAGTTACAGCTTCACAAAACCTGGTGTCAGGCCTCAATTTTGTTTCAAGGCCATTTCAAGTGGCCCAAATATGGGCAGTTCCAGAGATGCATGTTACCCGCTGAAAGAGAAAACAATATTCAAGCCTCTGTAACCCTTTGCCAGTACATCACACAGTCACATGGACTGTTTCCTAGAATTCCTCAGACTGTCAGCTTTCAATAGAGGCCAGGTTTGTGATGATGTGCCCTCCTGAGTAGATGATGTGGAATGCCGGTAAAAGCACCCAAAATGGGTCCTGATACAAACTGTAACCCATAAGAAGCTTTTAGAAGACTAATGTCTCTTGAAAGAACCCTCTTGAAAGATCCACAACTGTTACCGGAATGGAGTGTACTGGGCAACTAATTTCACCAACATGGAACCACTGATGAAAAGAGTCTTGAATTTGACCTACCGTTTATTGCTGGTCGACATAACAGACGTCCACTAATAGATAGTGTTAATGTTTGTGTGGAATACACTGCTTCCACTCGCACTGCTCCTTGCAAGCATATTGGGTGTGTCAAACAGGCAGCCCTGAGTGAGCGAGGGAGGAACGTCAACACAGGTTCAGTTCTTGCAGACTTGTGGATAAAGCAAAAGGTCAAAGTGAAAACTATTTTGGACAGCCTACATCTTGGATAGTGAAAGCCAAAAGGTAGCCTACTCTGAGACTTGTCTGTAAAAGATATTGGAAAGCCATATAAAGGGAAGTAACACTTAGAACTTGGCACCTCGCAACCTTTTTAAAGAGTTCAAAAAATGATTGTTTAAGAAATATGATATGGAAAACACCATTGTATGATAAGCTCCAAGCCCATCCCCTCGATTATAGGCTAAAGACACCCATGCAATTCGTATAGATCCGCTGAGTTTTCTTTGGGGTGGGGGGGGGTTATTTCGGTAGCCTAACCTATTTTAACACAGGCAGCTGACAATGATGACGGGTTTGATGGCTCTTTCAGAATATCACTCCGCAAGCCTTGTCCGTTCTCTAATGGATTTCATTGAAAGTGAAAGCTGACGGATTGACGAATGTTTTAAAAGACATAATTGATGAAGTTGTTTTTTTTGTTTGTTTGTTGGCTTTGCCTCAAAACCAGGTCTGACCTGGGTTGGTTGCAACCTGACCCCATGGCTTAGTGACTGGTCTGGTCTGCCAAAAGCTCACGAGAACCTTAAAGGAACACTTCACTTTTGTCGGTTAAAGTTTTTTTTTTTTGCTGAATCTAGTAGAGTAGGTGTACCTCTTTAAGATTTAAGAGGGTGCCCGGTGATATCCCTTGGGCAATTTTGTATATTAAGCCTTTCTTGTCCAATGTGTTGAATATAAGGCAGATATGGATGAGTTTCCTCTCTCACTCGGAGAACAAAATCTCCACTTCACAAGCATCTACATACACCAAACTTTTCAGTCTTATACCTAACCATGTTTAGAATGATTTTGCAGAGGGGTTTGTTGATATATGATTCTTAGCCTGATTTACATGACATTTTATTCCAAAAAACATGGCGAAAATGGATTTTTTAAAGGCTGGTATATAGTATTTTCTGATTTACTGAATAACTAAATGAGATATCCATAATTCCCTCTCTAAAATACTTTTCATCTCTTATGTCAACAAAATGAAAAGAAAAAAATTGAAACTGGCTTTGTCCAATGTTCAGATTTGATCTTTTTACGTTTATGCAAATCAGCGCATATTTAATTACATCATACCTAATTTGCATATTAAAACATTAAATTTCAGAAAACTTGTAATACATTTATTTTTCATATTGATCTAAGTAATCAACTGGTGAAGTTTCATAGTGATATCTGCTTGTTAATTTTTTTACCCTATTCACCTGTAGTATATCCGCCTTATAGTCAACACATTGGACAAGAAAGGCTTAATATATGAAATTGCCCAAGGGATATCACCGGGCACCCTCTTAAATCTTAAAGAGGTACCCCTAGTCTACTAGATTCTGCAAAAAAAAAAACTTTAACCGACAAAGCCAGGTTCACCTAAATTATGGCATTTGGCTCCCGGACTATAGTGTGTGCACTTGTAAAACTAGTGACTAGTCACAGTAGGGCCTACCATTTATTTAAAAAAAAAAAAAAAAAAAAAAAAGATTTTTTTATTCTAAATAACGAACGGTGTTTTAAGGACAGAATAGACCATGCCCGTAGCAAGCAATGTTAAAGCCATACAGAGAACATTCTAAAGCAGCCAAATTGCAGAAACAGGATCAATCATCGAGATTTCAGTGTCAAAAACTCGTTTGCATGCTAGGCAATACAGAAAACGGGCTTAAAGTGTAAAATACCGAACTATTCCTTTAATATGTGGACCAAACATTGGATTCATAATAGAAATAACAAGTAGTCGCAAACGTCACTAATAGGTGGATCGCAGTCCAGATCCGACTTCTGATGAGGTTGAGTCAGAAGTTGCTATGGTGATGAGACTCACTGACAGCCTAAAAGGGAAAGCAGAAGACGAGAGAAGACGAAGCAAGAGACAATCAGATTAATAAATAAATTAGCAATAAATCATGTTTTTCAAATCATGAAGGAGAAAGCTAGACAGTTAGAACAGAGCTTTCAAACAATATGAGACAAAACAACAGGATTTAATAATGAAGTCCGACACAATGGTTTAGATGTATTTGGTCTATAAGAATAAACCATTTATTTATTATTAAGCAGATGATACAGACAATACAAATGTAACAAATGCATGATCAGTTATACACAAAGTAAATATACTGCATATTCATTTGAGACCATTTCGGAGTAGAGACAGAATTAGACCCACTAGAAGTCTCCACCCATTAGATGCTATAATAATGCGAATATGGTATTGACCATTTGTACAAGCGTGGTCAGTGCTACAAATTCTTCAGGCATAGCATGCATGATTAAGTTTTTGATTACATACAATAAAAGTAATGAAGATCTTTGAAGTTGTCTTAGACCATAATGTCTATGCTTCTGGCTAATTGTTACTATTACTACTATTACTATTACTATTGTGTTTTTAGATACATCTATGTGGTACACTGTCCACATGGACCAGGAATGGACACCCCTTTCTTAGTTGATTACTCAGGAGTATATCTCAGAAGGGAGGGACTTGGAGGGAACTACATCACTGGACTGTCACCCGATGAGGTAATAAAATAGTTCTAATTGTGTGTGTGTGTGTGTGTGTGTGTGTGGTGGTGTTTAGATGTTAAAGGGATAGTTCGGGTTTTAAGACACGAAGTTATATTGGTTCCCTGTCAGCAACGTTGTGCATCAGCACTGACTTACCCCCCGACAGCGTCCTGTGAGCCGAGATCCAGCCGGTTTTTGATGCTGAAGAAAGTAGTCCGGCAAGTTGCTGGAGTCACGAAAGTAAAGTGTTTTTCTTCTCAAAACCATATGCGTTCAAAAGAGTGATATATTTGCACCACAAAAATGTTGTCCAGGAAAAATTCAAACCTCGTTATCACTTGGCACTATTTTTCTCGATTCCTATCACTGCGCGCTACTGACAGCTGGACAACGTTTTTGTGGTGCAAATATATCACTCTTTTTGACGCATATGGTTTTGAGAAGAAAAACACTTTACTTTTGTAACCCCAGCAACTTGCCGGACTACTCTTCAGCGTCAAAAACGATCAAAAACCGACTGGATCTCGGCTCACAGGACGCTGTCGGGGGGTAAGTCAGTGCTGATGCACAACGTTGCTGACAGGGAACCCACATAACTTTGTGTCTTAAAACCCGAACTATCCCTTTAATACTCTTGTTCTTTCAGGTAGAAGAGCCGAACTCTACAAACCTTGATGTTGACCATGATTTCTTCCATGAAAAAATCTGGGCAAATTTGGCTCATCGTGTTCCTGCTTTTGAATGTTTAAAGGTAAGTCTATGATTTGGTCATCATTAATGTGTTAACAACACATTTCTGCCACCTCAGCAGCTGAAAAACGCACTTGAGGATATTTACGGTCTGACATGTTTATTCATTGTACAGCCGCGAATGAGCTGAACGCAGAAGTTTCGTAGGCGGGGCAATCACAAGATGTAAAATGACATAAAACTCAGCCAATAGGCTATTAAAACTAACTAAACTACTTGACAGTGATTGGCCAGCTGTTGACAACGTATCTACAGTGCCTATAGAAAGTCATCATACCCTTTTGAAATAGTTACTTTTTTTGTCTTACAGCCTGAAATCAAAACCTATTTTAAAAACAATCTTTTGCAGTTTTATTCACAAATCTAGCTGTACAACATCAAAATAATGAAAAAAAAGTCAACCGTTCTGAAAATTAATAAAAAAAAATAGAATAACAGGGTTGGAAAAGTCATCATACCCCTGACTTAATACTTTGTATAGCTTCCTTTTGCTTTCATTACAGCCCTCAATCTGTTTGGATCCTGAAAATGAAATTAAGCCAGTCTCCCCCAGAGTTAGAACAGTGAAAAAATCCCTGTTAAAATCCGTCCGGGCATTGTCCTGCTTTGGGAGCAGCGTTTTTAGCTTTAGCTTAGCACAGTTGCTGTAAATGAAGGGTGTCAGTTAGCACGTCCTCCAAAAAAGTGACTGAGACATCTAAATTTTTTTCTAAATATATCTTGTGAGACGTGTGTTCAGAACGAGCACAAATCATAATGTTAAATCGAACAAGGCTATTACCTGGGCAGATATTTACTTGGAACTATATTCAGCCTCATCACAGGCGAAGCACAGCTAGTCTCACGTAGCCATAGCACATAGCACTTGAAAACTCCTAACTTCCAGATTCGACTGGAACTTCACAGGATGGGATTCAAGTGCTGCTGCCTGAGAACTTTGCGCCTATTTAGCGGTGGTTCGCCTGTGATGAGGCCGAATATAGTTCTAAGTAAATATCTGCCCAGGTAATAACCTCGTTCAATTTTGCATTATGATATGTACTCGTTTTGAACACATAGCTCCCAAGATATATTTAGAAAAAAATGTAGATGTCTCGGTCACTTTTTTTGGAGGGCGTGCTAACTGACACCCTTCATTTACAGCAACTGTGCTAAGCTAAAGCTAAAAACGCTGCTCCCAAAGCAGGACAATGCCCGGACGGATTTTAACCGGGTTTTTTTCACTGTTCTAACTCCGGGGGTGACCGAGACTGGCTTAATTTCATTTTTGGGTGGAGTATTCCTTTAAAAGTTACTTTTCTTAGTAACTAATTACTTTTGATATACAGTAACTGGTCAACTAATTCAATTACTTTTAAAAGAAGTAACTAGTAACTGTAACTGAGTACTAATTTTCAGTAACTTGCCCAACACTGATTACAACCAATTGAAAACATGCAACGGGCGGGACGTTCTGAAATTTGGAAGGGAGTGCATGCACTGCTGTAGCCAATCAACCATGGTGATTTTGTGTCAATCTGGGAATGAGTGCTGCAGACATGGCTTATCACAGGTAGGCTATTCAGGGCAGCAGGTGTTGGGGCGTTTCATTCCTAATTTGTAACAGTCCGGTGATGTAGACTCGCCAGAGAAGTGCAGGACTACGTCAGCATTCCAATAGCATTTTGGACCAAAATGGCATGGCATGTTTCAACCTGTAGAAAGTGTGGAGAGCTATATCTCCAATACAAAATCATACGAAATGTTACTTTTATCTGGAAACACTATTTTTGTCAATATTAACCTTGGTAATAGTGTAGATTGAATTACTTATGAGTAATTTCAATCAATCAACAGCTCAGAAAAACATATTTTAGGGAGCAGTTACACTTTCAAACGGATTGTTTTTTGTATGGCACTGGAACATACTTGAGCTGAATGAAGCGTCTGGGGTTACTTGTTAGCACAAAACATGAATATTACATATTTCCATGTCAGATGTCCTGCAAATTGACAGTATAGGCTAGAATATCTGACATTTAAGAATAATTAATATTGCTAACACAAATTTGTGTGATTTGTGTGTAATGTTCAGTACCTTCAATCGACTCTGAGCAATCCACCCCAGCCCTGCCCTGGGCTACCATCTGGCTGGAGACATCCTGTCTTCAGAATCCCCATTTGCCATATCAGTTTCAAAATTACCATCCGCCATCACAGTTACTTATCAGCTTTCTCTGTAGACCACAGGCCTAGCCTGTTAGCTAAAAGAAAGATGGCTGATATTGTTTTTAGTGTCTGCAAGTAAAGTCCCTCCCACTGCTCTTTATTGTATATACAGTAGGTCTGTAGCTTGAGTGCTGTTTATCCATGGAAACGAAAACATGGAAAAGGATATAAATAGAACAAAATCTAAATAAGAATAGGTTATAAAAATAATATTACAATGTGACATTATATAGATGGTAGCCAGGTTATTATTTTTTGTGCCTCTGACTAATGGACAACTTTGTTTCTGTGGCAGGTTACAAGTGCATGGGCTGGTTTTTATGACTACAACACCTTTGATCAGAATGGCTTATTGGGAATCCATCATCAAGTGCGAAATATGTATTTTGCCACTGGATTTAGTGGACATGGGCTGCAACAGTCTCCTGCCATTGGTCGCGCCATGGCTGAGCTTATTTTAGACGGAAGCTACCAAACTCTGAATCTTAGTGCCCTGGATGTTAAGAGGATTTTTTATGAAGAACCCTTATTAGAGAAAAATATTGTATGACGGAATTGTATTGTGATGCCATGGCTGAGTTTATTTAAGGTGAAAGCTATTAATATAGTGTTTTTAAGCCATGCTATGTACTCAATAAACACAGATCTGCTATTAAATAAATGACTTGAGTCTTCTTTGCACTATTGTTGAAGAGTTGGGAAACATGTCATAATATAATGTATATGATAAGTAGTTTTCATGTGCTTTCCTCTAAAAATACCATTATCATACTTAATCTAGTGTTGATGCTACCATTACTGTACTGTATAAAACTACACTCCTCACCCCTAGATTTTAACCTATGATAACTGTTGCCACTTTTATGGAATCAGAATCAGCTTTATAGAGCTCCACAGTCCCGCCCCTCCTCCGAGAGAGGTGCTTGTCCGGAAGTAAATTTCTCATTCATTTCTCCCATTGACTTCTGGAAAAATCCGTATATAAAGAGTTTTAGACCATGCCTTAGGCTAACCAGCTACGATGTGACTCGTAAGCATATAACTTATAATTTCGAGTGAAAAAATGAACAAAAAATGTAAAAAAAGCGAAAGGTACAAGACTGTGTACATATCTTAAATTCCGAATTAGAAAACTCAAATCCCATCATGCTTTGCAAACGTACACACATTTCCAACATTTGCAGCCTAACGATAGTTTAACATGGTTCCATATTAATCTAAGAGAAGAGGATGATTACTTCCTACCGTTTCCATTGAGTAAATTCAACCTTCAAGATGAGAAACCCGTTATTTTTCGGAAGACCACACATCGGTCCTGACAGCCCTGCAGCCATTTTATGTTTTGAAGTTCCAGCGAGACGAAGCTGGACGATAGGCGCGGGAGAAGTTGAGTACAGTTTATTTGGGATTGCCATGGCAACGGCAATCTCTACCAATCAAAGGCTCTGCTTTCACCAGTTTTACACGGTAGGGTGTTGGGTAGTGTACTCTCTCGTTAAATCGTGAATAAAACATTGTTTTCTCAAAACAAGGTTGATGCCCCGTTAACTTTTGACATCTATATGAGCAGGTACAGTGCCTATAGAAAGTCATCATACCCTTTTGAAATAGTTACTTTTTTTGTCTTACAGTCTGAAATCAAAACCCATTTAAAAAGTTTTATTAAGTCCAGTTTTATTAACAAATTTAGCTGTACAACATCAAAATAATGAAAAAAAAGTAAACAGTTCTGAAAATTAATAAAAAATGAAAAACTAGAATAACAGGGTTGGAAAAGTCATCATACCCCTGACTTAATACTTTGTAAAGCTCCCTTTTGCTTTCATTACAGCCATCAATCTGTTTGGATATGTCTCTATTATAGCTTTGCACACCTAGATAGGGGAATATTTGCCCAATTTTCCATACAGAAATGTTAAAATTTAGTCAAATTCTGTAGGGAATGGAGATGGACTGCTATCTTCAAGTCAATCCACATATTTTCTATAGGATTTAAGTCAGGGCTCTGACTTTGCCACTCAAGGATATTCACCATCCTATCCTTAAGCCACTGCTTTGTTCTTTTGGCAGTATGTTTAGGATTATTGTCGTGTTGGAAGGCGAATGACCTCCCCATCCTCAGCTGTCTAGGAGAGAGACGCAGGTTTTCCTTAAGAATGTGGGTGTACTTGGCAGCATCCATTTTCCTTTCTATCCTGACCAATTGCCCAGTTCCCGCTGAAAAGAAACATCCCCACAACATAATGTTGCCCCCACCATGCTTCACACTAGGTATGGTGTGTTTTGGGTGGTGTACTGTGTTGGTTTTCGCCAAACATTGCGCTTGGAGTTCAGTGCAAAAACACATCTGGAATATTCTGCTACCATGTGGAAAAAGCTTATATGGTCAGATGAGACTAAGATCGAACTTTTTGGAGACTAAGATTGAAGTTTTTGGACTGAGCTCCAGGCGCTAACCAAACACAGTATACACACCCAAACACACCCAAAACACACCATACCTACTTTGAAGCATGGTGGGGGCAACATTATGTTTTGGGGATGTTTCTCTTCAGCGGGGACTGGGCAATTGGTCAGAACAGTAAGAATAGAATGAAGGGCAGTAGAATAAGGCTATGTATAAGAATAAATACAGTATGTACATTTGCAAATAAATAGACACTATGGGTGGGATAGGGTAATACAATTATGTGGCTGAGAGTGTGGCTAGGAATGTCATGCCAAGGTTGCTATGGTTGTGGACACCTCAACAGGCACAAGCAAGATACAATATACAATTGAAAAGAGGGTGGGATACTGGATTTAATATAAATATCAGGCATGAAAACTCCTCACCTTTCGGCGAAATTCGCCGTTTTGAATAAAAAAATAGATGACTTACATGATTCGTGCAGATCCGATGAGAAAATATTTAGGGGGGAGGGTCAAGGTGAATTGAATTTAGAACTGAGTCATGCGCAGACGCTAACACATCTTGAGGTGTTTCCAGAGCCGCATTTAAAACGTGTCTGATCAGCAAGGGATGCGTAAATATGTAGCCCCTATGCGTTTAATAAACATCAGTGGAAGCTAATTGTTGACAAAGACGCAACGCGAACAGAACGCGCAAGCCAAGTATAGCCTCCCTGTTGTGAGCGCAGATAGATGCGTCTGAGATGTCAGGTGGAATAGTGATCCCGGCGAGGAGAGATACCGAGGGATTTCACAGGTGGGCTAGTTGAAACTTTCAACTTCTATTAGAAAAAGACGCTGAGACTAGTGTAGCAACGTATCAGGTTGTTTTCCTCTAATGTTATGATAGTTAGCGAAATTAGACAAACATGTAGACATAACGAGTTCTTTTGATGAAGAATACGTGCAGTTTGAACCATCTAGATGGCGTTCCACCCTCCCAGCGAAATGTAAATGGTGGGTGGAATCCGCTACTCAGCAGGGCATCTGCATGGTCTCTTGCAGACTCTTGCCACCAAAGAGGAGAGCAGTAATACACCACAGAATGCATACACCCAGCATGCAAAACTCCCCCTAAGGAACAGTAAGATTAAGTACAAGTGAGGCCCATGAAGTAAAGTTAAACACAATAGATGTAACTAGCCATAGTCTTTAATTCCCTTACCGCCTGCCTTTTGCAGCTTTACAAACATTTTGGGGTATACGTCCTTGTATAGGATTAGCTCCTCAAGCCGATTCAGAATGTCTGACTGAGAGCCCTCAGCAGATACCCCCAGCTCTAAACATGCTGCAACCAGTTCAGCTTTCTGTGGCTAAAAAAATATGAAATGTCAAAATAAATAATAACCTCCACGCTTGTCTGTTCGTTTGTCTGTCTGTGAGCAAGATAAATCAATTTTTTGATGGTGATCTTTAACACCTTGGCTAAGGTCTGCATTCTCCGGGTGCTTCTCTAGTTTTGAGAGTTTAAGGAATAGTTTTCCAACTTAGTCGGGGTGATATAGGTCGGTGAAGACCATTTTCAGTGAATTTCTGCCCTTCCTTGAGTTGCAGCGTTCATCTCGAGCTAACCTGGTGCCGAGATAACGCAAGTCAACGGTAACATCCAGCCTGCCACTGAAAACACTCCACAGAACACCCGAAACAAATTAATTATAACGTCAGACTATTGATGCACATGCCTGTGTTGATAGAACAATGTTAGAAATAAAACTAACCTTGCATCGCATTGCAATAGCCTACTTTGTTCCCTGTATGGCAGTGGCGGATTGATATTGAGAAATGATTATGTTCTGTTTTTCATACCAGATCATAGACCCAGAACACTAGTTTACACGGGCTGGCATCAGGCGAGCCAAACCTACCCATAATTCTTTGTGTTTTGATGACTTTGGTCACATGTCTTAGCGATCTCTATTGATAGTCTGACGTTTTAATTGACTTAACTTTAATTGTCTCGGGTGTGCTGCCCTCGGGTGTGTAAGACGGTTTTGGTAAGTTTTGGAGGTTGCCGTTGAAATGCGTTAGCTCAGAACCAGCGTTGGCAAAGGGGAACGCTGCAACTGAAGGAAGGGGTTAAACGCGATAAAAACGGTCTCCACCGACCTATATCACCTCGGTAAAGTTGGAAATGAGGTCCTATGTCCAAAATTCCGAACTATTCCTTTAACATTCACAGATAGTCATTACTATTGTACATACCTTTTTGTTCTCCAGCACTCTAAAGAGTACATCCTCCACTGGAATTGACCCAGACCCTTTGTCCACATTGGTCAGCCGATTTGACAGGCCTTTTAATATTTCAGTTTTGGGTAAGACTGGTCCTACCCGGCTGGACTCACCTACCCATGGAGCAAAAGCAGAATAAGCAAGCTCCTTGCAGAATGGATTCTTGGAGCTTGTGCCTGTAAACACATCAAAACACAAACAGTGATTACCTCAAGTAACCTTGAGTGGCATACAAACATGGAAAAATGGCTTCCATTTTGGGATCAAAAATGGCAATATGATACCGTCACAAAACCCAGCAGCGATAAGTTGCTTTTCCACTTCTGCCCATCTATCTTCAATGTTCACAGTCAGTGCAGCTGGCTGCACGTCTTCGCATGAGGGTCTTTTAAGGAGATTTACTACATCAGAAAAAAGAGAAGGCTTTTGAAAGCCCTGCAGTCATGGGGACTGACAACACGGAAGGTCCACCAACTGTGACACATGCTCATGTCTGTGTAGAACTCAACATAGCATAGAAGCGGAGGAAGTCTTAACAAAGTGCCTATTAACCTTCTAAGAGGCCCAAGTTTAATTTATATAAAACTACTAACCCGGTAAATCGAAGGCAACCTTCCAATTGCCATCAGCAATGAGGACAGGTGGATTGTGTCCACAGCGATTACAATTAAAGTTATAATTGTAAGTTCGCATGGCTGAAAAGTGGAAGAAGGCCTTCCGGAAGGTGTTGTGGTGAATTTTCACCACTAAGTGGTCCTCAAGCATTGCGAGATATCTCCCGATAGCTGTATTGTTCTGTATTGTGTTAAAGACAGGGGATAAGGATTAGTGTAGGTTGCAATATTGTAGTGTACCGCAGAGGCATGAAAAACAAACACGATATTATGCAATGACATTTTAGTAGTAGTAAATAGTATTTCATTAATTGTATGTACTTATTTACATGTATTTTTTTTATATGCACGCGCACCCACGCACCTTACCGGTGATGGGGGCGGTCTGAAGAGGGTAGCAAGTGCGTCTGTGAGATTTTGAATCTGTGGCGCCAGTAGGCCTAGCCTAGTACTCAGTGCTGCGGCAACGAGTGTTTGTAAATGTTTTCCTGCGAGTTTGAAACTAACAACAATAAAAGACTACTGAGGAAACTTATTTTCACATTAGTTAAACGCTGTGCGCAGTTTGGACCGGTGCGTTACCAAACAGAGGACGCACGAAGAGAAAAAGCCTTCGTGGACTGCTGGTGCATTCACCAGATTTTGGCGAGATCGATTGCTTTACTGTGTAGCCTATTCATATTGCTTGGTCTAGCAGAGAGACAGCAATCGCATTTTCCCTTTTTTCTGAGCATTATATTTTTTGTTTGCTACATCGCGGGACGTTTTGTCGACAGCGGCCCTTTCGTTTTCCTGGGTTGGATTATTGACTCTTGTGCGCGGTCCTGGCAAAATACAGGACATCTTTCGTTTAGTTTGGACTTTTAGGTTTATTTTCGGGGCTGAATGAAAGGGGGAATTGCAACGCTTGGGATTGTTTGGGACATTTAATTGTGTGTGAATATAAAGCGCCGCTGTGCACGACCATTGTTTGGTGTGTGTCTTCCTTTACTGTTAAACCGAAGAAATCAACATTGTTTCATTGTTATAATCAAGAATCTGAGAATGCTACGTTGAACTTCATTCTCAGAATTATCTGTTTATTGCCATTCATATTTAGTCATATTAAAAAAACCTTTTCCACCTGTTGTTTTTCACCTGCTATTTCCACCTGTTGTTAGACACACGATGCTGCAAAAAAGACGTCTCCTCTTTTCCACGAATTTTGCATCTTTCAGTTTCAAGTCATCCATGCATCTACTGTGTATGGTCGGACTAATGGGATGTCGGACCAATGGTTCTCTTTTTTTCGGACTAATGGGATCTCTATTGAATGGTTCATTTTCGGACGAATGGGATGTCGGACTAATGGGATGTCGGACCAATGGTCCGGCCCCGTGTGAGGGATGGGGTACAGCGCATTGTGTATGTGGGGGACACAGCTAGATCCATCGGGTGTGTGAGGGATGGATGGGGTACAGCGCATTGTGTATGTGAGGGACACAGCTAGTTCCAAACGGTGTGCGAGGGGTGGGGCTGGGCAGAGCTCGTCTGGTGTGCCGCAGGTAGCCTACTGTGGAGCAGAGTCTCTCAGGTATGTGAAGCACACAATAGGATCCACCAGGTGTGTGAAAGATGCAGCGGACTCTGTCTGGTGTGTGGTGCTGTGCTGCAGATGGAGAGGAGGCCGTCAGCTGTGCTGTGTTGTGCTGCAGATGAAACAGGGACCGATGGTTGTGATGACAATGAAGCAGAGGTTGACCAAAGACTGCGTGGTGTGTATGGGACAGAGAAGAGGTCGGTTGAACAGGTCAAACTGCATGTTGTCAATCCACATCTGCGTCCTGTCTGAGGAATCCCCTCAGATCCTGCTGTATCAGGGAGTACAGGTGCTCCATCACGATGAGTTGTTCTGCACAAACACAAGCAAAAGACAAATTACATGTAGTAATCAAAAGACAGAGCTGATCACAGTGCTTATAGACCTGAACTGTTAACAATTCCTAGGGAGATGTAACAGAAGATGTACGTCGCTAACACTGCTTGAGCTCCTGTGTTTATAAAAAGTAACGTTTCGGCCCTTGGGTCTTCCTCCGGCAGATGAACCAATACTCCAACTAAGACTATGGTCTCCCAACGTTCACAAAGAGTGGACTTCCAGAGATCGCCAGGGCCATTGATGAACTGACCGCAGGCTCATAGGCTACTATGCTAGACACACTACTACCGTTGACAACATACCGATATTTCATGACATAATCAGACACACAAGCTTATATAACGCGAGGTCATTAACAATATACTTCTGAACAAATAAATACATGGTATGAATTCATCATTTACTGCGACATTTCACCAAAAGCCTCGTTTGTAGCTGGACAAACCTACGATGCTAAGATAGCCATCTGATACCTTAAAACCAGCATCAGTATTGTAACAACTTCGCCATAACGTCCCACATAAACGTGAAAAGTAAGACCCATCAACTAAAGACATGTTGATATTCATTCTAGTTGCCACTCACGACAGCCAAAACCGGTCTAAAACAGAAAAGCCGGTGGCATTTCTCCAAACACAGTGTATTAGCTAACAGCTAACTGTTGGTGAGCAAAAGGCTACGACAAACGTAATCATAATGTAAACTGATTCATTACCTGTTGAATGTATCCGAGATAACACTTCTTACCTTTGATTAATGAATGTTGAGGAAAAATGAAGAAAAACTAGGAAAAACGTCCATGTAACTCCTGACTGTGCTCAATCTTCTTCTTCTTCAAATTGCGGTTCACATCGGGTATATTTGTACATAGTGGCCAAAAAGAGCGTTGCACCGCCACCTACTGGGGTGGGGGGGAGGTGGGTAGCTCTTGCGAATCCATCCCTTTGCGAATCCAGCCCTTTGCGGATTCGAATCGGGTTGGAAAAAGGGGAACGAATGTCTCAAAATTACGTAAGCGGAAGCAGGGATTCATGCGCGTGTTGAGTGATCTGCAAATGCAGATTCAATACTTCACACAAGGAACGTAGGGGCAGCAAGTGACATTTTCAAACAGATGCGCATGCAAAACGTGAGATATGTTTACAAATGTGGTATGATTTAACTTGCAAGTTTGCAAACATTTGAACAAATCAATACACCTTTGAGCAAATCCCGATTTACAAGTCACAAATGTTGTCTTTGCGCTTGCAAATTTTGTCTTTGCGCTTGCAAATAATATCATTCGTGTGGATCATGGTGCATGTGCATACAAATAATAATGAGACAAATCTATCTCCATATTTTGTCGGCAGCGGCCCTTTCGTGTCCTGGATTGGATTATTGACTCTAGTGCGCGTGGCAAAATACAGGATATCTTTCGTTTAGTTTAGACTTTTAGGTTTATTTTCGGGACTGCATTACATTAATACACAGGATTAGATGTTAAAATCCCTTGTGCCAAAATCCAAGGCAAACACACATTAAGAAGCCCCTCTCCAAAATTAGCTTAAAGAAGCAGGCTAACCACCAATCTGTTAACCAATGGTCACAAACACAAGACAGATGGCCAATCCCACAGCAGTATATGGTATACAGCATGTCATTGGAGTTATCAAGTGGGCACCCTCATTCACCGATGTTTCGTTAAGTTAGGCCCACGACACCTCATGAAGGCTTAACAGTGAAACCAGCGTCCTGGAGACTCTCCCCTCCATGCTGCCACCATACTACCACATTGCACCAAACAAACCAGCTAGTTTAGCTTGTGCTACGCTACATGCTACCACCACATGCTGCCTCCATACTGCCACATTGCAACAAGCCAACACACCATACTACCACATTGCAACAAACAAACCAGCTAGTATAGCTTGTGCTATGCTACAAGCTACCACCACATGCTGCCTCCATACTACCACATTGCAACAAGCCAACTTGCTTGTCTTAGCTTGCGCTACATGCTACCACCCCCATCACAAAATAACCAAATACTCTTAACTATCCTAGGCATGGTCCGTCCCGTCGGTGTGGACTGAACCATACCCTTAAAAACCTTAACCAACACACCATAAACCTAGGCACCGTGTCTCAAACACAGAACAAATAAGCCAGCTAACTTACCTTACCCCAGGAAGTAGAGTTTCTCCTTACCCACAACCATTCACTTGCTCGTTCTGCTGCCAAAGACATGTTACTAACCACCTGCCTTAGACTTCGTCCACGAATGCCCAACTCAGACAGCAAGCCAATAGCAGATCTGGCCACAAACCCTCGTGCACCAATTTCAATAGGCCTTAATCTCACACTCCAACCTCGCTGCGCTGCCTCCTCTGCTATTTCAGTGTATTTTGCTCTCTTTAACTCATTGGCCTCTTCTACTCTGTCTTCCCAAGGAACAGTTAACTCGACCAGGAAGACCACTTTATCTCTATCTGTCCACAGCAGAAGGTCGGGTCTCAACCTAGTGCTCACTATATGCGAAGGTACTGCCATCTGCTGGCCTAGATCAACTTTCATTTCCCACCCCGCTCCATTAACTAAAGAGCCGTTTTCACACCTGGCCTTCGTGGAACGCTGTTGACCCCCCTGACGTACAAAGTTAATTTGCTTAACATCCTTACTTGCTGCTAATGAGTTAACTTCTCTCCGCTTATCCTCAATTGCTGCTGCTAAGCATTTCAGTACTTGGTTGTGACGCCATGTATAGCGCCCCTGGGTGAGGCTTACCTTGCACCCTGATAGGATATGGTGAAGGCTGCCCACACACGAACAAAGTGTACATTTATCATCCTCACCAAACCATTGACTTAAAGGGATATTCCGCCATTTTTGGAAATACGCTCATTTTCCACCTCCCCTCGTGCAAAACAATCAATGTTTACCTTGTCCCGTTCATCCAGCCATTCTGTGAGTCTGGCGATACAACTTTTAGCTTCAGCCTAGCATAGATCATTGAATCGGATTAGACCGTTAGCTTCTCGCCTGCTAGCTTCATGTTTAAAAGTGACTAAGATTTCTGGTAATTTTCCCATTTAAAACGTGTCTCCTCTCAAGTTAGAAAGTGCAATAAGACCAACTGAAAATGAAACCTGGCGTTTTTCTAGGCTGATTTGACATGGAACTACACTCTTATCTGGCGTAATAATCAAGGCAACTTGCAAACGTACCATAGGCGCAGTGATATCGTACGCAGCATCTGAAAATAGTCCCCATAGACAACAAGCAGTAGTAGTGCCAGTAGCTGCAAGTTGCCTTGATTATTACGTCTTTCTTTACTGTTAAACCGAAGAAAGCGACATTGTTTCATTGTTATAATCAAGAGACGCACTCAGATGTGTCTAGCCTACGTTGTAGCCTTCTTCATTCTCAGAATGATCTGTTTCATATTTAGTCATTAAAAAAAAAACTTGTGCGTTTAATTAACACAGCCGAAGGTAAAAGGTTGATTGTTACAACAGGCTAGCACATTTCCACCTGTTGTTAGACACACGATGCTGCAACAAAAGACGTCTCCTCTTTTCCGCGAATTTTGCATCTTTCAATTTCAAGTCATCCATGCATCTCTATGTGTATGGTCGGACTAATGGGACGTCGGACCAATGGTTATCTTTTTTTCGGACTAATGAGATGTCGGACTAATGGGATCTCTATTGAATGGTTCATTTTCGGACGAATGGGATGTCGGACTAATGGGATGTCGGACCAATGGTTAGTCCCCCCAAATCCTGACCCCCTGGTAGGGACAGACTAACTCTGCAGGTTCAAATTTGTCTGGCACTGCGATGGTTGTTTAAGTTCTAGGGGCAGAACTTCAGGACAATCTGATGTTCGGAAAATGTTTCAGAAGGACCTGAATAATCTGCCTCCTCTGCTTCACTCCCACTTGTTTCCCGCTCCTCTATGAGGAGTTCTTTCCTGTACTGGAAAGTCCACCATAAAGATAAATATATGTGGACGCAGCGGTGGGCTTTCTTGGTGCTGCTGCACAGACATGACCATTTGCCCATGATTTGGTCAAATGTGACTCGCGTCCGTCCGAAAAGGCACCATCCCGCCTTCTTCCCAGTGAACACTGAAAAAAAAATGTACCTGCCGGCGTAGCCATAATCATCATAAAAAATAGGGTAGACAGTGCAAGCCCCCTCTGCCCTTGCCTGGTCATTCATGCCATTACACTCCCTCTCTCTGTCTTCGCTAAGCAAGCCTTTGTCTGCCATTGCCAGAATTGCATCTGGGATGAGTATTTCTTGCTTTCTGTAGCTTGGAGCAAATGGAACTCTGGCCAAATGGTCGCATTCCACCCCAGGTCTGCCGCTTCTGTTGGCAAGTGCCATAAAATCACGGCGGTCCTCCACTTCACACCCTATTGTCTGCGAGGCTGTTGATTTACAGATGTGTACAGGTACTCTTTGGCCTTTAGCATTTTTGGCAGTGACAAAAATGCCCCTCTGCACATCAACGCAGAAAATAGGTTCAGCATTTATGTCATGGCGCTCGCGTTCATGCCTTCGGGCATTGGATGCCGTGGCAAATGTGCTGTCACAGTGGTGACACTTAAAAGTAGATATGGCATTAGCAGTAACTTCAGCTGGGGCTTCAGCGAAAACATCTGTAGAAGCTGCTGCGTCACGCTCTGGGGAATGTGCAACTGCAAAAGGATGAAACAGTATTTGACAACTAGAAAATGTAATTCCATGGAAGGAATTACCATTGCATGTAAATGCAAAAAGGTTGCTGACTATGTAAAACATTGTATTAGACCTATAGTTAAAAAGACAACTAGGCTACACAGAAGAATAGATAAATAACAATAACCCAATTACAATTCCACTGAAATTTCTTGGAAAGTCACATTTAAAAAGTGATTCATGAAAATGCATCAAAATTGTGGATATAGGCTATTTTGGAAAATAACTCTTTAAAAGACTGAAATGAAGTTGCCTACTTAAAACGAGTTGCAAGAGCTGACACTTTGGTAGCCTACAGTGACGACTGGTAGGATAGCTTACATAGCCTTCATATACTAATGCAGGTTAAAAGTAGGCCATAGGCTATAGATTTAGACACCATTGGAACATGGAATGCAATCTCAAACAACGCCAAACGATGATGCAGCAACAGGTAGGATATCTAACAATGTAGGATATTTTATGTAGGATACACATATTAGCCTACAGGATGAGCTAGTATGTTCTTCGAAGTATTTCCAGGTGTGTGATTGTCCTAATAGGAATGTACAATACGCTGTAAACAAAGGTTTTTAATTTGTGAATGATTTGATGAAAGTTTTAAATGATTGCCTGGCTGGCAAGTCCTATAGCTGAAACGACTAGCGTGCTAACAAACAAACAAGAAATGATAGCAACGCAGTTTGTACTAGAAACGACTGTAAGAAGGCTTGAACCTAAATCGTGCAACTAGTTGCTTGTAACTTGCTAGTAACTTGCTTGTCGTTAGCTAAATACAGTGTTTACGTTGACGTTAGGTTAGATTGTCTTTAGCTGTTGATAACGTTACCGAGAGCAAACCGGTTACTGTAACGATATAAACAAATCAAGTAAGGAGTAGCAGGAGACAAGACGATAACGTCCTGGTTTAGCCTACAGTGGCATGGTAGAATGTTTTCATAGCTGTTACAGCCTGGTGCAGCGGTGGCATTTGGATCAAAGATCCTTGATTACTGACAGCTGAGCACTGACGTAACAGTTAATCTTTATCGCCAAAGGGTCTCAACGTTAAGTCTATGGGAATTTAAAAATATTTTATCGTAAATATCTCAAAAAGTATAAAGTTCACAAATGTGAAAAATAATAGAACAAATCTCCGTTTCGAGACCTTTGTAGGAGTGCTTGAATGACGTCAAACGGTTCAGTGGTTCTAGAGCCTTTGATCGTTGATTTTGGTCGGAAGATAATAATAACTAGAAAATGTAATTCCATGGAAGGAATTACCATTGCATGTAAATGCAAAAAGGTTGCTGTCTGTGTAAAACATTGTATTAGGCCTATAGTTAAAAAGACAACTAGGCTACACAGTAGAATAGATAAATAACAATAACCCAATTACAATTCCACTGAAATTACTTGGAAAGTCACATTTAAAAAGTGATTTATGAAAATGCATCAAAATTGTGGATATAGGCTATTTTGGAAAATAACTCTTTAAAAGACTGAAATGAAGTTGCCTACTTAAAACGAGTTGCAAGAGCTGACACTTTAGTAGCCCACAGTGACGACTGATAGGATAGCTTACATAGCCTTCATATACTAATGCAGGTTAAAAGTAGGCCATAGATTTAGACACCATTGGAACACGGAATACAATCTCAAACAACGCCAAACGATGATGCAGCAACAGGTAGGATATCTAGCATTGTAGGATATTTTATGTAGGATACACATATTAGCCTACAGGATGAGCTAGTATGTTCTTCGAAGTATTTCCAGGTGTGTGATTGTCCTAATAGGAATGTACAATACGCTGTTAACAAAGGTTTTTAATTTGTGAATGATGCCGAAAGTTTTAAATGATTGCCTGGCTGGCAAGTCCTATAGCTGAAACGACTAGCGTGCTAACAAACAAACGTGAAATGATAGCAATGCAGTTTGTACTAGAAACGACTGTAAGAAGGCTTGAACCTAAATCGTGCAACTAGTTGCTTGTAACTTGCTAGTAACTTGCTTGTCGTTAGCTAAATACAGTGTTTACGTTGACGTTAGGTTAGATTGTCTTTAGCTGTTGATGACGTTACCGAGAGCAAACCGGTTACTGTAACGATAAACAAATCAAGTAGCCTAGTAGGCTAAGGAGTAGCAGGAGACTAGACGATAACGTCCTGGTTTAACCTACAGCAGTGGCATGGTAGAATGTTTTCATAGCTGTTACAGCCTGGTGCAGCGGTGACATTTGGATCAAAGATCCTTGATTACTGACAGCTGAGCACTGACGTAACAGTTAATCTTTACCGCCAAAGGGTCTCAATGTAAACTCTATGGGAATTTTAAACTCTTTTATCGTAAATATCTCAAAAAGTATGAAGTTCACAAATGTCAAAAATACAATCGTCAAATCTCCGTTACAAGATCTTTGTAGGAGTGCTTGAATGACGTCAAACGGTTAAGTGGTTTTAGCGTTATAAATCGTTGATTTTGGTCGGAGGAAGAATAATTATCCCGATAATAATAAAAAGAACAGAGATAACAGTACATTGCATTTACATGCAATGTAACTAGAAAATGTAATTCCAAGGAAGGAATTACCATTGCATGTAAATGCAAAAAGGTTGCTGTGTAAAACATTGTATTAGTTAAAAAGACAATGATACACAATAACCCAAATACAGTTCCACTGAAATTACTTGGAAACCCACATTTAAAAAGTGATTTATAAAAAACAGATACATTATAATTGTGGATAGAATTTTAGAAAATAACTCTTCATTTATTAAAACTAAAAGACTGAAATGAAGAGTTGCAAGCACTAACACTTTGTTTAGTAGTCTAGTAATAATACTGGTTGGGAAGTTAAAATGTTTAGCCTACCGTTTAAATGGCAGGCTAAAGATTTGATGGCATACAATTGAAGTCATGAGTTGGCTACAATAATCTTCATCCCAGTGCTTTGACAGCAAAATTTGACCGAATAACCCATAGTTGTGCCTGAATATGATAAACCACTACTCATAAGCATTTTTTTACTGATGTAAAAGTTTTATGCATTATGCAAGTGAAGGTGTATGTAAATACTGTAGTAGTCTAATAAATTTAGTTAACTCTTTATTAACCTTTATGTCTGACAATTAAACATTAAACCGCCATACGTGCAGTTTACCTTGAGATGATCCACTTTTAGTTGTATCACTGTTGTATTGGCTAAACATACGTACAATACCATAGGCCTATTAGCATTATCTTGATAAAAAAAAAAAAAAAAAAACTTGAATTGTTTATCAATGTTTTATTTATAGGCTACTGTTTGTCATTATCATTTTAATAAAGTAAACAACTATAGCACATATTTGTTTAAATGTTATGCTGTTCCACATTACTTTCAGTCATTTAAAAATAGCTTTATAGGGTGTTTACATATTTAGAAAATAACATTAAAAACAATTTGGAAATGGATGCTACCATAAGTATTACGTAAGGTATTAGGTATATTTAAGCTGTTACACAATAACATTTTCAGATATCCAAAATGGTTCATTATAGAAATAAACATAGAAAATCAGAAATTACAAGACAGAAAAAACTTTATTATCTGACATGACAGAAAATTATCTTCAGTGTGGCTCAACAATATCAACAACAAGGACAGAAAGACTACTGACAAACTGACGCAAAGAAACAGCATTCCTGAAATAGTGGAAAGTGGATGGTGCAATCAAACAATACTGTATGTGCAATTATGCTGCCCTCGTACTGCGTCTTCTCTTGCAGGCAGGACTAGACAGCTAGTTAACAGTTCTCTAAAGCTTCAAATAAATCCAAGGCTTGACTTTGGTTTAGATATCTTTAGTGATTTTGATTTTTGTTTTGTAAAACTGTAAAACAATACAGAAGAAAAGGTACATAAATTTCACGTAACATGATATAGAATAGGCTAAGCAGCTAACACACCGTTTGCTAGCAAATAGCAATCACTCGTGACCGACGAGAACTAGCAAACTAACTAAAATAAGCGGACAAAACACATTCCAATTACAAAGTTACAAAAGTAAGACACCCCACAAGTAATACTTATCTAATGTGTACTTACAGACAAATATTGTCCGGGGCTCAAACGTAAATATTCTCATGTGAGGAAATCGCCAGGAAAACGTGTTCATCTGATTAAACTCTTTTTAGACTAACATGCAAAAACAGGAAGTAGTCTACTTAACTACTAGACAATTGCTTAGTAACGCCACAAGGTGGCAGCATATACAAGGGAATACATGCATTCTTAGGGAAGGCAGAACACTCCCCGCTTGGTATAATGTTATTATGCCACTATAAATCATTAAAACTGAACTTAAACATGAGTGGCAAACTAAATTGTCTCTTTTACTCAGAAAGAAGAACTACTATTTCTGAGATAGGCCTCAAAAGCACTTTAGCAGTCCCTTCTTTTACTATTCTAACTTCCACCTTCCGGATCCTCTTGTCACCGCTCGGCAGAGTGTTGACAACCACTCCCACAGGCCAATCATTTCTGTGGGCTTGGCTGTCTTTCAGCAGGACAACGTCGCCGGTCTTGACATTTGGCCTCTCATCAGTCCACTTTCGGCGGCCTTGTAGAGTTGATAAGTAGTCCCTTCTCCATCTCTTCCAAAAGGTGTTTGCAAGGCACTGGACATGTTTCCATTGCTTCCCGTGCAGATCAGCTATTTGGAAGTTTCCGGAGGGGGCTGCAACGGCGCTCATCTTCTGGGTAAGTAGCATCGCTGGGGTGAGGACTGTAGGCGTATCGGGGTCAGAGGATACGGGTACCAGGGGCCTGGCGTTTATGATCGCCATCACCTCAGCCATGAGAGTGCTCAGGACCTCGTGTGTGAGGCGAGTGTGTCCGGTCTGAAGCAACATGGCATCCAGGATGCGTCTGGCGACGCCGATAAGCCTTTCCCATGAGCCCCCCATATGCGAGGAGTGTGGCGGGTTAAAAACCCAAGAACATTCCTTGCTTTGAAGGTAGGCTGTTATGGCTGTGTCTTTCGTGTTAATGCCCAGTTCTTTACAGGCTCCCACAAAGTTAGTCCCTCTGTCAGAGCGGAGAAGTCTGGCTGGACCACGGATTGCAAAAAATCTTCTGAGCGCGTTGATGAAGCTGTCGGTAGTCATGGATTCAATGAGCTCGAAGTGAACAGCTCTGGTTGACATGCAAGTGAATATCACAGCCCATCGCTTACTGTCTGCGCTTCCTCCTCTCGTTCTCCGTGTCATGATGGCCCATGGCCCGAAGACGTCGAGGCCTACGTTGGTGAATGGAGGCTCGGGTGTGAGTCTGTCAGCAGGTAAGTCTGCCATCTTCTGGTCCTGTAGCCGCCCACGCAGCCTTCGGCAGGTCACGCACCTGTGGATGACAGACGACACCAGACGCTTACCACCCAGGATCCAGTAGCCTGCTGCTCTGACAGCTCCCTCTGTTATGTGTCGCCCCTGATGCACCACCTGCTCGTGGTAAAATCTCACCAGGAGTGTGGCGATGTGGTGGGTGCGCGGGATTAGCAGTGGGTGCTTCTCTTCATGTGACAGGTCTGGAGCGGATGTTATACGACCGCCAACCCGAAGCAGGCCATCTTCATCAATCACTGGATTGAGCTTCTTGAGAGGGCTTTGCTTAGGAAGTGTCTTACCCTCTTTTAGGCATTTCAGTTCATTTTCAAAGACCTCGCGCTGAACAGCACGAATGATCCCACACTTTGCTTGTGACAGTTCATTTGTGGTGAGTGTGTCTTTGAAACACCTCCAGCCTCTGTGTTCTGTGCTTGCTGGATTTCTCTTGAAAGACGCAGCGACGTGGATGAGTCTGGCTGTAGCATTGCAGAGGTTTCTCCAGCTTGAGAATCTTTCAAACCGCTCCGAGCCCAGCTGAGCGTTCGAGACCCTGGTGGACAGAGCGTTGACCTCAGGTCGAATGTCGGAGTCTGCGTCTGGCTCCACCAGGTTGAAGACGTGGGGCTCCCATGGTTCCTCCGTGTTGCGAGTCAGGAAACTGGGGCCGGAGAGCCAACTGCTTTGCTGTAGCTGTGCTGCAGGCATGTACCTTGTCGCATGGTCCGCGGGATTCTGGTCCGTGGGGACATAGGACCACTGGTCTGGGTGAGTGGATCGTCTTATGCGGTTCACCCTGTTGGACACATACACATAAAACCTTCTCGATGCATTATGGATGTACCCAAGTACAATTTTACTGTCTGTGAAGAACCTGACATTGTCCACGTGGGTGTCCATCTCGTCTCGGATCAGCTCGTACATTTGAACAGCGAGCACAGCTGCACAAAGTTCGAGGCGGGGGATGGTGTGTGCAGGCCGGGGAGCCAGCTTGGACTTCCCCATGATGAATCCCATGTGTACTTTGCCGTCAGCGTCGAGTACTCTCATGTACGCCACAGCCCCTATCGCCACTGTCGACGCATCAGAGAAAATGCAAAGTTCTCTCCTCTGTGTTGTAGACAGTGGGACGGGTGTATAGCACCTCTTTATATGCAGGTTTTCCAAAGCTTCGAGTGAGTCTCTCCATGTGTTCCACTCTGTCTCTTTCCCAGGGTCAAGAGGAGTGTCCCACCCCTGCTCTGTTGAGAGTTCCCGTACTAATGCTTTTCCCTGCATAATTATAGGAGCAACGAACCCCAGGGGATCGTATAGACTGTTGACAGTGGATAGGGTACCTCTTCGTGTGTATGGCTTCTCCTCCCGGGACACCAGGAACATGAAGCTGTCCGTTTCCAGGTTCCAGGAGAGGCCCAGGCTTCGCTGGAGGGGGAGAGAATCTACACCAAGCTCCAGCTGTTTCAGGTCTTTGGCACGGTCTTCCTCAGATAGAGCTGCCATTACCTGTTCGCTGTTTGAAGCTATTTTATGTAGCCTCAGGTTGGACTCTGCCAGCATCTGTGTGGTTCTCTTGAGGAGGTCTATTGCCAGCTCAGGTGAGGCAACAGATGTCAGCCCATCATCCACGTAGAACTGACGCTCCACAAACTGTCTTGCATCAGAGCCGTATGCTGCTTCACCTTTCTCGGCAGCACGTCTCATGCAGTATATGGCGATGGCGGGTGATGGGGTGTTTCCAAACACGTGGACCTTCATCCTATACTCCACCACATTCTTGTCAAAGTCATTGTCCTCATACCAGAGGTAGCGGAGGTAGTCTCTATGATCGCTTTTGACCACAAAGCAGTAAAACATTTGCTGCACGTCTGCCGTCACAGCTACTGGCTCTTTGCGGAACCTCAGAAGTACTCCCAGCAGCGTGTTGTTCAAGTCTGGGCCGCTGAGGAGTACATCATTCAGGGATAAGCCTTCACATTCAGCACTTGAGTCAAATACTACTCTTATTTGATCCGGCTTTTTCGGGTGGTAAACACCAAACGAGGGAAGGTACCAGTGTTCTTTACCTGCCTCCAGCGGTGGTGCTTGCTCAGCTTGGTCGTTATCCATCATTTTTTGCATAAACTCTATGTAGTGGCTTTTCATCTCTGGCTTTCTCTCCAGAGTCTTTATGAGCGAGCTGAAGCGTTTGACTGCTTGATTCCTGTTGCTTGGAAGTAGTCGTCGTGGCGACCGGAACGGCAGGGGTGCTACCCAGCTGTGGTCGTCGTCCTGAAAGACCTCTCTGTCCATGATGGTCAGGAATGTTTTGTCGTCCACTGACAGGGCTGTCTTGTTGTCATCTCTGGAGCTCTCAAAAACAGAGAGACCGAGGCTGTCTGTGTTCGTTGCCCAGCCTGTGTGTTCTTCACGGGTGGGTGACAGGGGGTTGTGTCGCTGTAACATGCTGCTGTGGCCTTCTTTCACCTGCATGCTGTTTGGACAAGGATGGAGAAAGGATGTTCGGCCGTTTTGCAGCACATTAGCCTTGTACACGTTGACTTGTTGAGCTGGTTTGTGGGCTGCCTCCAGACAGACGACGCCCACGATGACCCAGCCTAGGTCCAGCCGCTGTGCATATGGAGCATTGTGTGGCCCGTTGATTTGTTGACGCACCTTATGAACTCTGAGGATGTCTCTTCCCAGGAGCATGAGGATGGGAGTGTCCGGGTCCACAGCTGGAATCTTGATCGCCACTGGCTGTAGGTGAGGGTGGTGCTTTGCGACATCAGGAGACGGGATTTCTGATCGATCATCCGGCACCATGTCACACTCGATTAGCGTGGGGAGAGGGAGTTGTAGTTTCCCATCCATAGACTCGAGCATGAAGTTATTGACTCGCCTGCCGGAGGTCTCTGTTGTCCCCGCACAGGTCTTCAATGTGTAGGGGGCTGGACTGGCTTTGATGTCAAAGAGGTTGAAGAACTCTGTCTTCGCGAGTGACTTGTTACTCTGCTCATCCAGCACTGCATACATCTTGACGGCTTTGTCTCTTCTCCCAGCAGGATAAACATTAATAAGACAGATCTTGGCACATGAGCGTGGGCTGTCTGCATTGCCGCATATCTCCGTGCACTTGGATGTGACTGTGGGTGTGTCTTCATGTGGCTCCCCGCTTTCCTCCTTCTCCGTGTGAGCTCTCTCGCTGGATGTAGGAGGGCCTGGGTGTAGAGCCGTGATATGTCGATCACTGTTGCACTCGTCACATTTGACTGATGCTTTGCAGTCTTTCGCCATATGCCGAGTTGACCCACAGCACTTAAAGCAGATGCGGTTATCTTTCAGGTAAGCTTTACGTTCTTCAATAGGTTTGGATCTAAAGCTCCTACACTTTTTGAGTGGGTGAGGCTTCCTGTGTATTGGGCACTCACGGTCTGGTTCACTCGTTTTCTTCTCCACAGAGCTGGTGTCACCATCAGTGTTCTTGGGTGTGACTTCGGTCTTGTGCACACTTACTGGGACTTTGTGGCTGTGCTTCACGGCTTTCTCCGTTTTGTGTGGCACATTGCTGTTTGAAGTGGCGATGGCGAAGCTTGGGTCATTCCTCACTTTGGCCTGTCGCCGGACGAATTGGGAGAAGAGAGAGAATGGAGGGAAAGCTACTCCGTGCTCTTCTTTGAACTTGGACCCCATGCTTATCCACCTCTCTTGTAGGCTGTAGGGTAGCTTTTCTGCGATCGGATTCACTCCGCGGGCTGTATCAAGACAGGAAAGGCCCGATAGGTATCCTTCTTCTTTGGCACATTCCAGTTCAAGGAGGATATCACCGAGTTCCCTGAGTTTAGCATTGTCTTTGTTGGTCAGCTTGGGAAACTCCTCTATCTTTTTAAAGAGCGCTTGTTCTACGGCCTCTGGTGTCCCATAGCATTCTTCCACACGTTGCCACACCATGCGGAGGCCTGCAGCAGGATTAAGCACGTGTACTGAACGGATTCTACGTGCTTGTTCTGCTGAGTCTGCACCTAGCCACTTTACCAGGAGGTCCAGTTCTTCCCTGGGTGTCAGATTCAAGTCCTTGGTGGCACTCAAAAAGGATGCTTTCCATGCCCAGAAGTGTTCAGGACGGTCATCGAACTGTAGGAGGCCGGAGCTCACCAGTTCTCGGCGTATGAGATACCTGGCCAGGTCTTGAGCTGGCTGTGGCTCAGTGGAGTGTCCCTTGTTCAGACTGGGAGATGGGAGAGGTAGCTGTGGGCAAGGCTTGAATGGAGATGGTTCACATAGCTGTTCTTTCTTTATGTTGTTGACTCTCAGCTTTGGGTTCGTGTGAGCAGCTGTTCCAGTGTGTTGATGGGGTTGCCTATAGACATCCAGCGGCACATGTGGTGGTGGCGGTGGTCTGTGAGCTTCCAGCGGCACATGTTTTGGTGATGGTGGTCTGTAGGCATCCAGCGGCGCGTGTGTTGGTTGTCTGTAGGCATCCAGCGGCGCGTGTGTTGGTTGTCTGTAGGCATCCAGCGGCGCGTGTGTTGGCTGTCTGTAGGCATCCAACGGCGTGTGTGTTGGCTGTCTGTAGGCATCCAGCGGCGCGTGTGTTGGCTGTCCGTATGCATCCAGCGGCGCGTGTGTTGGCTGTCTGTAGGCATCCAGCTGTACGTGTGTTGGCTGTCTGTAGGCATCCAGCTGTACGTGTGTTGGTTGTCTGTAGGCATCCAGCTGCATGCGCGTTGGTGACAGTGGTTTGTAGGCATCCGGCTGCACGTGTGTTGGCGGCGGTGGTTCTCTGCCGAACATCTCTGAGTGCTGCTGGATGTAGTTGCCTGTACGTTCATAGGCACTGAAAGGCTTGCTTGGGACGTATGGCTCGTAGCGCTTCTCCCCGCTTTCAATCTCCTCGTTCTCGTATGCTGCAGCTGCTGCCTCGGCGGCAGCAGCCACCCTCTGGCTCATGAGAACGTGGAGACTGGCTTCAAGGTCAGCTTTCCGCCTCATCACGCTTGCTTCTCTTTCAGCGAAAGTCACCTGTGCTTGTGCTGCCTTTGACTGGGCACGTGCTCTGGCAGCCGCTGATGATGCTGATGATACACCGGACCTTTTGGATATCTGTGACCGGGAGTCAGGTGTTCGAAAAGGCTCTTGTGTCTCGGTTGCCTCATGGTGGGCTTCGGGGAGTTCTAGGAGTGCCGCGCCCTGCGCCTGTTCAGCGGCATCCACCTCCAATCTATCCACGTGTAGCGACATCCTCGTGGGCTAACTTCTAAAGTTTGAACTTGCTGCGCTGTTGTCTTTTTACTATGCTGCCCTCGTACTGCGTCTTCTCTTGCAGGCAGGACTAGACAGCTAGTTAACAGTTCTCTAAAGCTTCAAATAAATCCAAGGCTTGACTTTGGTTTAGATATCTTTAGTGATTTTGATTTTTGTTTTGTAAAACTGTAAAACAATACAGAAAAAAAGGTACATAAATTTCACGTAACATGATATAGAATAGGCTAAGCAGCTAACACACCGTTTGCTAGCAAATAGCAATCACTTGTGACCGACGAGAACTAGCAAACTAACTAAAATAAGCGGACAAAACACATTCCAATTACAAAGTTACAAAAGTAAGACACCCCACAAGTAATACTTATCTAATGTGTACTTACAGACAAATATTGTCCGGGGCTCAAACGTAAATATTCTCATGTGAGGAAATCGCCAGGAAAACGTGTTCATCTGATTAAACTCTTTTTAGACTAACATGCAAAAACAGGAAGTAGTCTACTTAACTACTAGACAATTGCTTAGTAACGCCACAAGGTGGCAGCATATACAAGGGAATACATGCATTCTTAGGGAAGGCAGAACAGCAATAAATAAATAATACATAATACAATGGCCATCTAAAATAAGGGTGTGTGTGTGTGTGCGTGCGTGCGTGCGTGCATGTATGTGTGCAATAAATGCATGTAAAAATGTACATTGTTTGCAAACGAGGCAATTACCATGTTGCATGCGTAGCTACAAATTTATCAACTAATATGTTTTGCATGGATTAGCTTAAAGAGAAACTATGCAGGATTGGTGATTTCATGTGTGGTTTCGCTTTCGCTTTTCGTTTTCGCTCGTCTTATGCTTTTATGCTTTATGCTTATGCTTTTATATAGGCTATATATATATTTATAAATAGCAAACTGGTCAGTCAAGCAAAACAACAATTTCTAAGCGATCTTATGACTATGAAAATGTTGCATATAGTCTCTTTAAAGAGAACTCCAACAAACTGCCATCATAATTTTGTTTAACCAAAAACTTCACTTTTCTTTTGACCATAAATATTACTATTGTATCCTCACAGCAAGACATAGAAGTAGGTGGTGAATTCAATGATCAAGTAAAAATACAAAACACAGGATCATGGTAACTGTAATATGTTTGAAGGACACCTGAATGGGCACAATGCTGGGGATCAGAAATGAAGATATTGTCCAACAGTGTATTTTTCTCAGTGGTCGCGGTGGTTATTAGATTTGTGAACCCTCTAGACTGGAACAACTCATAGATTGGTTTCCTTCCATTGGCCAGCAGGTCCTCATTGAAATCCCCACAGACAATAACTGGACCTTCAGCTATGACATGTAAAGACTCCAACAGATGAGAGAGATTTTGCATGAATACGTTTGTGTTGTAATCTGGTGGTCTATATATCACTGCAATTAGTGCTGGAACTGGAGACACCACTTTCACTACCAGGAATTCAAGGTCAGTCACACCCTGTATGTATGGCACATGATGGGCTTGAACATGGTTTTTCACAAACACAGCAACTCCCCCACCATTTTTCTGTGCTAGATGAGAAAGAGTAGAATATGACATGTGTCTGTTGCGCTTATACATACAATAGTTCTCCAACTGGATGTTTTCTGGGACAAATGTGCCAAAAAGGTGTGTCTCAGTAAAACACAGTATGTCTGTGAGGCACATTTCATGGTGTTTCTTGACATCCTCAATATGAGCTGACAGTCCCTCTGTGTTATGGTGAACTAGTGTCAGACTTGGTAATGAACTGTTTGATTGAACATGGTGGAGAAGGGGCATAGCATTTCCAAAATCTGCTCTCGGCATACTTTCCAAAGAGATTGATATTTCTGGATCGGAGTAAATCTTTTTTTCGTCTAAATCAATTATGCGCAGTCCATGTAATGAGGTAGTTCTGCTTAGACCCACATATGCCATACCTGGTTCAAAGATTCGGTGCAATGAGACCACGGCTGAAGCACGGGACATTCCCTGGCATTTGTGAATGGTCACACTGTAGCATAAAGAGATCCCAAACATAAATCTAATGACACCTTTTTTGCTCAGACGTTCCTCCATTCTTTCAATATACACCAGGTTGTCTGCTCTGCCTGGCACTTTGTTGCGATGTCTTTGGCCTGCGTTTGGATCGTCTAATTCAATGCCTATCATCTTCACATCAGTTTTGCCATTTTGGACCTGGTAAACAATTTTGCCAATCTTTCCAAATGAGCCATTCACGAGTCCATCTTCTACATCTATGTTTCTGATGAGCATCACACGGGCACCCTCAGTAATTTGCAGTCTATCAGGTAGATCTCCTTTACGTCCTTCAAAGGGTGCTTTCTGCCTCTCCATACGGCCAGTTTGAGGATCTTTTCTGTAGTCATGGGCTTCCACATTGACCAGTTCTGAGAATAGACCAGAGATGGTGTCTGCATTGTGTTTATTCACTTCTTTGTTTGTAGCAAACACATGCAGGACGTCTTTGGGACAATTCTCAGCTTGACATATGGCCTGGGAAAGTAGAGATCTGTCTGCTTCAGTCAATGGCTCATCCTTGCGTTTCACTCTGATTCTGTTAAGCAGCTCAGCAAATGCCACATCTACGGTGTACATTTTAGGACATCCTCAGACTCAGGTGTCAGACTCAGAAAAACATCCGTCATCCTCAGACAAAACTGCCTCAGCGTCAGAAAAACCTCTGTCATCTTCAGGCAAAACTGTGTCAGCGTCAGTAAAAACCTTGTCATCCTCAGACTCAGGTGTCAGACTCAGGAAAACTACCGTCATCTTCAGACAAAACTGCCTCAGCGTCAGAAAAACATTGTCATCCTCAGACAAAACTGTGTCAGCGTCAGAAAAACCTCTCTCATCCTCAGACAAAATTGCGTCAGAAAAACCTCTGTCAGAAAAACCTCTCTCATCCTCAGACAAAACTTTCTCAGCGTCAAAAAAAACTCTGTCATCCTCAGACAACCGTGTCAGAAAAACCTCTCTCATCGTCAGACAAAACTTTCTCAGCGTCGGAAAAATCTCTGTCATTCTCAGACAAAACCGTGTCAGAAAAACCTCTCTCATCGTCAGACAAAACTTTCTCAGCGTCGGAAAAAACTTTGTCATTCTCCGACAAAACCGTGTCAGAAAAACCTCTCTCATCGTCAGACAAAACTTTCTCAGCGTCGGAAAAAACTTTGTCATCCTCAGACAAAACCGTGTCAGGAAAACCTCTCTCATCCTCAGACAGAACTTTCTCAGCGTCAGAAAAAACTCTCTCATCCTCAGACAAAACTGACAAAACATACAAACATAATTGAGATTACAGTATTTCTGTCTAAAATCATGCATGATAGGCCTACCAATGAATCATTCCATAGGGCACGGAATGAATAATTTAATTAGTCTGTGAACCGAGCTAACTAGCTAGCGGAAGCTAGCTTAAAAAGCAATGGAAGTGAATGGCAGTAACCATGACAATATAGCTATGCGCTGCTAGGTCACTAACAGTTGAAAGACTCCGCTTAAACTGTATATACCGTTGCAAGTTCACTTGAGTATAAACTACCCACTTTACCTAATGTCACTAATGTTATTCAGGTAGTTGTCATTTCAAAGAATGACACAGCTCCGTTTAAAATGTTACCTTAGCTAGCTAGCCAGCAACCAGACAGTAACCAACAGCAGCATGGTCTGATATTAAGTTATTTTCTTAACAAATCCATACACTAAAAAATACACTATTAGGCTTGAAATGATCGGGAAAACTTACAGATTATGACAAAATATTCCAAAATACCGTCAACAAATCCAGAAAGCCATAATGACCAATTTATTGATAACATTCCACAAGTATCCCATTGATATTAATGCAGCGAGGGCGTACATTGAGGGGCTAGCTGTCTGGTTGCTGGCTAGCTAGCTAGCCGCCTAGCTAGGTAACATTTTAAACGGAGCTGTGTCATTTCTTTGAAATGACAACTACCTGAATAAGATTAGTGACATTAGTTAAAGTGGGTAGTTTATACTCAAGTGAACTTGCAACGGTATACAGTTTAAGCGGAGTCTTTCAACTGTTAGTGACCTGGCAGCGCATAGCTATTTGTCATGGTTACTGCCATTCACTTCCATTGCTTTTTAAGCTAGCGTCCGCTAGCTAGTTAGCTCGGTTCACAGACTAATTAAATTATTCATTCCGTGCCCTATGAAATGATTCATTATTATCATGCATGATTTTAGACAGATACTGTAATCACAATTATGTTTGTATGTTTGTCAGTTTGTCTGAGGATGACAGAGTTTTTTCTGACGCTGAGAAAGTTTTGTCTGAGGATGAGAGAGGTTTTTCTGACACGGTTTTGTCTGAGGATGACAAAGTTTTTTCCGACGCTGAGAAAGTTTTGTCTGACGATGAGAGAGGTTTTTCTGACACGGTTTTGTCTGAGGATGACAAAGTTTTTTCCGACGCTGAGAAAGTTTTGTCTGACGATGAGAGAGGTTTTTCTGACAAGCTTTTGTCTGAGAATGACAACGTTTTTTCCGACGCTGAGAAAGTTTTGTCTGAGGATGAGAGAGGTTTTTCTGACGCTGAGGCAGTTTTATCTGAGGATGACAGAGGTTTTTCTGAGTCTGACACCTGAGTCTGAGGATGTCCTAAAATGAACACCGTACACATCATCTTTTTGGCGCATTATTTCTGTGAGAGTGACCATTTGGAAGTGATCCTTCCAGAAATCAATAACATGATCCTCGTATATGCAGAGTGGTTTAGCTTTACCTGGCGCAGGGAGCTGGTAAAAATCGCCAAAGACTAGAACACTCACACCACCAAATGCCTTTCTACTCCCTTTTATTTCTTGTAACCTCCAATTGACATATGCAAAGAGTGGTTTTGATACCATGGACACTTCATCAATGATAATAATCTCAACGCTGGATAAGGTTGCTCTCAATTCATCCAGACAGTTTCCAAGGCACTGGTAAGGTGGTTTAAGGCTTCTTGGCAGTTTCAGGACAGAATGCAGTGTCTTGCCAGATATGTTGTAAGCTGCTGTGCCAGTAAATGCTGTGAGAAGGACAGTGGGCATGGACATGTCTCTTTCCTCTGTGATGCGAGGTAACTTGCGGAGTATCTTTGATGCCTCTGTGTAGATGCATTTGATGAGGTGAGATTTGCCAGTTCCTGCTCCACCAGTAACAAAGTAAAACAATTGTTCGGCACTCTGTCCACACACACGTCTCATGCACCACTTACGCACTGTATAGAATATGGATGCCTGCATTTGATTTAGATTTTGGTACATGTTTCGGACAACAGTGGGGTCAATTTGAGGAGCCTCAAACATTGGTACCTCCTCTGCTTGTGGTTCTTGTGCTGTATTCCGGAATATCATCTTGTTCAATGATATTGTCTGAGGTTATTTCCTCGCGCTCTGAAATGCACTCAAGGCGAAGAAGCTCTGTCTCAGGAGCGAGAGTTGTCCATGCATCCTCTACAGGCCCATTTTCTTCCAAACTCTCCCTGGCTTTTTCGATGGCCTCACTATTTTTTTCAAACTGTGATCTTCTCTCTTTGACAATACAAAATACATTCTCTGGATCGTCTTTTCCAGGAAGCCTTACAGAACCTGTTTTGTAAAATGACTCGTACGTTGGAAAACCTGTGGGTTTCAACTGTGAATCTGATCGGTAAGGAAGGTACAGTTTGAGTAACGTGCCATATAATTTCTCTGGAGCTTTTGTCTCCGAAAATCGGGCGTATCTGATGATGGCAGGTCTACCAGTTCGCTTCTGGATAAATCCCATTTCATTCTGGAGAGGTACAACTTTCTTTCCTTGTTTTTGCCTTCCGTACACTACTCTATACGTGGAAGCAAACTCGGCCATACACATTGTTGTAAACTCTTCAGTATCGGTCCTGTTTTTGTATTTGTCTGCCAATCCAGACATCCAAACATTCTCTGACTCTGGAATTCTGTCATTCAAAAACCTTAACCCTCTAACCGCCCGGGTTTTTTTGGATTTTTGCATAAAAAATTCAAAAGGTCATGGCTTGAAAGTGGTCAGAGATAAAGTCCTACTGTAAATGTGAAAATCATTGAGTATGAACTAAAGTTTATAAAGGGAGTAAATGTACTCATCTAATTTGCATATTATGACGTCACAGGATGGCAATAGCGTCAAATTATGCACATTTCAGTAAATACTGATTGTTGAACACATTTGAGCAGTTTTACTTTGATTTTTGTAATTTCTCCGACATAACAAACAAACAGGACCACAGCCACATGTAAACCAACAATAGTAAACTATTAGTATTACCACAATCCCTATGTTACTATATAATAAAGTAGCCTGGTCAAATCAGTTCCTATCGCGAATGACTTTGTAGTTCTTCAGAGCCCTATTTTTACTAGACCTGCTGTCTGTACCATGTCAATTACAGACACTATCATCATGATTATCACTGGCACCAAGCACACCATGCTTATTTGAACCCTTTGATCAACATCGCTGCAGGTAAACATTGACGTACACACGCAAAGACCCACCTCCATTCACAGACGCATCTTGACTGTCACGGGGCAGTCACACGCTTGCGTCCGCCAACATTCGTCCGTTGGTTTCCCATTCACTTTACATTCGCTGGACTTCATTTCATGCCGCACTGAATTGTGGGTCCGATGCGTTGCCTGAGATACGTTGCCTCCGCTGAAAAGTTGAGAAATGTTCAACTTTTGACGGATCGCTGAAGCGCCAGCCAATGAAATTCAGTGTATGCAAATTTTCGAACACTGACACAAACCAATCACTACGTGTTTATGGAAATGTGCTGAAAACGCGGGATACATTTTCAAAGTTGAATTTTTCAAAATGGAGGAGAAACTTATCGTGGCTGTGTGCAGCCGACCGGTGTTGTATGACCAGTCGTTGTTCATATACAGAGACCAAAATTTGAGAGCAAGGGCGTGGAGGGAGGTGGCTGAGGAGTTGGGAGGAGATGGTAAGTATTCCTTTTCAATCTTTTATTTTCAATATTTATGAATGGACTGTAAGCAAGAGACAGAAATGTTAGCCTTTTAGCATTAGATGTCTTCAATTAGGTTTCGGTATTTTAGTTTAGTTTAGAAAAAAGCATCCATAACAGTATCAATATATAGTATATCAGTATATCAGTATATCAGTATCAGTATAAAAACATTACAAGTGTTGTATTTTCTAATAGAGGAGACCTGCAAGACTAGATGGAGGACCTTGAGGGACAGATTTAAAAGAGAAAAAAACAAAGAGAAAGAAATGAGGAGAAGCGGGGCAGGGTCTTCGGAGGGTCGGCCATGGCGTTTCATGGCAGTGATGGGTTTTTTAACCCCTTTCGTCACTGACCGTGAAACGTCAGGTAATCTCCTCCGGAGACCTCTGCCCCGCCCTCCTCCTCAGCAACAGGCAGAGACAGAGGCAAGAGAGAGCAGTCCAGGTCCCAGCCAGCTCCCAGCCAGCCAGGTCCTAGCCAGCCAGCTCCCAGCCAGCCAGGTCGCAGTCACCCAGGTCGCAGTCACCCAGATCCCAGCCAGCCAGGTCGCAGTCACCCAGATCCCAGCCAGCCAGGTCGCAGTCACCCAGATCCCAGCCACCAGCAGCAGCCTGACCCCAGCCACCAGCAGCAGCCAGGTCTCCGCCACTAGCAGCAGCCCGGTATCCGCCACCAGCAGCCCGATCTCTTCCAGGTCGGTCCAAGCCAGCCAGCCAGCCAGGCCCCGGCCGCCAGCAGCCAGGTCCCAGCCAGCTAGCCAGCCGCTTGAAGGAGAGGGTGAAGGAGAGGGTGAGGAGGAGGGTTTTGAGGAGAGGGGCAGGAAGCGGAAGATGACCCCGTTTGAGAGGGGGCTCCTGGCAGCAATCAGGCCCCTTGCTAATCGTCCAGTGGCACCACCGCCGCCGCCGCCGCCACCGCCGCCTCCAGCAGAAGACGAGGAGGAGGTCTTCTTGCGAAGCCTACTCCCGTCTATCCGCAGGCTCCCTCAGGGAAGCAGGGCACGGCTTTGTTTTAAAATTCATGAGTTGGTGTTTCAAGCAGCAGAGGAAGCTTAGTGCACATTTCGTCAACACATTAAATTTACACTATATACACTATATACACACATAAATAAGCACACATTTGCCCATACATAAACCAAATGAATACCCATAAACCAAATGAAATAAATAAATACATTTATTGAAATTATATCACTTTTTTGTCTACTTTTTGTCTATTGTGTATTCAGTAAGTAATTGTTTTTCTAAGCATCAGTAGCAAAATGTGAATGAAATATTACAGAACCTTATCATTATTGGTATTAGTATTAATCACACTAAAAAAATAAGTATGCATTAGGGATGCACCGATCCGACTTTTTCAGTCCCGATACCGATGCCTGGGCTCTGCGTATCGGTCGATATCCGATACCGATCCGATACCATTGTTAATTAATAAACTGTATACCTCACCATGTGGAAAAGACTAAAGGCAACAGGCTTGACTTCATTCTTCATACTTTCCCTAACTAAACATTACTTTCCTAAAAAAAATCTTACAAAATAACACTTAGATATAAAGGTAATGTATTATTATAATTATTATTATTATTATTATTATAATTATCATCATCATTATTGATTATATTACTAGTATTAAAAATAAACAGTTGTACACCAGCAGCAACTTGGAACAGCATTCAAATTCAAGTTCACAGTTATTACTAAATAATAAATCTAACAAAAAAACAATTTTGCAGATAAAAATCCCATATTAGTGACATACATTGAAACACCCCTGCCAAAATGGTGTCACCCGAGAAACCCCTCTATTTACTCATAGTGGTACGGTCCCGCAGTTTCCCCACGATACACTAATTAGTTCACACGGAGTTTGAATGGTGGTAAACGGTAGAAGTTGTACGTTGTATCTAATAAATGATAAGTTTTTAACAGCCAATTTGAACATTTGCATGTCTTTATATCAAGAACAGTTTATACAGATGAGATGAAAATGACAATGTGTTTAGTTTGAGTAGCCTATTTTGTTGACTGTTACACATTAACGTGTTGCCTAAATGCAACAAAACGCATGAAGATCGTAATTAATCTATGACAAATGGTGGTTAGTATAGATATTCTTTTGATCCTATGACATAAATTTGGTATCTGTATTTATCCCATCCATGAATTTAGACACTCAGAGCACACAGTGAGGTGAGGCACACTCTCCTCCTCTAACCCGCAGCAGTGAGCTGCGCTAAATGGCTGGTTGCGCGTCATGGCTCAGCCTTTTTTTGAGACTATATTAAATTCGGATCGGCCCATGGATCGGCTCATTTTTTCCGATCCCCGATCCAGCTATTTTGTTCATATCGGGGCCGATATCCGATTCAAATATCGGATCGGTGCATCCCTAGTATGCATTTAGGAAAAAGTTAACATACAAACAAACAATTGTCACAGAGGTCACCAAATCATACAATGACACAAGAACTTTGTCATATGCATACTGTATGATTAGTAATGATTACTAATGTAAAGAATGCTGTGAAATGATCAGTTCCTTATTATGCATGGGGGGGGAGGGAGGGGGGTACAAGTTGTACATTGACATTGAGATTTATTTCTATAGTGTTGTCCCCTGAAAATATATAAGAATCACGTCCAAAAAGGAAGGGGTGTGTGTGAGTGGTATTGTGTCTAGGATGGGTCAGGGGTGAAATGTGTGAAATGCATATCAGGGTCCTCCCTCCTCTTGTTTCTTCGATACCAAAAGTGCACTGCAGTCCGACTCAGTGGCACACCTATAAGAGATTGAGAAAAATGGTAAACATTACATAATAAGATCACATTGCTTAAATAATAAATTTGGAGTAGTCTTTTTAAATGAAATTAACATTATATGCTTTTGAAATCTTTGCTTTTAAAGACAATATAGGTAGCTCTTAAAAGAGCTGTTGTGTTTAGTGGCTCTTAGAAGAGCCTTTGGTTAGCCCATTAGGCTGTTGGCTGCCAGTAGACGGTCCCCTCCTCATTGAAGTAGGAGCAGAACGTCTCGCGCAACTCGATGGCTCTACGGCTGGCGTTGTTTGAGCCTAATCTTGGGGCGTTGCGCAGAGATTCCGGGGGCCCAAGGTCCACAGGTGCCACAGGAGGAGCAGAGTCGGGGTCATCAAGATCTTCTGGCTCGCGCTGTGTGCCTCTTCTCCTCTCCTTCTCAAGACTCTTGATCCGGAGGAAGTTGTGCAACACACATGTGGCCTTGACACATGCCTCTGCTACCTCAGGGCTGGTGGCGATGACACGGCGATACATGCGCCACCTAGCAGAGAGGATGCCAAAAGCGCATTCAACCACCAACCTTGCCCGGCTGAGGCGATAGTTATAAACTCTCCTCTGCAGTGGCACTTGACGACCAGGAAATGGACGCAGCAGGTTTGTTGTCAAGGGGAAGGCTTCATCTCCGACAAACACGAATGGGAGTGGGCCACGCTCTTCTGCCCCAGTGATGATGGCATCTACCGGAATGCCAAGTGTGCCATCTCGCAGGCCCTCACCAAAAGCGGAGTTGCGCAGAGTGCCACTGTCACTGCTCCTGCCATAGCCTCCTACGTCGACTACACGGAACAGGTAGTCGGCATCAACAACCGCCAGGAGTACCAGGGAGTAGGTGGACTTGTAATTAAAGAACAAAGACCCCGAATTCGCTGGAGACTGCAGCACCACATGCTTTCCGTCGATAGCCCCGATGCAATTTGGGAACTGCCAGCGCTCCTGGAACACAGCTGCAATTTCCCTCCAGTCCTCCGTGGTTGGTACAGGCATGGTCTCCTCAATCAGGGCAGTCCAGATGGCCCTGGCAACCTCCCAGATGATGCCAGACACAGTCGACCGGCCAACCCGGTAACTGAAAGCAATGGTCCTGTAGGAGTCACCAGTAGCCAGATAACTGGAGGGGGGGTAAGATATATTCCATTATATTGCGTGCAAACAGTATATCATAAAGATGAGTACATATTATATTATTCAAATATTCAAATATTGGGTTATATCTTTTCATGGGGCAACACTATAAACGTGATAGGCTGGTCTAGTTAAAACATTGAGTTTGGACATAATTAGAACATAATTAGGACATGTTTGTTGTGCTGTCCACTCACGTTTGTTACCACCTGTTTTTATCATTAATGGCACTATGTTTTCAGAGGACAATTTATACAGTAGCCTACACAATGAATGAATAAACAACAATTAGCTTTAGCTTTAGATTTAGTGGTGCACAAACAAAACACACTCACTCATGCTGGTTATCACCATATCCATCTAATTCGTTATGAACATATTAAACATTTCATGAACATATCGAGCATTTCATGCACTGCATAGATAAATAGATATCTTACCGGAGGCAGATAGCGAGCCGCTCAGCAGGTCCGATTGCCAACCTCATCCCTGTGTCGGCTCGCGTGATGAGAGGGCCAACTTTCCCGAGCAGCTCATCGAAGTGGTCCCTCGTCATCCGGAAATATTGCTCAAACAAACAGCCATGAAAACGAAGTTCCTGGACGAGCCCGTGGAACTCCCCTCGCTGCCTGCGTCTCCTCAATATAGGGTGGACCCAATATCGACGTGGACGAACTCGGTGTTTATGCAATGCATAATACAACGCATAGACAAGTAGAACAAGAGTCAAGCTGTCATCTGCCATTTTCTCGAAATGTTGTTGTGTCAGCGGGAACGAATATAATTGGCTGCTGCCACTGTGACGGCACGTCCGTCAGACACGCCTACTGTCATACGTTGGCGGACGCAAGCGTGTGATTGCACCGTTAGAAGCTTGAAACCAAGCGCATACAACACAAGGGGCCTCAATGAGCTACTGGCCGCTCACTGGTGGCTCCAGCGCACGCGGTTCAGTCGCATCATTCACTCTTATGTGGTGTTCATGAAGTTGGGTGTTGAGGTGCATGTACTGCATTGTGACAGAAAGTCACTTTACAACATCTTACAAGCCCAAAGTGGATTTTGAAAAAAGTTTCCACGAGTACATGTTTTGGCCGTCTCAGCCAACTGTCATGAAATGTGAAAAGTAAACGTGTCTTCACTTTTCCTTCATAGCTTGAAATTGGAAGGTCTTAGAAGCTTGAAACCAAGCGCATACAACACAACAATACAACAGTGAGCGGCCTCAATGAGCTACTGGCCGCTCACTGGTGGCTCCAGCGCACGCGGTTCAGTCGCATTATTCACTCTGATGTGGTGTTCATGAAGTTGGGTGTTGAGGTGCATGTACTGCATTGTGACAGAAAGTCACTTTACAACATCTTACAAGCCCAATGTGGATTTTGAAAAAAGTTTCCACGAGTGCATGTTTTGGCCGTCTCAGCCAACTGTCATGAAATATGAAAAGTAAACGTGTCAACACTTTTCCTTCATAGTTTGAAATTGGAAGGTCTTAGAAGCTTGAAACCAAGCGCATACAACACAAGGGGCCTCAATGAGCTACTGGCCGCTCACTGGTGGCTCCAGCGCACGCGGTTCAGTCGCATCATTCACTCTGATGTGGTGTTCATGAAGTTGGGTGTTGAGGTGCATGTACTGCATTGTGACAGAAAGTCACTTTAAAACATCTTACAAGCCCAAAGTGGATTTTGAAAAAAGTTTCCACGAGTGCATGTTTTGGCCGTCTCAGCCAACTGTCATGAAATGTGAAAAGTAAACGTGTCTTCACTTTTCCTTCATAGCTTGAAATTGGAAGGTCTTAGAAGCTTGAAACCAAGCGCATACAACACAACAATACAACAGTGAGCGGACTCAATGAGCTACTGGCCGCTCACTGGTGGCTCCAGCGCACGCGGTTCAGTCGCATTATTCACTCTGATGTGGTGTTCATGAAGTTGGGTGTTGAGGTGCATGTACTGCATTGTGACAGAAAGTCACTTTACAACATCTTACAAGCCCAATGTGGATTTTGAAAAAAGTTTCCACGAGTGCATGTTTTGGCCGTCTCAGCCAACTGTCATGAAATATGAAAAGTAAACGTGTCTTCACTTTTCCTTCATAGCTTGAAATTGGAAGGTCTTAGAAGCTTGAAACCAAGCGCATACAACACAAGGGGCCTCAATGAGCTACTGGCCGCTCACTGGTGGCTCCAGCGCACGCGGTTCAGTCGAATCATTCACTCTGATGTGGTGTTCATGAAGTTGGGTGTTGAGGTGCATGTACTGCATTGTGACAGAAAGTCACTTTACAACATCTTACAAGCCCAAAGTGGATTTTGAAAAAAGTTTCCACGAGTGCATGTTTTGGCCGTCTCAGCCAACTGTCATGAAATGTGAAAAGTAAACGTGTCTTCACTTTTCCTTCATAGCTTGAAATTGGAAGGTCTTAGAAGCTTGAAACCAAGCGCATACAACACAAAGGGCCTCAATGAGCTACTGGCCGCTCACTGGTGGCTCCAGCGCACGCGGTTCAGTCGCATCATTCACTCTGATGTGGTGTTCATGAAGTTGGGTGTTGAGGTGCATGTACTGCATTGTGACAGAGGTCACTTTACAACATCTTACAAGCCCTAAGTGGATTTTGAAAAAAGTTTCCACGAGCGCATGTTTTGGCCGTCTCAGCCAACTGTCATGAAATATGAAAAGTAAACGTGTCTTCACTTTTCCTTCATAGCTTGAAATTGGAAGGTCTTAGAAGCTTGAAACCAAGCGCATACAACACAAAGGGCCTCAATGAGCTACTGGCCGCTCACTGGTGGCTCCAGCGCACGCGGTTCAGTCGCATCATTCACTCTGATGTGGTGTTCATGAAGTTGGGTGTTGAGGTGCATGTACTGCATTGTAACAGAGGTCACTTTACAACATCTTACAAGCCCTAAGTGGATTTTGAAAAAAGTTTCCACGAGCGCATGTTTTGGCCGTCTCAGCCAACTGTCATGAAATATGAAAAGTAAACGTGTCTTCACTTTTCCTTCATAGCTTGAAATTGGAAGGTCTTAGAAGCTTGAAACCAAGCGCATACAACACAAAGGGCCTCAATGAGCTACTGGCCGCTCACTGGTGGCTCCAGCGCACGCGGTTCAGTCGCATCATTACAGTGCATGTGGTGTTCATGAAGTTGGGTGTTGAGGTGCATGTACTGCATTGTGACAGAGGTCACTTTACAACATCTTACAAGCCCTAAGTGGATTTTGAAAAAAGTTTCCACGAGCGCATGTTTTGGCCGTCTCAGCCAACTGTCATGAAATATGAAAAGTAAACGTGTCTTCACTTTTCCTTCATAGCTTGAAATTGGAAGGTCTTAGAAGCTTGAAACCAAGCGCATACAACACAAAGGGCCTCAATGAGCTACTGGCCGCTCACTGGTGGCTCCAGCGCACGCGGTTCAGTCGCATCATTCACTCTGATGTGGTGTTCATGAAGTTGGGTGTTGAGGTGCATGTACTGCATTGTGACAGAGGTCACTTTACAACATCTTACAAGCCCTAAGTGGATTTTGAAAAAAGTTTCCACGAGCGCATGTTTTGGCCGTCTCAGCCAACTGTCATGAAATATGAAAAGTAAACGTGTCTTCACTTTTCCTTCATAGCTTGAAATTGGAAGGTCTTAGAAGCTTGAAACCAAGCGCATACAACACAAAGGGCCTCAATGAGCTACTGGCCGCTCACTGGTGGCTCCAGCGCACGCGGTTCAGTCGCATCATTACAGTGCATGAAAATGCACTGTACTGTTCTTCCTAGGCTTCTTCTTCTTATTATTACAGTGCATGAAAATGCACTGTACTGTTATTCCAAGTCTTCTTATTACAGTGCATGAAAATGCACTGTACTGTTCTTCCTAGACTTCTTATTACAGTGCATGAAAATGCACTGTACTGTTCTTCCTAGTCTTCTTATTATTTTTACAGTGCATGAAAATGCACTGTACTGTTCTTCCTAGGCTTCTTCTTCTTATTATTCTTCTAACGCACGCAAATCAGCTTGAACCGTTTAACATAGAAACTTCATTCAAACTGCGTTACGTAGGTCTTACTTAGGACATGTGTGCTATGACTTTTCAACTTTGTAACTTTTATACTTTTTAAACTATTAATTAAAAAACGATTTCCCCATAGATTTAACATTGAGCTATTTCCCCATAGACTTAACATTACCCTTTATGACATCACGGCAGCAATTAGAATGTTACGCCAGGTGGCCAGTCCAGGTGCAGCAGCTCTCTCTCAGGCATACACTGACTCTCTTGAGAATACATATTCTGTTCCCCTGTATCAACTGTATCAACATAAGTCTTCCTAATTCCATCCAACTTTCTATCCATTCATCTTCTTCAAACCATTCACTCATCCACCCATTTTAAACAGTCTGCCTATCAACATCAATCAGACGATCTACATTCAACTTTTAAACAATCTACTCTGTCTCAGGCTTTAAGAGCACACCCTGGCTCTCTTAAGACTAGCCAGTTAAATTGATTACACCTGTATCTGTATCCACTACTCTCAGTAGAGCTGTGTCTCTCCATTCTACAAGAATATAAGGCACATTCCATCCAACTTTCTATCCATTCATCTTCTTCAGACCATTCACTCATCCACCCATTAAACTGTCTATCAACATCCATTAAACTCTCTGTCTATCAACATTAATTAGACTACATCACGGCAGCAATTAGAATGTTACGCCAGGTGGCCAGTCCAGGTGCAGCAGCTCTCTCTCTCTCTCAGGCACACTGGCTCTCTTGAGACTACATTTTCTGTTCCCCTGTATCAACTGTATCAACATAAGTCTTCCTAATTCCATCCAACTTTCTATCCATTCATCTTCTTCAAACCATTCACTCATCCACCCATTCTAAACAGTCTGCCTATCAACATCAATTAGACGATCTACATTCAACTTTTAAACAATCTACTCTGTCTCAGGCTTTAAGAGCACACCCTGGCTCTCTTAAGACTAGCCAGTTAAATTGATTACACCTGTATCTGTATCCACTACTCTCAGTAGAGCTGTGTCTCTCCATTCTACAAGAATATAAGGCACATTCCATCCAACTTTCTATCCATTCATCTTCTTCAGACCATTCACTCATCCACCCATTAAACTGTCTATCAACATCCATTAAACTCTCTGTCTATCAACATTAATTAGACTACATTCAACTTTTAAATTATTTACTCTGTCTCAGGCTTCAAGCATATACACTCTGGCTCTTAAATTAAATTGATTACACCTGTATCAACTGTCAGTTTCTCTGGCTATAAGCATACAATCTCTCTGAAGACTACATATCCTGTTAACTGTTTCCTCTGTCCACAACTGTTTCAAAATAAAAGTCCTCACTGCAATAATACACCATTAAATAATTTAACCATTGAAACTACTCAACTATTTAACTGTTCAACCATTCCAACTGTCAGTTATCATCAACTATGCCTCCAGTCAACTACATGAAACCTCCATGTACCTAGCAACCAACATAGCAACCATTAAAATTAAGCGTTTATGACCGTTTCCATAGCAACCAACATGATTACACTGCAGTAACTTCTTGTTTCCTGATAGTGGCCACAATGAATACCCTTGCAACAAATGTTTAAAAATAAAATCCGCACTAGCAAGTTAGCTAGTTAGCATGGTTAGCATAGTTAGCATTTTTAGCATAACTGCTAGAAATGATTGGCTAAGTTAGCTAATCAACCTGGTTAGCATGTTTAGCATAGTTAGCATTTTTAGCATAACTGCAAAAAATCATCAACTAAGTTAGCTAATCAACCTGGTTAGCATTGTTAGCATATTTAACATTGTTAGCATAGTTAGCATTTTTAGCATTATTGCTAGAAATCATCAGTTAAGTTAGCTAATCAACCTGGTAAGCAATGTTAGTTTAAGTTAACATTGTTACCATAGTTAGCATTGCTAGCATAGTTAGCATTTTTAGCATAACTGTTAGAAATCATTAGCTAAGTTAGCTAATCAACCTGGTTAGAACTGTGAGCATAGTTAGCATAGTTAACATTTTTACCATAACTGCATGAAATCAGTAGCTAAGTTAACCAATCAACCTGGTTATCATTGTTACCATAGTTAACATTTTAACATGAATAGAAATCATTAGTTAAATTAGAACTGGAATGTTTCAGCTTTAAACTGTCTACCTTCACACTATCAACTCTCTGTAAACTATGCAACTACCATGTTTACCCTAGCTACACCTTAGTAACCATATCTACATTATCTATCTATTTTTGCATTTTCATGCACTGGTAATTCCTTGGAATTGCATTTCTAGTCTTTATTATTATTCCGCTGACAGCTTTTTCTAACCGCAATTTCTCTTCAACCGTTTAACTTAGAAACTTCATTCAAACTTTGTAACGTAGGTATTCTAATGGATCGGGTTGCTATGACTTTTCAACTTTGTAACTTTTATACTTTTTGAACTATAAATTAAAAACTATTAAAAATTTCCCCATAGACTTAACATTGGCCTCTATGACATCACAATCGGGTCGTTGAGCAATTAGAATCTTATGCCAGGTGGCCAGCCCCACCTGCAGCAGCCCTCTCTCTCTCAGGCTTTAAGCATACAATCTCTCTGAAGACTACATATCCTGTTAACTGTTTCCTCTGTCCACAACTGTTTCAAAATAAAAGTCCTCACTGCAATAATACACCATTAAATCATTTAACCATTGAAACTACTCAACTATTTAACTGTTCAACCATTCCAACTGTCAGTTATCATCAACTATGCCTCCAGTCAACTACATGAAACCTCCATGTACCTAGCAACCAACATAGCAACCATTAAAATTAAGCGTTTATGACCGTTTCCATAGCAACCAACATGATTACACTGCAGTAACTTCTTGTTTCCTGATAGTGGCCACAATGAATACCCTTGCAACAAATGTTTAAAAATAAAATCCGCACTAGCAAGTTAGCTAGTTAGCATGGTTAGCATAGTTAGCATTTTTAGCATAACTGCTAGAAATGATTGGCTAAGTTAGCTAATCAACCTGGTTAGCATGTTTAGCATAGTTAGCATTTTTAGCATAACTGCAAAAAATCATCAACTAAGTTAGCTAATCAACCTGGTTAGCATTGTTAGCATATTTAACATTGTTAGCATAGTTAGCATTTTTAGCATTATTGCTAGAAATCATCAGTTAAGTTAGCTAATCAACCTGGTAAGCAATGTTAGTTTAAGTTAACATTGTTACCATAGTTAGCATTGCTAGCATAGTTAGCTTTTTTAGCATAACTGTTAGAAATCATTAGCTAAGTTAGCTAATCAACCTGGTTAGAACTGTGAGCATAGTTAGCATAGTTAACATTTTTACCATAACTGCATGAAATCAGTAGCTAAGTTAACCAATCAACCTGGTTATCATTGTTACCATAGTTAACATTTTAACATGAATAGAAATCATTAGTTAAATTAGAACTGGAATGTTTCAGCTTTAAACTGTCTACCTTCACACTATCAACTCTCTGTAAACTATGCAACTACCATGTTTACCCTAGCTACACCTTAGTAACCATATCTACATTATCTATCTATTTTTGCATTTTCATGCACTGGTAATTCCTTGGAATTGCATTTCTAGTCTTTATTATTATTCCGCTGACAGCTTTTTCTAACCGCAATTTCTCTTCAACCGTTTAACTTAGAAACTTCATTCAAACTTTGTAACGTAGGTATTCTAATGGATCGGGTTGCTATGACTTTTCAACTTTGTAACTTTTATACTTTTTGAACTATAAATTAAAAACTATTAAAAATTTCCCCATAGACTTAACATTGGCCTCTATGACATCACAATCGGGTCGTTGAGCAATTAGAATCTTATGCCAGGTGGCCAGCCCCACCTGCAGCAGCCCTCTCTCTCTCAGGCTTTAAGCATACAATCTCTCTGTGAAGACTACATATCCTGTTAACTGTTTCCTCTGTCCACAACTGTTTCAAAATAAAAGTCCTCACTGCAATAATACACTATTAAATCATTTAACCACTGAAACTACTCAACTATTTAACTGTTCAACCATTCCAACTGTCATTTATCATCAACTATGCCTCCAGTCAACTAAATGAATCCTCCATGTACCTAGCAACCAACATAGCAACCATTAAAATTAAGCGTTTTTGACAGTTTCCATAGCAACCAACATGATTATACTACAGTAACTTCTTTATTCTTGATAGTGGGCACCATGGATACCCTAGCAACTACTGTTTCAAAATAAAAGTCCTCACTAGCAAGTTAGCATTGTTAGCATGGTTAGCACAGTTAGCATTGTTAACATAGTTAGCATTTTTAGCATAACTGCTAAAAATGATTAGCTAAGTTAGCTCATCAACCTGGTTAGCATTGTTAGCATAGTTAGCATTGTTAACATAGTTAGTATTTTTAGCACAACTGCTAAAATGATTAGCTAAGTTAGCTAATCAACGTGGTTAGCATAGTTAACATAGTTAGCAATGTTAGCATAGTTAGCATTTTTTAGCATTACTGCTAGAAATCATCAGCTAAGTTAACTTATCAACCTGGTTAGCATTGTTAGCATAGTTAACATTTTAGAATACCTGTTAGAAATTATTAGTTAAGTTAGAACAGGAATGTTTAAGCTTTAAAATGTCTACCTTAACACTATCAACTCTCTTTAAACTATGCAACCACCATGTTTACCCTAGCTACACCTTAGTAGCCATATCTACATTTTTTTGCATTTTCATGCACTGGTAATTCCTTGGAATTGCATTTCTAGTTATTATTATTCCGCTGACAGCTTTTTCTAACCGCAATTTCTCTTCAACCGTTTAACTTAGCAACTTCATTCAAACTTTGTAACGTAGGTATTCTAATGGATCGGGTTGCTATGACTTTTCAACTTTGTAACTTTTATACTTTTTGAACTATTAAATAAAAACTATTAAAATTTCCCCATAGACTTAACATTGGCCTCTATGACATCACAATCGGGTCGTTGAGCAATTAGAATCTTATGCCAGGTGGCCAGCCCCACCTGCAGCAGCCCTCTCTCTCTCAGGCTTTAAGCATACAATCTCTCTGTGAAGACTACATATCCTGTTAACTGTTTCCTCTGTCCACAACTGTTTCAAAATAAAAGTCCTCACTGCAATAATACACTATTAAATCACTTAACCACTGAAACTACTCAACTATTTAACTGTTCAACCATTCCAACTGTCAGTTATCATCAACTATGCCTCCAGTCAACTACATGAGACCTTCATGTACCTAGCAACCAACATAGCAACCATTAAAATTAAGCGTTTATGACCATTTCCATAGCAACCAACATGATTATACTGCAGTAACTTCTTTATTCTTGATAGTGGGCACCATGGATACCCTAGCAACTACTGTTTCAAAATAAAAGTCCTCACTAGCAAGTTAGCATTGTTAGCATGGTTAGCACAGTTAGCATTGTTAGCATAGTTAGCATTTTTAGCATAACTGCTAAAAATGATTAGCTAAGTTAGCTAATCGACCTGGTTAGCATTGTTAGCATAGTTACCATTGTTAGCATAGTTAGCATTTTTAGCACAACTGCTAAAATGATTAGCTAAATTAGCTAATCAACGTGGTTAGCATTGTTAACATAGTAAGCAATGTTAGCATAGTTAGCATTTTTTAGCATTACTGCTAGAAATCATCAGCTAAGTTAACTTATCAACCTGGTTAGCATTGTTAGCATAGTTAACATTTTAGAATACCTGTTAGAAATTATTAGTTAAGTTAGAACAGGAATGTTTAGGCTTTAAAATGTCTACCTTAACACTTGTAGCAGAATGGTCAATCTAGCGTATTCATACTGGTAAAAGCAAAGCGGAACTCACTTTCATTCATCAAGTCAATATGGGAGTGGTTACGGACTATATAGGAAGTGCACACAGTTCAAAATGTAGAGCGTCAGAGTCAAGAGCAACAGAGTTTTGAAGCAGTTGTTACGAGCCTGAAGGAGCGAGTTTTTGTTAAAACACAGTCGTCGGTTTTACGAGTCTAAAAACGTTTTCTTTTGTCTCGGTAACTGGCAAGTTTCAATTGTTTACGTTAGCGTGCTAGTTTGTAGCCTACCTCGCGGTCTGGGCGACGCAGATAGTTTCACACAGGCCCAAGCGAACCTGGCACGTCGGCAGCTGACACGTCTTTGAAACTTCGAGCTAATCCATACTGGTTGAAGAGGAATTGTTAATTCCCATAGAAGATCCACACTGGTTGAAGAGGAATTGCAACTCACCGAGAACATTCATACTGGAGAAGATTCACACTGGTTTTTCCCTGGATATCCAGATTCAAGCAGGATTGTCGTCTGAACGGGAGTTCGTACGGACCTGGACAATACTCCTTGAGCGACGGGCCGTGAGTTAAACAAACGAACAATCGTTACCTTTATGAAGGTATTATTGGGGCAAAAGTCACGAGCACATTTAACTGCAGATTTCGCATTCGCACACTAAAGTCACAAATGTGTAACCGTACATTTGAAGTTGTAGATATTTTTTTCATACCTTGTTAACACAAAATAGGGCTACGGGTTCACGAATCCGTTCTACAAGTTCACAAAACCGTTTTACAGATACACGAATTCTCACCTGTGCATCACAAGTTCCTGGCCTCATCCCCTCGAGACTTTTGCTCCATTTACACTGCAACGATTGGGGCAAAACACATTCGCACATCCGTGTTTCATAGTCTGAGAACATGCACAACATTCGTGCATTTGTAAACCCAAATGTGAACTAATGCAACAGAAGTTGTGCATCTGTGAAATGTTTTCTCATTAATAAAAGTCTTACACGACTACAAGTGCATTGATACAAGTGCTTGAGTCTACATCTGCGAGTTTCCGTCGCTGTTTTCCGGGGACGAATACTTTTGCACCAATTATACCACCTGGCGATGTGCAAAACCGATTTGTACTTGTGCACACAGAGAGCATCGATCGAAAACAAAACAAGGCGGCCGGATCTGGATCTGGATCGCGCCCACACATCCCTGCTCATATAAGTAGCCTAACCTCCGCTTGTTTCCTCATCAATATAAAGACAAGGACGCATCATTTGTAGATTTTCTTTTCACAGAGTGAGAAAACATACTTCGGAGTGATTATTTGCACCCGGGTGTAAATAGTGGAATGGAGGCATTTTCTTATTTGCACCCAAACCTGTAATGCGTGCAGAAACAGATGGGATGGCCTACCTAAATCTAACAAGTTAGGATTTTTAAAAACAATCTTTTTGATGGAAACGTGGTGCTAAATTCCCATAAACGTGTTCAGTTAACGGGTAAAACAGTCCGTTTGTAAGCAAAATCAAGAATTACGAGTTTGTTTACCGTCACTGAGCAACCAGAAGATAGAAATATTACGCTACTAGCCCGTTGCATGGACTAGAAATTGTATAGCGTAGCGGGTAGGCGCATGGGCCATATGGTTCGAAGATTGGCAGTTCGTATCCCATTAGTAACCTATGGCTTTTTTTTGCATGCCAATATAGTTGAAAGAGTTGTTTTCTGTAGAGGAGTTGACTATTTAGAAGCGTTCTACTCACAACTGTAGCCTATTTCTATAACTAAAATAAAACTAGACCATTTTTGACAGATTCATTAAGCACAAACTCTTATTTGCCGCGAAGTAACGTCATCAAAGAGAAGAGAGTCGTTCGCACATACTTTCAAAATATTTTAGTTTGGCATGCAAAAAAAAAATGCATTAGCCTACATTTGGTGTGATTTGAACTACCAATCTCTGATTCATGGCTCATGCACTTATCCGCTAACCTACATGACGTTATGCGATTGACTGGGCTAGTAATATTTGTCTATCTTCTGGTTGCTAGGTGACGGTAAACAAGCTCGTAATTCTTGATTTTGCTTACAAACGTACGGTTTTACCCGTTAACTGAACACGTTTATGGGAATTTAGCACCACGTTTCCATCAAAAAGATTGTTTTTAAAAATCCTAACTTGTTAGATTTAGGTAGGCCATCCCATCTGTTTCTGCACGCATTACAGGTTTGGGTGCAAATAAGAAAATGCCTCCATTCCACTATTTACACCCGGGTGCAAATAATCACTCCGAAGTATGTTTCTCACTCTGTGAAAAGAAAATCTACAAATCGTGCGTCCTTGTCTTTATATTGATGAGGAAACAAGCGGAGGTTAGGCTACTTATATGAGCAGGGATGTGTGGGCGCGATCCAGATCCAGATCCGGCCGCCTTGTTTTGTTTTCGATCGATGCTCTCTGTGTGCACAAGTACAAATCGGTTTTGCACATCGCCAGGTGGTATAATTGGTGCAAAAGTATTCGTCCCCGGAAAACAGCGACGGAAACTCGCAGATGTAGACTCAAGCACTTGTATCAATGCACTTGTAGTCGTGTAAGACTTTTATTAATGAGAAAACATTTCACAGATGCACAACTTCTGTTGCATTCACATTTGGGTTTACAAATGCACGAATGTTGTGCATGTTCTCAGACTATGAAACACGGATGTGCGAATGTGTTTTGCCACAATCGTTGCAGTGTAAATGGAGCAAAAGTCTCGAGGGGATGAGGCCAGGAATTTGTGATGCACAGGTGAGAATTCGTGTATCTGTAAAACGGTTTTGTGAACTTGTAGAACGGATTCGTGAACCCGTAGCCCTATTTTGTGTTAACAAGGTATGAAAAAAATATCTACAACTTCAAATGTACGGTTACACATTTGTGACTTTAGTGTGCGAATGCGAAATCTGCAGTTAAATGTGCTCGTGACTTTTGCCCCAATAATACCTTCATATACCTTGCTCAAACATCCTGGCTTCCCGCTTTGCTCACGCTGAGCTCCACACACGCACACACACACAAACACACACGCATCCTACAAACACACACGCATCCTACAAACACACGGTTGTTTTGTTACTTTATGTTGTTAGCGTCCTGATAAGGATATGTGTTGCTTATATTAGACCTACTGCTAAATGTAGAAGGATTGTTTTTCGTTAATGTCAGTAAACAAGTGCTGACTCTACTATAAGAACACCTGACTCTCTTTGTTTCCTTATATTTTCGTTTACTTGCTGACGGTGGTTTTCTTTAGTTAAGTGGTAGGATTAGAGGCCTACCTGGCGCCTGAACATTTAAGCTACCTGGGGTCGCCACCGTTACACACTATCAACTCTCTTTAAACTATGCAACCACCATGTTTACCCTAGCTACACCTTAGTAACCATATCTACATTATCTATCTATAAATTCTTTTGCATTTTCATGCACTGGTAATTCCTTGGAATTGCATTTCTAGTTATTACAGTGCATGAAAATGCACTGTACTGTTCTTCCTCGGTCTTCTTCTTCTTCTTCTTATTACAGTGCATGAAAATGCACTGTACTGTTCTTCCTAGGCTTCTTCTTCTTCTTATTATTCTTCTTCTAACGCACGCAAATCAGCTAGAACCGTTTAACGTAGAAACTTCATTCAAACTGCGTTACGTAGGTCTTACTTAGGACATGTGTGCTATGACTTTTCAACTTTGTAACTTTTATACTTTTTAAACTATTAGTTAAAAACTATTACAATTTCCCCCATAGACTTAACATTGCTCATTATGACATCACGGCAGCAATTAGAATCTTACTCCAGCTGGCCAGCCACCTGGGCACCAACTGTCAGTTTCTCTCAGGCAATCTTTCTGAAGACTACATATTCTGTTCCCCTGTATCCTCTGTGCACAACAGTATCAAAATAAGTCCTCCTAATTCCATCCAACTTTATATCCATTCATCTTCTTCAAACCATTCACTCATCCACCCATTCTAAACAGTCTGCCTATCAACATCAATTAGACGTTCTACATTCAACTTTTAAACAATCTACTCTGTCTCAGGCTGGCTCTCTTAAGACTAGCCAGTTAAATTGATTACACCTGTATCTGTATCCACTACTCTCAGTAGAGAGCTGTGTCTCTCCATTCTACAAGAATATAAGGCACATTCCATCCAACATTCTATCCATTCATCTTCTTCAGACCATTCACTCATCCACCCATTAAACTGTCTATCAACATCTATTAAACAATCTGTCTATCAACATCCATTAAACTCTCTGTCTATCAACATTAATTAGACTATCTACATTCAACTTTTTAATTATTTACTCTGTCTCAGGCTTTAAGAGTACACTCTGGCTCTCTTAAGACTAGCCAGTTAAATTGATTACACCTGTGTCAACTACTCTCAGAGAGCTGTATCAGTGTCTCTCTTAACAAGAATATAAGGCACATTCCATCCAACCTTCTATCCATTCATCTTCTTCAGACCATTCACTCATCCACCATTAAACTGTCAATCAATATCTATTAAACAATCTGCCTATCAACATCCATTAAACATTCTGTCTATCAACATTAATTAGACTATCTACATACAACTTTTAAAGTATTTACTGTGGGTCCCTCTCAAGCAGCGTTTATATGTCCTCCCTCGCTCCTCGATCCTCAATGATCTACATAAAGAAAGATAGAAGAAGGGCTAGACTATCCCATTGTTGCCGCTCCATCATTCTTTATGTAGATCAGTGAGGAGCGAGAGAGGACGCGTAAACGCTATATGAGAGGCACCTTCTGTCTCAGGCTTTAAGCATACAATCTCATTAAGACTACAGATCCTGTTAACTGTTTCCTCTGTCCACAACTGTTTCAAAATAAAAGTCCTCACTGCAATAATACACTATTAAATCATTTGACCATTGAAACTACTCAACTATTTAACTGTTCAACCATTCCAACTGTCAGTTATCATCAACTATGCCTCCAGTCAACTACATGAAACCTCCATGTACCTAGCAACCAACATAGCAACCATTAAAATTAAGTGTTTATGACCGTTTCCATAGCAACCAACATGATTATACTGCAGTAACTTCTTGTTTCCTGATAGTGGCCACCATGGATACCCTAGCAACAAATGTTTCAAAATAAAAGTCCTCACTAGCAAGTTAGCTAGTTAGCATGGTTAGCATAGTTAGCATTGTTAGCATTTTTAGCATAACTGCAAAAAATGATAAACTAAGTAAGCTAATCAACCTGGTTAGCATTGTTAGCAAATTTAGCATTGTTAGCATAGTTAGCATTTTTAGCATTACTGCTAGGAATCATCGGTTAAGTTAGCTAATCAACCTGGTTAGCATTTTTAGTAAAGTTAGCATTGCTAGCATAATAAGCATTTTTAGCGTAACTGCTAGAAATCATTAGCTAAGTTAGCTAATCAACATTTTAACATGAATAGAAATCATTAGTTAAGTTAGAACTGGAACGTTTCATCTTTAAACTGTCTACCTTCACACTATCAACTCTCTGTAAACTATGCAACCACCATGTCTACCCTAGCTACACCTTAGTAACCATATCTACATTATCTATCTATTTTTGCATTTTCATGCACTGGTAATTCCTTGGAATTGCATTTCTAGTTATTATTCTTCTTCTAACGCACGCAATTCAGCTTCAACCGTTTAACGTAGAAACTTCATTCAAACGTTGTTGCGTAGGTCTTGCTTATGCCATGCCTGCTTTGTATTTTTCAACTTTGTAACTTTTATACTTTTTAAACTATTAGTTAAAAACTATTACAATTCCCCCCATAGACTTAACATTGCTCATTATGACATCACGGCAGCAATTAGAATCTTAGGCCAGGTGGCCGGCCACCTGGGCACCAACTGTCAGTTTCTCTGGCTTTAAGCATACAGTCTCTCAGAAGACTACATATCCTGTTAACTGTTTCCTCTGTCCACAACTGTTTCAAAATAAAAGTCCTCACTGCAATAATACACTATTAAATCATTTAACCATTGAAACTACTCAACTATTGAACTGTTCAACCATTCCAACTGTCAGTTATCATCCACTATGCCTCCAGTCAACTACATGAAACCTCCATGTACCTAGCAACCAACATAGCAACCATTAAAATTAAGCGTTTATGACCGTTTCCATAGCAACCAACATGATTATACTGCAGTAACTTCTTGTTTCCTGATAGTGGCCACCATGGATACCCTAGCAACAAATGTTTCAAAATAAAAGTCCTCACTAGCAAGTTAGCTGGTTAGCATAGTTAGCATTGTTACCATAGTTAGCATTTTTAGCATAACTGCAAAAAATCATCAACTAAGTTAGCTAATCAACCTGGTTAGCATTGTTAGCAAATTTAGCATTGTTAGCATAGTTAGCATTTTTAGCATTGCTGCTAGAAATCATTGGTTAAGTTAGCTAATCAACCTGGTTAGCATTGTTAGTAAAGTTAGCATTGCTAGCATAATTAGCATTTTTAGCGTAACTGCCAGAAATCATTAGCTAAGTTAGCTAATCAACATTTTAACATGAATAGAAATCATTAGTTAAGTTAGAACTGGAATGTTTCATCTTTAAACAGTCTACCTTCACACTATCAACTCTCTGTAAACTATGCAACCACCATGTTTACCCTAGCTACACCTTAGTAACCATATCTACATTATCTATCTATTTCTGCATTTTCATGCACTGGTAATTCCTTGGAATTGCATTTCTAGTTATTATTAAACTTCTTCTTCTAACGCTCGCAATTCAGCTTCAACCGTTTAACGTAGAAACTTCATTCAAACTTTGTTGCGTAGGTCTTGCTTATGCCATATGTGCTTTATATTTTTCAACTTTGTAACTTTTATACTTTTTAAACTATTAGTTAAAAACTATCACCATTTCCCCCATAGACTTAACATTGCTCATTATGACATCACGGCAGCAATTAGAATGTTACCCCAGCTGGTCAGCCACCTGGGCACCAACTGTCAGTTTCTCTCAGGCTCCTCTCTGAAGACTACATATTCTGTTCCCCTGTATCCTCTGCGCACAACAGTATCAAAATAAGTCCTCCTAATTCCATCCAACTTTATATCCATTCATCTTCTTCAAACCATTCACTCATCCACCCATTCTAAACAGTCTGCCTATCAACAACATCAATTAGACGCTCTACATTGAACTTTTAAACAATCTACTCTGTCTCAGGCTGGCTCTCTTAAGACTAGCCAGTTAAATTGATTACACCTGTATCTGTATCCACTACTCTCAGTAGAGAGCTGTGTCTCTCCATTCTACAAGAATATAAGGCACATTCCATCCAACATTCTATCCATTCATCTTCTTCAGACCATTCACTCATCCACCCATTAAACTGTCTATCAACACCTATTAAACAATCTGTCTATCAACATCCATTAAACTCTCTGTCTATCAACATTAATTAGACTATCTACATTCAACTTTTAAATTATTTACTGTCTCAGGCTTTAAGAGTACACGCTGGCTCTCTTAAGACTAGCCAGTTAAATTGATTACACCTGTGTCAACTACTCTCAGAGAGCTGTATCAGTGTCTCTCTTAACAAGAATATAAGGCACATTCCATCCAACCTTCTATCCATTCATCTTCTTCAGACCATTCACTCATCCACCCATTAAACTGTCAATCAATATCTATTAAACAATCTGCCTATCAACATCCATTAAACATTCTGTCTACCAACATTAATTAGACTATATACAACTTTTAAAGTATTTACTGTGGGTCCCTCTCAAGCAGTGTTTATATGTCCTCCCTCGCTCCTCGATCCTCAATGATCTACATAAAGAAAGATAGAAGAAGGGCTAGACTATCCCATTGTTGCCGCTCCATCATTCTTTATGTAGATCAGTGAGGAGCGAGAGAGGACGCGTAAACGCTATATATGAGAGGCACCTTCTGTCTCAGGCTTTAAGCATACAATCTCATTAAGACTACAGATCCTGTTTCACTACTTCCTCTGTCCACAACTGTTTCAAAATAAAGGTCCTCACTGCAATAATACACTATTAAATCATTTAACCACTGAAACTACTCAACTATTGAACTGTTCAACCATTCCAACTGTCAGTTATCATCCACTATGCCTCCAGTCAACTACATGAAACCTCCATGTACCTAGCAACCAACATAGCAACCATTAAAATTAAGTGTTTATGACCGTTTCCATAGCAACCAACATGATTATACTGCAGTAACTTCTTGTTTCCTGATAGTGGCCACCATGGATACCCTAGCAACAAATGTTTCAAAATAAAAGTCCTCACTAGCAAGTTAGCTAGTTAGCATGGTTAGCATAGTTAGCATTGTTAGCATTTTTAGCATAACTGCAAAAAATCATAAACTAAGTAAGCTAATCAACCTGGTTAGCATTGTTAGCAAATTTAGCATTGTTAGCATAGTTAGCATTTTTAGCATTACTGCTAGGAATCATCGGTTAAGTTAGCTAATCAACCTGGTTAGCATTTTTAGTAAAGTTAGCATTGCTAGCATAATAAGCATTTTTAACGTAACTGCTAGAAATCATTAGCTAAGTTAGCTAATCAACATTTTAACATGAATAGAAATCATTAGTTAAGTTAGAACTGGAACGTTTCATCTTTAAACTGTCTACCTTCACACTATCAACTCTCTGTAAACTATGCAACCACCATGTCTACCCTAGCTACACCTTAGTAACCATATCTACATTATCTATCTATTTTTGCATTTTCATGCACTGGTAATTCCTTGGAATTGCATTTCTAGTTATTATTAAACTTCTTCTTCTAACGCAGCCAATTCAGCTTCAACCGTTTAACGTAGAAACTTCATTCAAACGTTGTTGCGTAGGTCTTGCTTATGCCATCCCTGCTTTGTATTTTTTAACTTTGTAACTTTTATACTTTTTAAACTATTACTTAAAAACTATTACCATTTCCCCCATAGACTTAACATTGCTCATTATGACATCACGGCAGCAATTAGAATCTTACGCCAGGTGGCCGGCCACCTGGGCACCAACTGTCAGTTTCTCTGGCTTTAAGCATACAGTCTCTCAGAAGACTACATATCCTGTTTCCTCTGTCCACAACTGTTTCAAAATAAAAGTCCTCACTGCAATAATACACTATTAAATAATTTAACCATTGAAACTACTCAACTATTGAACTGTTCGACCATTCCAACTGTCAGTTATCATCCACTATGCCTCCAGTCAACTACATGAAACCTCCATGTACCTAGCAACCAACATAGCAACCATTAAAATTAAGTGTTTATGACCGTTTCCATAGCAACCAACATGATTATACTGCAGTAACTTCTTGTTTCCTCCTCTGTCCACAACTGTTTCAAAATAAAAGTCCTCACTGCAATAATACACTATTAAATAATTTAACCATTGAAACTACTCAACTATTGAACTGTTCGACCATTCCAACTGTCAGTTATCATCCACTATGCCCCCAGTCAACTACATGAAACCTCCATGTACCTAGCAACCAACATAGCAACCATTAAAATTAAGTGTTTATGACCGTTTCCATAGCAACCAACATGATTATACTGCAGTAACTTCTTGTTTCCTGATAGTGGCCACCATGGAAACCCTAGCAACAAATGTTTCAAAATAAAAGTCCTCACTAGCAAGTTAGCTAGTTAGCATGGTTAGCATAGTTAGCATTGTTAGCATAGTTAGCATTTTTAGCATAACTGCAAAAAATCATCAACTAAGTTAGCTACTCAACCTGGTTAGCATTGTTAGCAAAATTAGCATTGTTAGCATAGTTAGCATTTTTAGCATTACTGCTAGAAATCATCGGTTAAGTTAGCTAATCAACCTGGTTAGCATTGTTAATAAAGTTAGCATTGCTAACATTATTAGCATTTTTAACGTAACTGCTAGAAATCATTAGCTTAGTTAGCTAATCAACATTTTAACATGAATAGAAATCATTAGTTAAGTTAGAACTGGAATGTTTCATCTTTTAACTGTCTACCTTCACACTATCAACTCTCTGTAAACTATGCAACCACCATGTTTACCCTAACTACACCTTAGTAACCATATCTACATTATCTATCTATTTTTGCATTTTCATGCACTGGTAATTCCTTGGAATTGCATTTCTAGTTCTTCTTCTAACGCACGCAATTCAGCTTCAACCGCTTAACGTAGAAACTCCATTCAAATTTTGACGCGTAGGTCTTACTTACGCGATGTGGGCTTTGTATTTTTCAACTTTGTAACTTTTATACTTTTTAAACTATTAGTTAAAAACTATTACAATTTCCCCCATAGACTTAACATGGCTCATTATGACATCACGGCAGCAATTAGAATGTTACCCCAGCTGGTCAGCCACCTGGGCACCAACTGTCAGTTTCTCTCAGGCTCCTCTCTGAAGACTACATATTCTGTTCCCCTGTATCCTCTGCGCACAACAGTATCAAAATAAGTCCTCCTAATTCCATCCAACTTTATATCCATTCATCTTCTTCAAACCATTCACTCATCCACCCATTCTAAACAGTCTGCCTATCAACAACATCAATTAGACGCTCTACATTGAACTTTTCAACAATCTACTCTGTCTCAGGCTGGCTCTCTTAAGACTAGCCAGTTAAATTGATTACACCTGTATCTGTATCCACTACTCTCAGTAGAGAGCTGTGTCTCTCCATTCTACAAGAATATAAGGCACATTCCATCTAACATTCTATCCATTCATCTTCTTCAGACCATTCACTCATCCACCCATTAAACTGTCTATCAACATCTATTAAACAATCTGTCTATCAACATCCATTAAACTCTCTGTCTATCAACATTAATTAGACTATCTACATTCAACTTTTAAATTATTTACTCTGTCTCAGGCTTTAAGAGTACTCTGGCTCTCTTAAGACTAGCCAGTTAAATTGATTACACCTGTGTCAACTACTCTCAGAGAGCTGTATCAGTGTCTCTCTTAACAAGAATATAAGGCACATTCCATCCAACCTTCTATCCATTCATCTTCTTCAGACCATTCACTCATCCACCCATTAAACTGTCAATCAATATCTATTAAACAATCTGCCTATCAACATCCATTAAACATTCTGTCTATCAACATTAATTAGACTATCTACATACAACTTTTAAAGTATTTACTGTGGGTCCCTCTCAAGCAGCGTTTATATGTCCTCCCTCGCTCCTCGATCCTCAATGATCTACATAAAGAAAGATAGAAGAAGGGCTAGACTATCCCATTGTTGCCGCTCCATCATTCTTTATGTAGATCAGTGAGGAGCGAGAGAGGACGCGTAAACGCTATGAGAGGCACCTTCTGTCTCAGGCTTTAAGCATACAATCTCATTAAGACTAGAGATCCTGTTTCACTACTTCCTCTGTCCACAACTGTTTCAAAATAAAGGTCCTCACTGCAATAATACACTATTAAATCATTTAACCATTGAAACTACTCAACTATTGAACTGTTCAACCATTCCAACTGTCAGTTATCATCCACTATGCCTCCAGTCAACTATATGAAACCTCCATGTACCTAGCAACCAACATAGCAACCATTAAAATTAAGTGTTTATGACTGTTTCCATAGCAACCAACATGATTATACTGCAGTAACTTCTTGTTTCCTGATAGTGCCCACCATGGATACCCTAGCAACAAATGTTTCAAAATAAAAGTCGTCACTAGCAAGTTAGCTAGTTAGCATGGTTAGCATAGTTAGCATTGTTAGCATAGTTAGCATAGTTAGCATTTTTAGCATTACTGCTAGAAATCATCGGTTAAGTTAGCTAATCAACCTGGTTAGCATTGTTAGTAAGTTAGCATTGCTAGCATAATTAGCATTTTTAGCGTAACTGCTAGAAATCATTAGCTAAGTTAGCTAATCAACATTTTAACATGAATAGAAATCATTAGTTAAGTTAGAACTGGAATGTTTAATCTTTAAACTGTCTACCTTCACACTATCAACTCTCTGTAAACTATGCAACCACCATGTTTACCCTAGCTACACCTTAGTAACCATATCTACATTATCTATCTATTTTTGCATTTTCATGCACTGGTAATTCCTTGGAATTGCATTTCTAGTTCTTCTTCTAACGCACGCAAATCAGCTAGAACCGTTTAACGTACAAACTTCATTCAAACTGCGTTACGTAGGTCTTACTTAGGACATGTGTGCTATGACTTTTCAACTTTGTAACTTTTATACTTTTTAAACTATTAGTTAAAAACTATTACAATTTCCCCATAGACTTAACATTGCTCATTATGACATCACGGCAGCAATTAGAATGTTACCCCAGCTGGTCAGCCACCTGGGCACCAACTGTCAGTTTCTCTCAGGCTCCTCTCTGAAGACTACATATTCTGTTCCCCTGTATCCTCTGCGCACAACAGTATCAAAATAAGTCCTCCTAATTCCATCCAACTTTATATCCATTCATCTTCTTCAAACCATTCACTCATCCACCCATTTTAAACAGTCTGCCTATCAACATCAATTAGACGCTCTACATTGAACTTTTAAACAATCTACTCTGTCTCAGGCTGGCTCTCTTAAGACTAGCCAGTTAAATTGATTACAGTACACCTGTATCTGTATCCACTACTCTCAGTAGAGAGCTGTGTCTCTCCATTCTACAAGAATATAAGGCACATTCCATCCAACATTCTATCCATTCATCTTCTTCAGACCATTCACTCATCCAAACATTAAACTGTCTATCAACATCTATTAAACAATCTGTCTATCAACATCCATTAAACTCTCTGTCTATCAACATTAATTAGACTATCTACATTCAACTTTTAAATGATTTACTCTGTCTCAGGCTTTAAGTACTCTGGCTCTCTTAAGACTAGCCAGTTAAATTGATTACACCTGTGTCAACTACTCTCAGAGAGCTGTATCAGTGTCTCTCTTAACAAGAATATAAGGCACATTCCATCCAACCTTCTATCCATTCATCTTCTTCAGACCATTCACTCATCCACCCATTAAACTGTCAATCAATATCTATTAAACAATCTGCCTATCAACATCCATTAAACATTCTGTCTATCAACATTAATTAGACTATCTACATACAACTTTTAAAGTATTTACTGTGGGTCCCTCTCAAGCAGCGTTTATATGTCCTCCCTCGCTCCTCGATCCTCAATGATCTACATAAAGAAAGATAGAAGAAGGGCTAGACTATCCCATTGTTGCCGCTCCATCATTCTTTATGTAGATCAGTGAGGAGCGAGATAGGACGCGTAAACGCTATGAGAGGCACCTTCTGTCTCAGGCTTTAAGCATGCAATCTTATTAAGACTACAGATCCTGTTTCACTACTTCCTCTGTCCACAACTGTTTCAAAATAAAGGTCCTCACTGCAATAATACTATTAAATCATTTAACCATTGAAACTACTCAACTATTGAACTGTTCAACCATTCCAACTGTCAGTTATCATCCACTATGCCTCCAGTCAACTACATGAAACCTCCATGTACCTAGCAACCAACATAGCAACCATTAAAATTAAGTGTTTATGACCGTTTCCATAGCAACCAACATGATTATACTGCAGTAACTTCTTGTTTCCTGATAGTGGCCACCATGGATACCCTAGCAACAAATGTTTCAAAATGAAAGTCCTCACTAGCAAGTTAGCTAGTTAGCATGGTTAACATTGTTAGCATAGTTAGCATTTTTAGCATAACTGCAAAAAATCATCAACTAAGTTAGCTAATCAACCTGGTTAGCATTGTTAGCAAATTTAGCATTGTTATCATAGTTAGCATTTTTAGCATTACTGCTAGAAATCATCGGTTAAGTTAGCTAATCAACATGGTTAGCATTGTTAGTAAAGTTAGCATTGCTAGCATAATAAGCATTTTTAGCGTAACTGCTAGAAATCATTAGCTAAGTTAGCTAATCAACATTTTAACATGAATAGAAATCATTAGTTAAGTTAGAACTGGAACGTTTCATCTTTAAACTGTCTACCTTCACACTATCAACTCTCTTTAAACTATGCAACCACCATGTTTACCCTAGCTACACCTTAGTAACCATATCTACATTATCTATCTATTTTTGCATTTTCATGCACTGGTAATTCCTTGGAATTGCATTTCTAGTTCACTCTGATGTGGTGTTCATGAAGTTGGGTGTTGAGGTGCATGTACTGCATTGTGACAGAAAGTCACTTTACAACATCTTACAAGCCCAAAGTGGATTTTGAAAAAAGTTTCCACGAGCGCATGTTTTGGCCGTCTCAGCCAACTGTCATGAAATATGAAAAGTAAACGTGTCTTCACTTTTCCTTCATAGCTTGAAATTGGAAGGTCTTAGAAGCTTGAAACCAAGCGCATACAACACAAAGGGCCTCAATGAGCTACTGGCCGCTCACTGGTGGCTCCAGCGCACGCGGTTCAGTCGCATCATTCACTCTGATGTGGTGTTCATGAAGTTGGGTGTTGAGGTGCATGTACGGCATTGTGACAGAAAGTCACTTTAAAACATCTTACAAGCCCAAAGTGGATTTTGAAAAAAGTTTCCACGAGCGCATGTTTTGGCCGTCTCAGCCAACTGTCATGAAATATGAAAAGTAAACGTGTCTTCACTTTTCCTTCATAGCTTGAAATTGGAAGGTCTTAGAAGCTTGAAACCAAGCGCGTACAACACAAAGGGCCTCAATGAGCTACTGGCCGCTCACTGGTGGCTCCAGCGCACGCGGTTCAGTCGCATCATTCACTCTGATGTGGTGTTCATGAAGTTGGGTGTTGAGGTGCATGTACTGCATTGTGACAGAAAGTCACTTTAAAACATCTTACAAGCCCAAAGTGGATTTTGAAAAAAGTTTCCACGAGCGCATGTTTTGGCCGTCTCAGCCAACTGTCATGAAATATGAAAAGTAAACGTGTCTTCACTTTTCCTTCATAGCTTGAAATTGGAAGGTCTTAGAAGCTTGAAACCAAGCGCATACAACACAAAGGGCCTCAATGAGCTACTGGCCGCTCACTGGTGGCTCCAGCGCACGCGGTTCAGTCGCATCATTCACTCTGATGTGGTGTTCATGAAGTTGGGTGTTGAGGTGCATGTAGTGCATTGTGACAGAAAGTCACTTTAAAACATCTTACAAGCCCAAAGTGGATTTTGAAAAAAGTTTCCACGAGCGCATGTTTTGGCCGTCTCAGCCAACTGTCATGAAATATGAAAAGTAAACGTGTCTTCACTTTTCCTTCATAGCTTGAAATTGGAAGGTCTTAGAAGCTTGAAACCAAGCGCATACAACACAAAGGGCCTCAATGAGCTACTGGCCGCTCACTGGTGGCTCCAGCGCACGCGGTTCAGTCGCATCATTCACTCTGATGTGGTGTTCATGAAGTTGGGTGTTGAGGTGCATGTAGTGCATTGTGACAGAAAGTCACTTTACAACATCTTACAAGCCCAAAGTGGATTTTGAAAAAAGTTTCCACGAGCGCATGTTTTGGCCGTCTCAGCCAACTGTCATGAAATATGAAAAGTAAACGTGTCTTCACTTTTCCTTCATAGCTTGAAATTGGAAGGTCTTAGAAGCTTGAAACCAAGCGCATACAACACAAAGGGCCTCAATGAGCTACTGGCCGCTCACTGGTGGCTCCAGCGCACGCGGTTCAGTCGCATCATTCACTCTGATGTGGTGTTCATGAAGTTGGGTGTTGAGGTGCATGTAGTGCATTGTGACAGAAAGTCACTTTACAACATCTTACAAGCCCAAAGTGGATTTTGAAAAAAGTTTCCACGAGCGCATGTTTTGGCCGTCTCAGCCAACTGTCATGAAATATGAAAAGTAAACGTGTCTTCACTTTTCCTTCATAGCTTGAAATTGGAAGGTCTTAGAAGCTTGGAACCAAGCGCATACAACACAAAGGGCCTCAATGAGCTACTGGCCGCTCAATGGTGGCTCCAGCGCACACGGTTCAGTCGCATCATTCACTCTGATGTGGTGTTCATGAAGTTGGGTGTTGAGGTGCATGTAGTGCATTGTGACAGAAAGTCACTTTACAACATCTTACAAGCCCAAAGTGGATTTTGAAAAAAGTTTCCACGAGCGCATGTTTTGGCCGTCTCAGCCAACTGTCATGAAATATGAAAAGTAAACGTGTCTTCACTTTTCCTTCATAGCTTGAAATTGGAAGGTCTTAGAAGCTTGAAACCAAGCGCATACAACACAAAGGGCCTCAATGAGCTACTGGCCGCTCACTGGTGGCTCCAGCGCACGCGGTTCAGTCGCATCATTCACTCTGATGTGGTGTTCATGAAGTTGGGTGTTGAGGTGCATGTAGTGCATTGTGACAGAAAGTCACTTTACAACATCTTACAAGCCCAAAGTGGATTTTGAAAAAAGTTTCCACGAGCGCATGTTTTGGCCGTCTCAGCCAACTGTCATGAAATATGAAAAGTAAACGTGTCTTCACTTTTCCTTCATAGCTTGAAATTGGAAGGTCTTAGAAGCTTGGAACCAAGCGCATACAACACAAAGGGCCTCAATGAGCTACTGGCCGCTCACTGGTGGCTCCAGCGCACGCGGTTCAGTCGCATCATTCACTCTGATGTGGTGTTCATGAAGTTGGGTGTTGAGGTGCATGTAGTGCATTGTGACAGAAAGTCACTTTACAACATCTTACAAGCCCAAAGTGGATTTTGAAAAAAGTTTCCACGAGCGCATGTTTTGGCCGTCTCAGCCAACTATCATGAAATATGAAAAGTAAACGTGTCTTCACTTTTCCTTCATAGCTTGAAATTGGAAGGTCTTAGAAGCTTGAAACCAAGCGCATACAACACAAAGGGCCTCAATGAGCTACTGGCCGCTCACTGGTGGCTCCAGCGCACGCGGTTCAGTCGCATCATTCACTCTGATGTGGTGTTCATGAAGTTGGGTGTTGAGGTGCATGTAGTGCATTGTGACAGAAAGTCACTTTACAACATCTTACAAGCCCAAAGTGGATTTTGAAAAAAGTTTCCACGAGCGCATGTTTTGGCCGTCTCAGCCAACTGTCATGAAATATGAAAAGTAAACGTGTCTTCACTTTTCCTTCATAGCTTGAAATTGGAAGGTCTTAGAAGCTTGAAACCAAGCGCATACAACACAAAGGGCCTCAATGAGCTACTGGCCGCTCACTGGTGGCTCCAGCGCACGCGGTTCAGTCGCATCATTCACTCTGATGTGGTGTTCATGAAGTTGGGTGTTGAGGTGCATGTAGTGCATTGTGACAGAAAGTCACTTTACAACATCTTACAAGCCCAAAGTGGATTTTGAAAAAAGTTTCCACGAGCGCATGTTTTGGCCGTCTCAGCCAACTGTCATGAAATATGAAAAGTAAACGTGTCTTCACTTTTCCTTCATAGCTTGAAATTGGAAGGTCTTAGAAGCTTGAAACCAAGCGCATACAACACAAAGGGCCTCAATGAGCTACTGGCCGCTCACTGGTGGCTCCAGCGCACGCGGTTCAGTCGCATCATTCACTCTGATGTGGTGTTCATGAAGTTGGGTGTTGAGGTGCATGTAGTGCATTGTGACAGAAAGTCACTTTACAACATCTTACAAGCCCAAAGTGGATTTTGAAAAAAGTTTCCACGAGCGCATGTTTTGGCCGTCTCAGCCAACTGTCATGAAATATGAAAAGTAAACGTGTCTTCACTTTTCCTTCATAGCTTGAAATTGGAAGGTCTTAGAAGCTTGAAACCAAGCGCATACAACACAAAGGGCCTCAATGAGCTACTGGCCGCTCACTGGTGGCTCCAGCGCACGCGGTTCAGTCGCATCATTCACTCTGATGTGGTGTTCATGAAGTTGGGTGTTGAGGTGCATGTAGTGCATTGTGACAGAAAGTCACTTTACAACATCTTACAAGCCCAAAGTGGATTTTGAAAAAAGTTTCCACGAGCGCATGTTTTGGCCGTCTCAGCCAACTGTCATGAAATATGAAAAGTAAACGTGTCTTCACTTTTCCTTCATAGCTTGAAATTGGAAGGTCTTAGAAGCTTGAAACCAAGCGCATACAACACAAAGGGCCTCAATGAGCTACTGGCCGCTCACTGGTGGCTCCAGCGCAAGCGGTTCAGTCGCATCATTCACTCTGATGTGGTGTTCATGAAGTTGGGTGTTGAGGTGCATGTAGTGCATTGTGACAGAAAGTCACTTTACAACATCTTACAAGCCCAAAGTGGATTTTGAAAAAAGTTTCCACGAGCGCATGTTTTGGCCGTCTCAGCCAACTGTCATGAAATATGAAAAGTAAACGTGTCTTCACTTTTCCTTCATAGCTTGAAATTGGAAGGTCTTAGAAGCTTGAAACCAAGCGCATACAACACAAAGGGCCTCAATGAGCTACTGGCCGCTCACTGGTGGCTCCAGCGCACGCGGTTCAGTCGCATCATTCACTCTGATGTGGTGTTCATGAAGTTGGGTGTTGAGGTGCATGTAGTGCATTGTGACAGAAAGTCACTTTACAACATCTTACAAGCCCAAAGTGGATTTTGAAAAAAGTTTCCACGAGCGCATGTTTTGGCCGTCTCAGCCAACTGTCATGAAATATGAAAAGTAAACGTGTCTTCACTTTTCCTTCATAGCTTGAAATTGGAAGGTCTTAGAAGCTTGGAACCAAGCGCATACAACACAAAGGGCCTCAATGAGCTACTGGCCGCTCAATGGTGGCTCCAGCGCACACGGTTCAGTCGCATCATTCACTCTGATGTGGTGTTCATGAAGTTGGGTGTTGAGGTGCATGTAGTGCATTGTGACAGAAAGTCACTTTACAACATCTTACAAGCCCAAAGTGGATTTTGAAAAAAGTTTCCACGAGCGCATGTTTTGGCCGTCTCAGCCAACTGTCATGAAATATGAAAAGTAAACGTGTCTTCACTTTTCCTTCATAGCTTGAAATTGGAAGGTCTTAGAAGCTTGAAACCAAGCGCATACAACACAAAGGGCCTCAATGAGCTACTGGCCGCTCACTGGTGGCTCCAGCGCACGCGGTTCAGTCGCATCATTCACTCTGATGTGGTGTTCATGAAGTTGGGTGTTGAGGTGCATGTAGTGCATTGTGACAGAAAGTCACTTTACAACATCTTACAAGCCCAAAGTGGATTTTGAAAAAAGTTTCCACGAGCGCATGTTTTGGCCGTCTCAGCCAACTGTCATGAAATATGAAAAGTAAACGTGTCTTCACTTTTCCTTCATAGCTTGAAATTGGAAGGTCTTAGAAGCTTGGAACCAAGCGCATACAACACAAAGGGCCTCAATGAGCTACTGGCCGCTCACTGGTGGCTCCAGCGCACGCGGTTCAGTCGCATCATTCACTCTGATGTGGTGTTCATGAAGTTGGGTGTTGAGGTGCATGTAGTGCATTGTGACAGAAAGTCACTTTACAACATCTTACAAGCCCAAAGTGGATTTTGAAAAAAGTTTCCACGAGCGCATGTTTTGGCCGTCTCAGCCAACTGTCATGAAATATGAAAAGTAAACGTGTCTTCACTTTTCCTTCATAGCTTGAAATTGGAAGGTCTTAGAAGCTTGAAACCAAGCGCATACAACACAAAGGGCCTCAATGAGCTACTGGCCGCTCACTGGTGGCTCCAGCGCACGCGGTTCAGTCGCATCATTCACTCTGATGTGGTGTTCATGAAGTTGGGTGTTGAGGTGCATGTAGTGCATTGTGACAGAAAGTCACTTTACAACATCTTACAAGCCCAAAGTGGATTTTGAAAAAAGTTTCCACGAGCGCATGTTTTGGCCGTCTCAGCCAACTGTCATGAAATATGAAAAGTAAACGTGTCTTCACTTTTCCTTCATAGCTTGAAATTGGAAGGTCTTAGAAGCTTGAAACCAAGCGCATACAACACAAAGGGCCTCAATGAGCTACTGGCCGCTCACTGGTGGCTCCAGCGCACGCGGTTCAGTCGCATCATTCACTCTGATGTGGTGTTCATGAAGTTGGGTGTTGAGGTGCATGTAGTGCATTGTGACAGAAAGTCACTTTACAACATCTTACAAGCCCAAAGTGGATTTTGAAAAAAGTTTCCACGAGCGCATGTTTTGGCCGTCTCAGCCAACTGTCATGAAATATGAAAAGTAAACGTGTCTTCACTTTTCCTTCATAGCTTGAAATTGGAAGGTCTTAGAAGCTTGAAACCAAGCGCATACAACACAAAGGGCCTCAATGAGCTACTGGCCGCTCACTGGTGGCTCCAGCGCACGCGGTTCAGTCGCATCATTCACTCTGATGTGGTGTTCATGAAGTTGGGTGTTGAGGTGCATGTAGTGCATTGTGACAGAAAGTCACTTTACAACATCTTACAAGCCCAAAGTGGATTTTGAAAAAAGTTTCCACGAGCGCATGTTTTGGCCGTCTCAGCCAACTGTCATGAAATATGAAAAGTAAACGTGTCTTCACTTTTCCTTCATAGCTTGAAATTGGAAGGTCTTAGAAGCTTGAAACCAAGCGCATACAACACAAAGGGCCTCAATGAGCTACTGGCCGCTCACTGGTGGCTCCAGCGCAAGCGGTTCAGTCGCATCATTCACTCTGATGTGGTGTTCATGAAGTTGGGTGTTGAGGTGCATGTAGTGCATTGTGACAGAAAGTCACTTTACAACATCTTACAAGCCCAAAGTGGATTTTGAAAAAAGTTTCCACGAGCGCATGTTTTGGCCGTCTCAGCCAACTGTCATGAAATATGAAAAGTAAACGTGTCTTCACTTTTCCTTCATAGCTTGAAATTGGAAGGTCTTAGAAGCTTGAAACCAAGCGCATACAACACAAAGGGCCTCAATGAGCTACTGGCCGCTCACTGGTGGCTCCAGCGCACGCGGTTCAGTCGCATCATTCACTCTGATGTGGTGTTCATGAAGTTGGGTGTTGAGGTGCATGTAGTGCATTGTGACAGAAAGTCACTTTACAACATCTTACAAGCCCAAAGTGGATTTTGAAAAAAGTTTCCACGAGCGCATGTTTTGGCCGTCTCAGCCAACTGTCATGAAATATGAAAAGTAAACGTGTCTTCACTTTTCCTTCATAGCTTGAAATTGGAAGGTCTTAGAAGCTTGGAACCAAGCGCATACAACACAAAGGGCCTCAATGAGCTACTGGCCGCTCAATGGTGGCTCCAGCGCACACGGTTCAGTCGCATCATTCACTCTGATGTGGTGTTCATGAAGTTGGGTGTTGAGGTGCATGTAGTGCATTGTGACAGAAAGTCACTTTACAACATCTTACAAGCCCAAAGTGGATTTTGAAAAAAGTTTCCACGAGCGCATGTTTTGGCCGTCTCAGCCAACTGTCATGAAATATGAAAAGTAAACGTGTCTTCACTTTTCCTTCATAGCTTGAAATTGGAAGGTCTTAGAAGCTTGAAACCAAGCGCATACAACACAAAGGGCCTCAATGAGCTACTGGCCGCTCACTGGTGGCTCCAGCGCACGCGGTTCAGTCGCATCATTCACTCTGATGTGGTGTTCATGAAGTTGGGTGTTGAGGTGCATGTAGTGCATTGTGACAGAAAGTCACTTTACAACATCTTACAAGCCCAAAGTGGATTTTGAAAAAAGTTGCCACGAGCGCATGTTTTGGCCGTCTCAGCCAACTGTCATGAAATATGAAAAGTAAACGTGTCTTCACTTTTCCTTCATAGCTTGAAATTGGAAGGTCTTAGAAGCTTGAAACCAAGCGCATACAACACAAAGGGCCTCAATGAGCTACTGGCCGCTCACTGGTGGCTCCAGCGCAAGCGGTTCAGTCGCATCATTCACTCTGATGTGGTGTTCATGAAGTTGGGTGTTGAGGTGCATGTAGTGCATTGTGACAGAAAGTCACTTTACAACATCTTACAAGCCCAAAGTGGATTTTGAAAAAAGTTTCCACGAGCGCATGTTTTGGCCGTCTCAGCCAACTGTCATGAAATATGAAAAGTAAACGTGTCTTCACTTTTCCTTCATAGCTTGAAATTGGAAAGTCTTAGAAGCTTGAAACCAAGCGCATACAACACAAAGGGCCTCAATGAGCTACTGGCCGCTCACTGGTGGCTCCAGCGCACGCGGTTCAGTCGCATCATTCACTCTGATGTGGTGTTCATGAAGTTGGGTGTTGAGGTGCATGTAGTGCATTGTGACAGAAAGTCACTTTACAACATCTTACAAGCCCAAAGTGGATTTTGAAAAAAGTTTCCACGAGCGCATGTTTTGGCCGTCTCAGCCAACTGTCATGAAATATGAAAAGTAAACGTGTCTTCACTTTTCCTTCATAGCTTGAAATTGGAAGGTCTTAGAAGCTTGGAACCAAGCGCATACAACACAAAGGGCCTCAATGAGCTACTGGCCGCTCAATGGTGGCTCCAGCGCACACGGTTCAGTCGCATCATTCACTCTGATGTGGTGTTCATGAAGTTGGGTGTTGAGGTGCATGTAGTGCATTGTGACAGAAAGTCACTTTACAACATCTTACAAGCCCAAAGTGGATTTTGAAAAAAGTTTCCACGAGCGCATGTTTTGGCCGTCTCAGCCAACTGTCATGAAATATGAAAAGTAAACGTGTCTTCACTTTTCCTTCATAGCTTGAAATTGGAAGGTCTTAGAAGCTTGAAACCAAGCGCATACAACACAAAGGGCCTCAATGAGCTACTGGCCGCTCACTGGTGGCTCCAGCGCACGCGGTTCAGTCGCATCATTCACTCTGATGTGGTGTTCATGAAGTTGGGTGTTGAGGTGCATGTAGTGCATTGTGACAGAAAGTCACTTTACAACATCTTACAAGCCCAAAGTGGATTTTGAAAAAAGTTTCCACGAGCGCATGTTTTGGCCGTCTCAGCCAACTGTCATGAAATATGAAAAGTAAACGTGTCTTCACTTTTCCTTCATAGCTTGAAATTGGAAGGTCTTAGAAGCTTGGAACCAAGCGCATACAACACAAAGGGCCTCAATGAGCTACTGGCCGCTCACTGGTGGCTCCAGCGCACGCGGTTCAGTCGCATCATTCACTCTGATGTGGTGTTCATGAAGTTGGGTGTTGAGGTGCATGTAGTGCATTGTGACAGAAAGTCACTTTACAACATCTTACAAGCCCAAAGTGGATTTTGAAAAAAGTTTCCACGAGCGCATGTTTTGGCCGTCTCAGCCAACTGTCATGAAATATGAAAAGTAAACGTGTCTTCACTTTTCCTTCATAGCTTGAAATTGGAAGGTCTTAGAAGCTTGAAACCAAGCGCATACAACACAAAGGGCCTCAATGAGCTACTGGCCGCTCACTGGTGGCTCCAGCGCACGCGGTTCAGTCGCATCATTCACTCTGATGTGGTGTTCATGAAGTTGGGTGTTGAGGTGCATGTAGTGCATTGTGACAGAAAGTCACTTTACAACATCTTACAAGCCCAAAGTGGATTTTGAAAAAAGTTTCCACGAGCGCATGTTTTGGCCGTCTCAGCCAACTGTCATGAAATATGAAAAGTAAACGTGTCTTCACTTTTCCTTCATAGCTTGAAATTGGAAGGTCTTAGAAGCTTGAAACCAAGCGCATACAACACAAAGGGCCTCAATGAGCTACTGGCCGCTCACTGGTGGCTCCAGCGCAAGCGGTTCAGTCGCATCATTCACTCTGATGTGGTGTTCATGAAGTTGGGTGTTGAGGTGCATGTAGTGCATTGTGACAGAAAGTCACTTTACAACATCTTACAAGCCCAAAGTGGATTTTGAAAAAAGTTTCCACGAGCGCATGTTTTGGCCGTCTCAGCCAACTGTCATGAAATATGAAAAGTAAACGTGTCTTCACTTTTCCTTCATAGCTTGAAATTGGAAGGTCTTAGAAGCTTGAAACCAAGCGCATACAACACAAAGGGCCTCAATGAGCTACTGGCCGCTCACTGGTGGCTCCAGCGCACGCGGTTCAGTCGCATCATTCACTCTGATGTGGTGTTCATGAAGTTGGGTGTTGAGGTGCATGTAGTGCATTGTGACAGAAAGTCACTTTACAACATCTTACAAGCCCAAAGTGGATTTTGAAAAAAGTTTCCACGAGCGCATGTTTTGGCCGTCTCAGCCAACTGTCATGAAATATGAAAAGTAAACGTGTCTTCACTTTTCCTTCATAGCTTGAAATTGGAAGGTCTTAGAAGCTTGAAACCAAGCGCATACAACACAAAGGGCCTCAATGAGCTACTGGCCGCTCACTGGTGGCTCCAGCGCAAGCGGTTCAGTCGCATCATTCACTCTGATGTGGTGTTCATGAAGTTGGGTGTTGAGGTGCATGTAGTGCATTGTGACAGAAAGTCACTTTACAACATCTTACAAGCCCAAAGTGGATTTTGAAAAAAGTTTCCACGAGCGCATGTTTTGGCCGTCTCAGCCAACTGTCATGAAATATGAAAAGTAAACGTGTCTTCACTTTTCCTTCATAGCTTGAAATTGGAAGGTCTTAGAAGCTTGAAACCAAGCGCATACAACACAAAGGGCCTCAATGAGCTACTGGCCGCTCACTGGTGGCTCCAGCGCACGCGGTTCAGTCGCATCATTCACTCTGATGTGGTGTTCATGAAGTTGGGTGTTGAGGTCCATGTAGTGCATTGTGACAGAAAGTCACTTTACAACATCTTACAAGCCCAAAGTGGATTTTGAAAAAAGTTTCCACGAGCGCATGTTTTGGCCGTCTCAGCCAACTGTCATGAAATATGAAAAGTAAACGTGTCTTCACTTTTCCTTCATAGCTTGAAATTGGAAGGTCTTAGAAGCTTGGAACCAAGCGCATACAACACAAAGGGCCTCAATGAGCTACTGGCCGCTCAATGGTGGCTCCAGCGCACACGGTTCAGTCGCATCATTCACTCTGATGTGGTGTTCATGAAGTTGGGTGTTGAGGTGCATGTAGTGCATTGTGACAGAAAGTCACTTTACAACATCTTACAAGCCCAAAGTGGATTTTGAAAAAAGTTTCCACGAGCGCATGTTTTGGCCGTCTCAGCCAACTGTCATGAAATATGAAAAGTAAACGTGTCTTCACTTTTCCTTCATAGCTTGAAATTGGAAGGTCTTAGAAGCTTGAAACCAAGCGCATACAACACAAAGGGCCTCAATGAGCTACTGGCCGCTCACTGGTGGCTCCAGCGCACGCGGTTCAGTCGCATCATTCACTCTGATGTGGTGTTCATGAAGTTGGGTGTTGAGGTGCATGTAGTGCATTGTGACAGAAAGTCACTTTACAACATCTTACAAGCCCAAAGTGGATTTTGAAAAAAGTTTCCACGAGCGCATGTTTTGGCCGTCTCAGCCAACTGTCATGAAATATGAAAAGTAAACGTGTCTTCACTTTTCCTTCATAGCTTGAAATTGGAAGGTCTTAGAAGCTTGAAACCAAGCGCATACAACACAAAGGGCCTCAATGAGCTACTGGCCGCTCACTGGTGGCTCCAGCGCACGCGGTTCAGTCGCATCATTCACTCTGATGTGGTGTTCATGAAGTTGGGTGTTGAGGTGCATGTAGTGCATTGTGACAGAAAGTCACTTTACAACATCTTACAAGCCCAAAGTGGATTTTGAAAAAAGTTTCCACGAGCGCATGTTTTGGCCGTCTCAGCCAACTGTCATGAAATATGAAAAGTAAACGTGTCTTCACTTTTCCTTCATAGCTTGAAATTGGAAGGTCTTAGAAGCTTGAAACCAAGCGCATACAACACAAAGGGCCTCAATGAGCTACTGGCCGCTCACTGGTGGCTCCAGCGCACGCGGTTCAGTCGCATCATTCACTCTGATGTGGTGTTCATGAAGTTGGGTGTTGAGGTGCATGTAGTGCATTGTGACAGAAAGTCACTTTACAACATCTTACAAGCCCAAAGTGGATTTTGAAAAAAGTTTCCACGAGCGCATGTTTTGGCCGTCTCAGCCAACTGTCATGAAATATGAAAAGTAAACGTGTCTTCACTTTTCCTTCATAGCTTGAAATTGGAAGGTCTTAGAAGCTTGGAACCAAGCGCATACAACACAAAGGGCCTCAATGAGCTACTGGCCGCTCACTGGTGGCTCCAGCGCACGCGGTTCAGTCGCATCATTCACTCTGATGTGGTGTTCATGAAGTTGGGTGTTGAGGTGCATGTAGTGCATTGTGACAGAAAGTCACTTTACAACATCTTACAAGCCCAAAGTGGATTTTGAAAAAAGTTTCCACGAGCGCATGTTTTGGCCGTCTCAGCCAACTGTCATGAAATATGAAAAGTAAACGTGTCTTCACTTTTCCTTCATAGCTTGAAATTGGAAGGTCTTAGAAGCTTGAAACCAAGCGCATACAACACAAAGGGCCTCAATGAGCTACTGGCCGCTCACTGGTGGCTCCAGCGCACGCGGTTCAGTCGCATCATTCACTCTGATGTGGTGTTCATGAAGTTGGGTGTTGAGGTGCATGTAGTGCATTGTGACAGAAAGTCACTTTACAACATCTTACAAGCCCAAAGTGGATTTTGAAAAAAGTTTCCACGAGCGCATGTTTTGGCCGTCTCAGCCAACTGTCATGAAATATGAAAAGTAAACGTGTCTTCACTTTTCCTTCATAGCTTGAAATTGGAAGGTCTTAGAAGCTTGAAACCAAGCGCATACAACACAAAGGGCCTCAATGAGCTACTGGCCGCTCACTGGTGGCTCCAGCGCACGCGGTTCAGTCGCATCATTCACTCTGATGTGGTGTTCATGAAGTTGGGTGTTGAGGTGCATGTAGTGCATTGTGACAGAAAGTCACTTTACAACATCTTACAAGCCCAAAGTGGATTTTGAAAAAAGTTTCCACGAGCGCATGTTTTGGCCGTCTCAGCCAACTGTCATGAAATATGAAAAGTAAACGTGTCTTCACTTTTCCTTCATAGCTTGAAATTGGAAGGTCTTAGAAGCTTGAAACCAAGCGCATACAACACAAAGGGCCTCAATGAGCTACTGGCCGCTCACTGGTGGCTCCAGCGCACGCGGTTCAGTCGCATCATTCACTCTGATGTGGTGTTCATGAAGTTGGGTGTTGAGGTGCATGTAGTGCATTGTGACAGAAAGTCACTTTACAACATCTTACAAGCCCAAAGTGGATTTTGAAAAAAGTTTCCACGAGCGCATGTTTTGGCCGTCTCAGCCAACTGTCATGAAATATGAAAAGTAAACGTGTCTTCACTTTTCCTTCATAGCTTGAAATTGGAAGGTCTTAGAAGCTTGAAACCAAGCGCATACAACACAAAGGGCCTCAATGAGCTACTGGCCGCTCACTGGTGGCTCCAGCGCACGCGGTTCAGTCGCATCATTCACTCTGATGTGGTGTTCATGAAGTTGGGTGTTGAGGTGCATGTAGTGCATTGTGACAGAAAGTCACTTTACAACATCTTACAAGCCCAAAGTGGATTTTGAAAAAAGTTTCCACGAGCGCATGTTTTGGCCGTCTCAGCCAACTGTCATGAAATATGAAAAGTAAACGTGTCTTCACTTTTCCTTCATAGCTTGAAATTGGAAGGTCTTAGAAGCTTGAAACCAAGCGCATACAACACAAAGGGCCTCAATGAGCTACTGGCCGCTCACTGGTGGCTCCAGCGCACGCGGTTCAGTCGCATCATTCACTCTGATGTGGTGTTCATGAAGTTGGGTGTTGAGGTGCATGTAGTGCATTGTGACAGAAAGTCACTTTACAACATCTTACAAGCCCAAAGTGGATTTTGAAAAAAGTTTCCACGAGCGCATGTTTTGGCCGTCTCAGCCAACTGTCATGAAATATGAAAAGTAAACGTGTCTTCACTTTTCCTTCATAGCTTGAAATTGGAAGGTCTTAGAAGCTTGAAACCAAGCGCATACAACACACAAAGGGCCTCAATGAGCTACTGGCCGCTCACTGGTGGCTCCAGCGCACGCGGTTCAGTCGCATCATTCACTCTGATGTGGTGTTCATGAAGTTGGGTGTTGAGGTGCATGTAGTGCATTGTGACAGAAAGTCACTTTACAACATCTTACAAGCCCAAAGTGGATTTTGAAAAAAGTTTCCACGAGCGCATGTTTTGGCCGTCTCAGCCAACTGTCATGAAATATGAAAAGTAAACGTGTCTTCACTTTTCCTTCATAGCTTGAAATTGGAAGGTCTTAGAAGCTTGAAACCAAGCGCATACAACACAAAGGGCCTCAATGAGCTACTGGCCGCTCACTGGTGGCTCCAGCGCACGCGGTTCAGTCGCATCATTCACTCTGATGTGGTGTTCATGAAGTTGGGTGTTGAGGTGCATGTAGTGCATTGTGACAGAAAGTCACTTTACAACATCTTACAAGCCCAAAGTGGATTTTGAAAAAAGTTTCCACGAGCGCATGTTTTGGCCGTCTCAGCCAACTGTCATGAAATATGAAAAGTAAACGTGTCTTCACTTTTCCTTCATAGCTTGAAATTGGAAGGTCTTAGAAGCTTGAAACCAAGCGCATACAACACAAAGGGCCTCAATGAGCTACTGGCCGCTCACTGGTGGCTCCAGCGCACGCGGTTCAGTCGCATCATTCACTCTGATGTGGTGTTCATGAAGTTGGGTGTTGAGGTGCATGTAGTGCATTGTGACAGAAAGTCACTTTACAACATCTTACAAGCCCAAAGTGGATTTTGAAAAAAGTTTCCACGAGCGCATGTTTTGGCCGTCTCAGCCAACTGTCATGAAATATGAAAAGTAAACGTGTCTTCACTTTTCCTTCATAGCTTGAAATTGGAAGGTCTTAGAAGCTTGAAACCAAGCGCATACAACACAAAGGGCCTCAATGAGCTACTGGCCGCTCACTGGTGGCTCCAGCGCACGCGGTTCAGTCGCATCATTCACTCTGATGTGGTGTTCATGAAGTTGGGTGTTGAGGTGCATGTAGTGCATTGTGACAGAAAGTCACTTTACAACATCTTACAAGCCCAAAGTGGATTTTGAAAAAAGTTTCCACGAGCGCATGTTTTGGCCGTCTCAGCCAACTGTCATGAAATATGAAAAGTAAACGTGTCTTCACTTTTCCTTCATAGCTTGAAATTGGAAGGTCTTAGAAGCTTGAAACCAAGCGCATACAACACAAAGGGCCTCAATGAGCTACTGGCCGCTCACTGGTGGCTCCAGCGCACGCGGTTCAGTCGCATCATTCACTCTGATGTGGTGTTCATGAAGTTGGGTGTTGAGGTGCATGTAGTGCATTGTGACAGAAAGTCACTTTACAACATCTTACAAGCCCAAAGTGGATTTTGAAAAAAGTTTCCACGAGCGCATGTTTTGGCCGTCTCAGCCAACTGTCATGAAATATGAAAAGTAAACGTGTCTTCACTTTTCCTTCATAGCTTGAAATTGGAAGGTCTTAGAAGCTTGAAACCAAGCGCATACAACACAAAGGGCCTCAATGAGCTACTGGCCGCTCACTGGTGGCTCCAGCGCACGCGGTTCAGTCGCATCATTCACTCTGATGTGGTGTTCATGAAGTTGGGTGTTGAGGTGCATGTAGTGCATTGTGACAGAAAGTCACTTTACAACATCTTACAAGCCCAAAGTGGATTTTGAAAAAAGTTTCCACGAGCGCATGTTTTGGCCGTCTCAGCCAACTGTCATGAAATATGAAAAGTAAACGTGTCTTCACTTTTCCTTCATAGCTTGAAATTGGAAGGTCTTAGAAGCTTGAAACCAAGCGCATACAACACAAAGGGCCTCAATGAGCTACTGGCCGCTCACTGGTGGCTCCAGCGCACGCGGTTCAGTCGCATCAGGGCCTCAATGTGTCTAACTGGCCGGCTCACTGGTGGCTCCACGCACGCGTTCAGTCGCATCATTCACTCTGATGTGTGTGTTCATGAAGTTGGGTGTTGAGGTGCATGTAGTGCATTGTGACAGAAAGTCACTTTACAACATCTTACAAGCCCAAAGTGGATAGTAAACGTGTCTTCACTTTTCCTTCATAGCTTGAAATTGGAAGGTCTTAGAAGCTTGAAACCAAGCGCATACAACACAAAGGGCCTCAATGAGCTACTGGCCGCTCACTGGTGGCTCCAGCGCACGCGGTTCAGTCGCATCATTCACTCTGATGTGGTGTTCATGAAGTTGGGTGTTGAGGTGCATGTAGTGCATTGTGACAGAAAGTCACTTTACAACATCTTACAAGCCCAAAGTGGATTTTGAAAAAAGTTTCCACGAGCGCATGTTTTGGCCGTCTCAGCCAACTGTCATGAAATATGAAAAGTAAACGTGTCTTCACTTTTCCTTCATAGCTTGAAATTGGAAGGTCTTAGAAGCTTGAAACCAAGCGCATACAACACAAAGGGCCTCAATGAGCTACTGGCCGCTCACTGGTGGCTCCAGCGCACGCGGTTCAGTCGCATCATTCACTCTGATGTGGTGTTCATGAAGTTGGGTGTTGAGGTGCATGTAGTGCATTGTGACAGAAAGTCACTTTACAACATCTTACAAGCCCAAAGTGGATTTTGAAAAAAGTTTCCACGAGCGCATGTTTTGGCCGTCTCAGCCAACTGTCATGAAATATGAAAAGTAAACGTGTCTTCACTTTTCCTTCATAGCTTGAAATTGGAAGGTCTTAGAAGCTTGAAACCAAGCGCATACAACACAAAGGGCCTCAATGAGCTACTGGCCGCTCACTGGTGGCTCCAGCGCACGCGGTTCAGTCGCATCATTCACTCTGATGTGGTGTTCATGAAGTTGGGTGTTGAGGTGCATGTAGTGCATTGTGACAGAAAGTCACTTTACAACATCTTACAAGCCCAAAGTGGATTTTGAAAAAAGTTTCCACGAGCGCATGTTTTGGCCGTCTCAGCCAACTGTCATGAAATATGAAAAGTAAACGTGTCTTCACTTTTCCTTCATAGCTTGAAATTGGAAGGTCTTAGAAGCTTGAAACCAAGCGCATACAACACAAAGGGCCTCAATGAGCTACTGGCCGCTCACTGGTGGCTCCAGCGCACGCGGTTCAGTCGCATCATTCACTCTGATGTGGTGTTCATGAAGTTGGGTGTTGAGGTGCACGTAGTGCATTGTGACAGAAAGTCACTTTACAACATCTTACAAGCCCAAAGTGGATTTTGAAAAAAGTTTCCACGAGCGCATGTTTTGGCCGTCTCAGCCAACTGTCATGAAATATGAAAAGTAAACGTGTCTTCACTTTTCCTTCATAGCTTGAAATTGGAAGGTCTTAGAAGCTTGAAACCAAGCGCATACAACACAAAGGGCCTCAATGAGCTACTGGCCGCTCACTGGTGGCTCCAGCGCACGCGGTTCAGTCGCATCATTCACTCTGATGTGGTGTTCATGAAGTTGGGTGTTGAGGTGCATGTAGTGCATTGTGACAGAAAGTCACTTTACAACATCTTACAAGCCCAAAGTGGATTTTGAAAAAAGTTTCCACGAGCGCATGTTTTGGCCGTCTCAGCCAACTGTCATGAAATATGAAAAGTAAACGTGTCTTCACTTTTCCTTCATAGCTTGAAATTGGAAGGTCTTAGAAGCTTGAAACCAAGCGCATACAACACAAAGGGCCTCAATGAGCTACTGGCCGCTCACTGGTGGCTCCAGCGCACGCGGTTCAGTCGCATCATTCACTCTGATGTGGTGTTCATGAAGTTGGGTGTTGAGGTGCATGTAGTGCATTGTGACAGAAAGTCACTTTACAACATCTTACAAGCCCAAAGTGGATTTTGAAAAAAGTTTCCACGAGCGCATGTTTTGGCCGTCTCAGCCAACTGTCATGAAATATGAAAAGTAAACGTGTCTTCACTTTTCCTTCATAGCTTGAAATTGGAAGGTCTTAGAAGCTTGAAACCAAGCGCATACAACACAAAGGGCCTCAATGAGCTACTGGCCGCTCACTGGTGGCTCCAGCGCACGCGGTTCAGTCGCATCATTCACTCTGATGTGGTGTTCATGAAGTTGGGTGTTGAGGTGCATGTAGTGCATTGTGACAGAAAGTCACTTTACAACATCTTACAAGCCCAAAGTGGATTTTGAAAAAAGTTTCCACGAGCGCATGTTTTGGCCGTCTCAGCCAACTGTCATGAAATATGAAAAGTAAACGTGTCTTCACTTTTCCTTCATAGCTTGAAATTGGAAGGTCTTAGAAGCTTGAAACCAAGCGCATACAACACAAAGGGCCTCAATGAGCTACTGGCCGCTCACTGGTGGCTCCAGCGCACGCGGTTCAGTCGCATCATTCACTCTGATGTGGTGTTCATGAAGTTGGGTGTTGAGGTGCATGTAGTGCATTGTGACAGAAAGTCACTTTACAACATCTTACAAGCCCAAAGTGGATTTTGAAAAAAGTTTCCACGAGCGCATGTTTTGGCCGTCTCAGCCAACTGTCATGAAATATGAAAAGTAAACGTGTCTTCACTTTTCCTTCATAGCTTGAAATTGGAAGGTCTTAGAAGCTTGAAACCAAGCGCATACAACACAAAGGGCCTCAATGAGCTACTGGCCGCTCACTGGTGGCTCCAGCGCACGCGGTTCAGTCGCATCATTCACTCTGATGTGGTGTTCATGAAGTTGGGTGTTGAGGTGCACGTAGTGCATTGTGACAGAAAGTCACTTTACAACATCTTACAAGCCCAAAGTGGATTTTGAAAAAAGTTTCCACGAGCGCATGTTTTGGCCGTCTCAGCCAACTGTCATGAAATATGAAAAGTAAACGTGTCTTCACTTTTCCTTCATAGCTTGAAATTGGAAGGTCTTAGAAGCTTGAAACCAAGCGCATACAACACAAAGGGCCTCAATGAGCTACTGGCCGCTCACTGGTGGCTCCAGCGCACGCGGTTCAGTCGCATCATTCACTCTGATGTGGTGTTCATGAAGTTGGGTGTTGAGGTGCATGTAGTGCATTGTGACAGAAAGTCACTTTACAACATCTTACAAGCCCAAAGTGGATTTTGAAAAAAGTTTCCACGAGCGCATGTTTTGGCCGTCTCAGCCAACTGTCATGAAATATGAAAAGTAAACGTGTCTTCACTTTTCCTTCATAGCTTGAAATTGGAAGGTCTTAGAAGCTTGAAACCAAGCGCATACAACGCAAAGGGCCTCAATGAGCTACTGGCCGCTCACTGGTGGCTCCAGCGCACGCGGTTCAGTCGCATCATTCACTCTGATGTGGTGTTCATGAAGTTGGGTGTTGAGGTGCACGTAGTGCATTGTGACAGAAAGTCACTTTACAACATCTTACAAGCCCAAAGTGGATTTTGAAAAAAGTTTCCACGAGCGCATGTTTTGGCCGTCTCAGCCAACTGTCATGAAATATGAAAAGTAAACGTGTCTTCACTTTTCCTTCATAGCTTGAAATTGGAAGGTCTTAGAAGCTTGAAACCAAGCGCATACAACACAAAGGGCCTCAATGAGCTACTGGCCGCTCACTGGTGGCTCCAGCGCACGCGGTTCAGTCGCATCATTCACTCTGATGTGGTGTTCATGAAGTTGGGTGTTGAGGTGCATGTAGTGCATTGTGACAGAAAGTCACTTTACAACATCTTACAAGCCCAAAGTGGATTTTGAAAAAAGTTTCCACGAGCGCATGTTTTGGCCGTCTCAGCCAACTGTCATGAAATATGAAAAGTAAACGTGTCTTCACTTTTCCTTCATAGCTTGAAATTGGAAGGTCTTAGAAGCTTGAAACCAAGCGCATACAACACAAAGGGCCTCAATGAGCTACTGGCCGCTCACTGGTGGCTCCAGCGCACGCGGTTCAGTCGCATCATTCACTCTGATGTGGTGTTCATGAAGTTGGGTGTTGAGGTGCATGTAGTGCATTGTGACAGAAAGTCACTTTACAACATCTTACAAGCCCAAAGTGGATTTTGAAAAAAGTTTCCACGAGCGCATGTTTTGGCCGTCTCAGCCAACTGTCATGAAATATGAAAAGTAAACGTGTCTTCACTTTTCCTTCATAGCTTGAAATTGGAAGGTCTTAGAAGCTTGAAACCAAGCGCATACAACACAAAGGGCCTCAATGAGCTACTGGCCGCTCACTGGTGGCTCCAGCGCACGCGGTTCAGTCGCATCATTCACTCTGATGTGGTGTTCATGAAGTTGGGTGTTGAGGTGCATGTAGTGCATTGTGACAGAAAGTCACTTTACAACATCTTACAAGCCCAAAGTGGATTTTGAAAAAAGTTTCCACGAGCGCATGTTTTGGCCGTCTCAGCCAACTGTCATGAAATATGAAAAGTAAACGTGTCTTCACTTTTCCTTCATAGCTTGAAATTGGAAGGTCTTAGAAGCTTGAAACCAAGCGCATACAACACAAAGGGCCTCAATGAGCTACTGGCCGCTCACTGGTGGCTCCAGCGCACGCGGTTCAGTCGCATCATTCACTCTGATGTGGTGTTCATGAAGTTGGGTGTTGAGGTGCATGTAGTGCATTGTGACAGAAAGTCACTTTACAACATCTTACAAGCCCAAAGTGGATTTTGAAAAAAGTTTCCACGAGCGCATGTTTTGGCCGTCTCAGCCAACTGTCATGAAATATGAAAAGTAAACGTGTCTTCACTTTTCCTTCATAGCTTGAAATTGGAAGGTCTTAGAAGCTTGAAACCAAGCGCATACAACACAAAGGGCCTCAATGAGCTACTGGCCGCTCACTGGTGGCTCCAGCGCACGCGGTTCAGTCGCATCATTCACTCTGATGTGGTGTTCATGAAGTTGGGTGTTGAGGTGCATGTAGTGCATTGTGACAGAAAGTCACTTTACAACATCTTACAAGCCCAAAGTGGATTTTGAAAAAAGTTTCCACGAGCGCATGTTTTGGCCGTCTCAGCCAACTGTCATGAAATATGAAAAGTAAACGTGTCTTCACTTTTCCTTCATAGCTTGAAATTGGAAGGTCTTAGAAGCTTGAAACCAAGCGCATACAACACAAAGGGCCTCAATGAGCTACTGGCCGCTCACTGGTGGCTCCAGCGCACGCGGTTCAGTCGCATCATTCACTCTGATGTGGTGTTCATGAAGTTGGGTGTTGAGAGGTGCATGTAGTGCATTGTGACAGAAAGTCACTTTACAACATCTTACAAGCCAAAGTGGATTTTGAAAAAAGTTTCCACGAGCGCATGTTTTGGCCGTCTCAGCCAACTGTCATGAAATATGAAAAGTAAACGTGTCTTCACTTTTCCTTCATAGCTTGAAATTGGAAGGTCTTAGAAGCTTGAAACCAAGCGCATACAACACAAAGGGCCTCAATGAGCTACTGGCCGCTCACTGGTGGCTCCAGCGCACGCGGTTCAGTCGCATCATTCACTCTGATGTGGTGTTCATGAAGTTGGGTGTTGAGGTGCATGTAGTGCATTGTGACAGAAAGTCACTTTACAACATCTTACAAGCCCAAAGTGGATTTTGAAAAAAGTTTCCACGAGCGCATGTTTTGGCCGTCTCAGCCAACTGTCATGAAATATGAAAAGTAAACGTGTCTTCACTTTTCCTTCATAGCTTGAAATTGGAAGGTCTTAGAAGCTTGAAACCAAGCGCATACAACACAAAGGGCCTCAATGAGCTACTGGCCGCTCACTGGTGGCTCCAGCGCACGCGGTTCAGTCGCATCATTCACTCTGATGTGGTGTTCATGAAGTTGGGTGTTGAGGTGCATGTAGTGCATTGTGACAGAAAGTCACTTTACAACATCTTACAAGCCCAAAGTGGATTTTGAAAAAAGTTTCCACGAGCGCATGTTTTGGCCGTCTCAGCCAACTGTCATGAAATATGAAAAGTAAACGTGTCTTCACTTTTCCTTCATAGCTTGAAATTGGAAGGTCTTAGAAGCTTGAAACCAAGCGCATACAACACAAAGGGCCTCAATGAGCTACTGGCCGCTCACTGGTGGCTCCAGCGCACGCGGTTCAGTCGCATCATTCACTCTGATGTGGTGTTCATGAAGTTGGGTGTTGAGGTGCATGTAGTGCATTGTGACAGAAAGTCACTTTACAACATCTTACAAGCCCAAAGTGGATTTTGAAAAAAGTTTCCACGAGCGCATGTTTTGGCCGTCTCAGCCAACTGTCATGAAATATGAAAAGTAAACGTGTCTTCACTTTTCCTTCATAGCTTGAAATTGGAAGGTCTTAGAAGCTTGAAACCAAGCGCATACAACACAAAGGGCCTCAATGAGCTACTGGCCGCTCACTGGTGGCTCCAGCGCACGCGGTTCAGTCGCATCATTCACTCTGATGTGGTGTTCATGAAGTTGGGTGTTGAGGTGCATGTAGTGCATTGTGACAGAAAGTCACTTTACAACATCTTACAAGCCCAAAGTGGATTTTGAAAAAAGTTTCCACGAGCGCATGTTTTGGCCGTCTCAGCCAACTGTCATGAAATATGAAAAGTAAACGTGTCTTCACTTTTCCTTCATAGCTTGAAATTGGAAGGTCTTAGAAGCTTGAAACCAAGCGCATACAACACAAAGGGCCTCAATGAGCTACTGGCCGCTCACTGGTGGCTCCAGCGCACGCGGTTCAGTCGCATCATTCACTCTGATGTGGTGTTCATGAAGTTGGGTGTTGAGGTGCATGTAGTGCATTGTGACAGAAAGTCACTTTACAACATCTTACAAGCCCAAAGTGGATTTTGAAAAAAGTTTCCACGAGCGCATGTTTTGGCCGTCTCAGCCAACTGTCATGAAATATGAAAAGTAAACGTGTCTTCACTTTTCCTTCATAGCTTGAAATTGGAAGGTCTTAGAAGCTTGAAACCAAGCGCATACAACACAAAGGGCCTCAATGAGCTACTGGCCGCTCACTGGTGGCTCCAGCGCACGCGGTTCAGTCGCATCATTCACTCTGATGTGGTGTTCATGAAGTTGGGTGTTGAGGTGCATGTAGTGCATTGTGACAGAAAGTCACTTTACAACATCTTACAAGCCCAAAGTGGATTTTGAAAAAAGTTTCCACGAGCGCATGTTTTGGCCGTCTCAGCCAACTGTCATGAAATATGAAAAGTAAACGTGTCTTCACTTTTCCTTCATAGCTTGAAATTGGAAGGTCTTAGAAGCTTGAAACCAAGCGCATACAACACAAAGGGCCTCAATGAGCTACTGGCCGCTCACTGGTGGCTCCAGCGCACGCGGTTCAGTCGCATCATTCACTCTGATGTGGTGTTCATGAAGTTGGGTGTTGAGGTGCATGTAGTGCATTGTGACAGAAAGTCACTTTACAACATCTTACAAGCCCAAAGTGGATTTTGAAAAAAGTTTCCACGAGCGCATGTTTTGGCCGTCTCAGCCAACTGTCATGAAATATGAAAAGTAAACGTGTCTTCACTTTTCCTTCATAGCTTGAAATTGGAAGGTCTTAGAAGCTTGAAACCAAGCGCATACAACACAAAGGGCCTCAATGAGCTACTGGCCGCTCACTGGTGGCTCCAGCGCACGCGGTTCAGTCGCATCATTCACTCTGATGTGGTGTTCATGAAGTTGGGTGTTGAGGTGCATGTAGTGCATTGTGACAGAAAGTCACTTTACAACATCTTACAAGCCCAAAGTGGATTTTGAAAAAAGTTTCCACGAGCGCATGTTTTGGCCGTCTCAGCCAACTGTCATGAAATATGAAAAGTAAACGTGTCTTCACTTTTCCTTCATAGCTTGAAATTGGAAGGTCTTAGAAGCTTGAAACCAAGCGCATACAACACAAAGGGCCTCAATGAGCTACTGGCCGCTCACTGGTGGCTCCAGCGCACGCGGTTCAGTCGCATCATTCACTCTGATGTGGTGTTCATGAAGTTGGGTGTTGAGGTGCATGTAGTGCATTGTGACAGAAAGTCACTTTACAACATCTTACAAGCCCAAAGTGGATTTTGAAAAAAGTTTCCACGAGCGCATGTTTTGGCCGTCTCAGCCAACTGTCATGAAATATGAAAAGTAAACGTGTCTTCACTTTTCCTTCATAGCTTGAAATTGGAAGGTCTTAGAAGCTTGAAACCAAGCGCATACAACACAAAGGGCCTCAATGAGCTACTGGCCGCTCACTGGTGGCTCCAGCGCACGCGGTTCAGTCGCATCATTCACTCTGATGTGGTGTTCATGAAGTTGGGTGTTGAGGTGCATGTAGTGCATTGTGACAGAAAGTCACTTTACAACATCTTACAAGCCCAAAGTGGATTTTGAAAAAAGTTTCCACGAGCGCATGTTTTGGCCGTCTCAGCCAACTGTCATGAAATATGAAAAGTAAACGTGTCTTCACTTTTCCTTCATAGCTTGAAATTGGAAGGTCTTAGAAGCTTGAAACCAAGCGCATACAACACAAAGGGCCTCAATGAGCTACTGGCCGCTCACTGGTGGCTCCAGCGCACGCGGTTCAGTCGCATCATTCACTCTGATGTGGTGTTCATGAAGTTGGGTGTTGAGGTGCATGTAGTGCATTGTGACAGAAAGTCACTTTACAACATCTTACAAGCCCAAAGTGGATTTTGAAAAAAGTTTCCACGAGCGCATGTTTTGGCCGTCTCAGCCAACTGTCATGAAATATGAAAAGTAAACGTGTCTTCACTTTTCCTTCATAGCTTGAAATTGGAAGGTCTTAGAAGCTTGAAACCAAGCGCATACAACACAAAGGGCCTCAATGAGCTACTGGCCGCTCACTTGGCTCCAGCGCACGCGGTTCAGTCGCATCATTCACTCTGATGTGGTGTTCATGAAGTTGGGTGTTGAGGTGCATGTAGTGCATTGTGACAGAAAGTCACTTTACAACATCTTACAAGCCCAAAGTGGATTTTGAAAAAAGTTTCCACGAGCGCATGTTTTGGCCGTCTCAGCCAACTGTCATGAAATATGAAAAGTAAACGTGTCTTCACTTTTCCTTCATAGCTTGAAATTGGAAGGTCTTAGAAGCTTGAAACCAAGCGCATACAACACAAAGGGCCTCAATGAGCTACTGGCCGCTCACTGGTGGCTCCAGCGCACGCGGTTCAGTCGCATCATTCACTCTGATGTGGTGTTCATGAAGTTGGGTGTTGAGGTGCATGTAGTGCATTGTGACAGAAAGTCACTTTACAACATCTTACAAGCCCAAAGTGGATTTTGAAAAAAGTTTCCACGAGCGCATGTTTTGGCCGTCTCAGCCAACTGTCATGAAATATGAAAAGTAAACGTGTCTTCACTTTTCCTTCATAGCTTGAAATTGGAAGGTCTTAGAAGCTTGAAACCAAGCGCATACAACACAAAGGGCCTCAATGAGCTACTGGCCGCTCACTGGTGGCTCCAGCGCACGCGGTTCAGTCGCATCATTCACTCTGATGTGGTGTTCATGAAGTTGGGTGTTGAGGTGCATGTAGTGCATTGTGACAGAAAGTCACTTTACAACATCTTACAAGCCCAAAGTGGATTTTGAAAAAAGTTTCCACGAGCGCATGTTTTGGCCGTCTCAGCCAACTGTCATGAAATATGAAAAGTAAACGTGTCTTCACTTTTCCTTCATAGCTTGAAATTGGAAGGTCTTAGAAGCTTGAAACCAAGCGCATACAACACAAAGGGCCTCAATGAGCTACTGGCCGCTCACTGGTGGCTCCAGCGCACGCGGTTCAGTCGCATCATTCACTCTGATGTGGTGTTCATGAAGTTGGGTGTTGAGGTGCATGTAGTGCATTGTGACAGAAAGTCACTTTACAACATCTTACAAGCCCAAAGTGGATTTTGAAAAAAGTTTCCACGAGCGCATGTTTTGGCCGTCTCAGCCAACTGTCATGAAATATGAAAAGTAAACGTGTCTTCACTTTTCCTTCATAGCTTGAAATTGGAAGGTCTTAGAAGCTTGAAACCAAGCGCATACAACACAAAGGGCCTCAATGAGCTACTGGCCGCTCACTGGTGGCTCCAGCGCACGCGGTTCAGTCGCATCATTCACTCTGATGTGGTGTTCATGAAGTTGGGTGTTGAGGTGCATGTAGTGCATTGTGACAGAAAGTCACTTTACAACATCTTACAAGCCCAAAGTGGATTTTGAAAAAAGTTTCCACGAGCGCATGTTTTGGCCGTCTCAGCCAACTGTCATGAAATATGAAAAGTAAACGTGTCTTCACTTTTCCTTCATAGCTTGAAATTGGAAGGTCTTAGAAGCTTGAAACCAAGCGCATACAACACAAAGGGCCTCAATGAGCTACTGGCCGCTCACTGGTGGCTCCAGCGCACGCGGTTCAGTCGCATCATTCACTCTGATGTGGTGTTCATGAAGTTGGGTGTTGAGGTGCATGTAGTGCATTGTGACAGAAAGTCACTTTACAACATCTTACAAGCCCAAAGTGGATTTTGAAAAAAGTTTCCACGAGCGCATGTTTTGGCCGTCTCAGCCAACTGTCATGAAATATGAAAAGTAAACGTGTCTTCACTTTTCCTTCATAGCTTGAAATTGGAAGGTCTTAGAAGCTTGAAACCAAGCGCATACAACACAAAGGGCCTCAATGAGCTACTGGCCGCTCACTGGTGGCTCCAGCGCACGCGGTTCAGTCGCATCATTCACTCTGATGTGGTGTTCATGAAGTTGGGTGTTGAGGTGCATGTAGTGCATTGTGACAGAAAGTCACTTTACAACATCTTACAAGCCCAAAGTGGATTTTGAAAAAAGTTTCCACGAGCGCATGTTTTGGCCGTCTCAGCCAACTGTCATGAAATATGAAAAGTAAACGTGTCTTCACTTTTCCTTCATAGCTTGAAATTGGAAGGTCTTAGAAGCTTGAAACCAAGCGCATACAACACAAAGGGCCTCAATGAGCTACTGGCCGCTCACTGGTGGCTCCAGCGCACGCGGTTCAGTCGCATCATTCACTCTGATGTGGTGTTCATGAAGTTGGGTGTTGAGGTGCATGTAGTGCATTGTGACAGAAAGTCACTTTACAACATCTTACAAGCCCAAAGTGGATTTTGAAAAAAGTTTCCACGAGCGCATGTTTTGGCCGTCTCAGCCAACTGTCATGAAATATGAAAAGTAAACGTGTCTTCACTTTTCCTTCATAGCTTGAAATTGGAAGGTCTTAGAAGCTTGAAACCAAGCGCATACAACACAAAGGGCCTCAATGAGCTACTGGCCGCTCACTGGTGGCTCCAGCGCACGCGGTTCAGTCGCATCATTCACTCTGATGTGGTGTTCATGAAGTTGGGTGTTGAGGTGCATGTAGTGCATTGTGACAGAAAGTCACTTTACAACATCTTACAAGCCCAAAGTGGATTTTGAAAAAAGTTTCCACGAGCGCATGTTTTGGCCGTCTCAGCCAACTGTCATGAAATATGAAAAGTAAACGTGTCTTCACTTTTCCTTCATAGCTTGAAATTGGAAGGTCTTAGAAGCTTGAAACCAAGCGCATACAACACAAAGGGCCTCAATGAGCTACTGGCCGCTCACTGGTGGCTCCAGCGCACGCGGTTCAGTCGCATCATTCACTCTGATGTGGTGTTCATGAAGTTGGGTGTTGAGGTGCATGTAGTGCATTGTGACAGAAAGTCACTTTACAACATCTTACAAGCCCAAAGTGGATTTTGAAAAAAGTTTCCACGAGCGCATGTTTTGGCCGTCTCAGCCAACTGTCATGAAATATGAAAAGTAAACGTGTCTTCACTTTTCCTTCATAGCTTGAAATTGGAAGGTCTTAGAAGCTTGAAACCAAGCGCATACAACACAAAGGGCCTCAATGAGCTACTGGCCGCTCACTGGTGGCTCCAGCGCACGCGGTTCAGTCGCATCATTCACTCTGATGTGGTGTTCATGAAGTTGGGTGTTGAGGTGCATGTAGTGCATTGTGACAGAAAGTCACTTTACAACATCTTACAAGCCCAAAGTGGATTTTGAAAAAAGTTTCCACGAGCGCATGTTTTGGCCGTCTCAGCCAACTGTCATGAAATATGAAAAGTAAACGTGTCTTCACTTTTCCTTCATAGCTTGAAATTGGAAGGTCTTAGAAGCTTGAAACCAAGCGCATACAACACAAAGGGCCTCAATGAGCTACTGGCCGCTCACTGGTGGCTCCAGCGCACGCGGTTCAGTCGCATCATTCACTCTGATGTGGTGTTCATGAAGTTGGGTGTTGAGGTGCATGTAGTGCATTGTGACAGAAAGTCACTTTACAACATCTTACAAGCCCAAAGTGGATTTTGAAAAAAGTTTCCACGAGCGCATGTTTTGGCCGTCTCAGCCAACTGTCATGAAATATGAAAAGTAAACGTGTCTTCACTTTTCCTTCATAGCTTGAAATTGGAAGGTCTTAGAAGCTTGAAACCAAGCGCATACAACACAAAGGGCCTCAATGAGCTACTGGCCGCTCACTGGTGGCTCCAGCGCACGCGGTTCAGTCGCATCATTCACTCTGATGTGGTGTTCATGAAGTTGGGTGTTGAGGTGCATGTAGTGCATTGTGACAGAAAGTCACTTTACAACATCTTACAAGCCCAAAGTGGATTTTGAAAAAAGTTTCCACGAGCGCATGTTTTGGCCGTCTCAGCCAACTGTCATGAAATATGAAAAGTAAACGTGTCTTCACTTTTCCTTCATAGCTTGAAATTGGAAGGTCTTAGAAGCTTGAAACCAAGCGCATACAACACAAAGGGCCTCAATGAGCTACTGGCCGCTCACTGGTGGCTCCAGCGCACGCGGTTCAGTCGCATCATTCACTCTGATGTGGTGTTCATGAAGTTGGGTGTTGAGGTGCATGTAGTGCATTGTGACAGAAAGTCACTTTACAACATCTTACAAGCCCAAAGTGGATTTTGAAAAAAGTTTCCACGAGCGCATGTTTTGGCCGTCTCAGCCAACTGTCATGAAATATGAAAAGTAAACGTGTCTTCACTTTTCCTTCATAGCTTGAAATTGGAAGGTCTTAGAAGCTTGAAACCAAGCGCATACAACACAAAGGGCCTCAATGAGCTACTGGCCGCTCACTGGTGGCTCCAGCGCACGCGGTTCAGTCGCATCATTCACTCTGATGTGGTGTTCATGAAGTTGGGTGTTGAGGTGCATGTAGTGCATTGTGACAGAAAGTCACTTTACAACATCTTACAAGCCCAAAGTGGATTTTGAAAAAAGTTTCCACGAGCGCATGTTTTGGCCGTCTCAGCCAACTGTCATGAAATATGAAAAGTAAACGTGTCTTCACTTTTCCTTCATAGCTTGAAATTGGAAGGTCTTAGAAGCTTGAAACCAAGCGCATACAACACAAAGGGCCTCAATGAGCTACTGGCCGCTCACTGGTGGCTCCAGCGCACGCGGTTCAGTCGCATCATTCACTCTGATGTGGTGTTCATGAAGTTGGGTGTTGAGGTGCATGTAGTGCATTGTGACAGAAAGTCACTTTACAACATCTTACAAGCCCAAAGTGGATTTTGAAAAAAGTTTCCACGAGCGCATGTTTTGGCCGTCTCAGCCAACTGTCATGAAATATGAAAAGTAAACGTGTCTTCACTTTTCCTTCATAGCTTGAAATTGGAAGGTCTTAGAAGCTTGAAACCAAGCGCATACAACACAAAGGGCCTCAATGAGCTACTGGCCGCTCACTGGTGGCTCCAGCGCACGCGGTTCAGTCGCATCATTCACTCTGATGTGGTGTTCATGAAGTTGGGTGTTGAGGTGCATGTAGTGCATTGTGACAGAAAGTCACTTTACAACATCTTACAAGCCCAAAGTGGATTTTGAAAAAAGTTTCCACGAGCGCATGTTTTGGCCGTCTCAGCCAACTGTCATGAAATATGAAAAGTAAACGTGTCTTCACTTTTCCTTCATAGCTTGAAATTGGAAGGTCTTAGAAGCTTGAAACCAAGCGCATACAACACAAAGGGCCTCAATGAGCTACTGGCCGCTCACTGGTGGCTCCAGCGCACGCGGTTCAGTCGCATCATTCACTCTGATGTGGTGTTCATGAAGTTGGGTGTTGAGGTGCATGTAGTGCATTGTGACAGAAAGTCACTTTACAACATCTTACAAGCCCAAAGTGGATTTTGAAAAAAGTTTCCACGAGCGCATGTTTTGGCCGTCTCAGCCAACTGTCATGAAATATGAAAAGTAAACGTGTCTTCACTTTTCCTTCATAGCTTGAAATTGGAAGGTCTTAGAAGCTTGAAACCAAGCGCATACAACACAAAGGGCCTCAATGAGCTACTGGCCGCTCACTGGTGGCTCCAGCGCACGCGGTTCAGTCGCATCATTCACTCTGATGTGGTGTTCATGAAGTTGGGTGTTGAGGTGCATGTAGTGCATTGTGACAGAAAGTCACTTTACAACATCTTACAAGCCCAAAGTGGATTTTGAAAAAAGTTTCCACGAGCGCATGTTTTGGCCGTCTCAGCCAACTGTCATGAAATATGAAAAGTAAACGTGTCTTCACTTTTCCTTCATAGCTTGAAATTGGAAGGTCTTAGAAGCTTGAAACCAAGCGCATACAACACAAAGGGCCTCAATGAGCTACTGGCCGCTCACTGGTGGCTCCAGCGCACGCGGTTCAGTCGCATCATTCACTCTGATGTGGTGTTCATGAAGTTGGGTGTTGAGGTGCATGTAGTGCATTGTGACAGAAAGTCACTTTACAACATCTTACAAGCCCAAAGTGGATTTTGAAAAAAGTTTCCACGAGCGCATGTTTTGGCCGTCTCAGCCAACTGTCATGAAATATGAAAAGTAAACGTGTCTTCACTTTTCCTTCATAGCTTGAAATTGGAAGGTCTTAGAAGCTTGAAACCAAGCGCATACAACACAAAGGGCCTCAATGAGCTACTGGCCGCTCACTGGTGGCTCCAGCGCACGCGGTTCAGTCGCATCATTCACTCTGATGTGGTGTTCATGAAGTTGGGTGTTGAGGTGCATGTAGTGCATTGTGACAGAAAGTCACTTTACAACATCTTACAAGCCCAAAGTGGATTTTGAAAAAAGTTTCCACGAGCGCATGTTTTGGCCGTCTCAGCCAACTGTCATGAAATATGAAAAGTAAACGTGTCTTCACTTTTCCTTCATAGCTTGAAATTGGAAGGTCTTAGAAGCTTGAAACCAAGCGCATACAACACAAAGGGCCTCAATGAGCTACTGGCCGCTCACTGGTGGCTCCAGCGCACGCGGTTCAGTCGCATCATTCACTCTGATGTGGTGTTCATGAAGTTGGGTGTTGAGGTGCATGTAGTGCATTGTGACAGAAAGTCACTTTACAACATCTTACAAGCCCAAAGTGGATTTTGAAAAAAGTTTCCACGAGCGCATGTTTTGGCCGTCTCAGCCAACTGTCATGAAATATGAAAAGTAAACGTGTCTTCACTTTTCCTTCATAGCTTGAAATTGGAAGGTCTTAGAAGCTTGAAACCAAGCGCATACAACACAAAGGGCCTCAATGAGCTACTGGCCGCTCACTGGTGGCTCCAGCGCACGCGGTTCAGTCGCATCATTCACTCTGATGTGGTGTTCATGAAGTTGGGTGTTGAGGTGCATGTAGTGCATTGTGACAGAAAGTCACTTTACAACATCTTACAAGCCCAAAGTGGATTTTGAAAAAAGTTTCCACGAGCGCATGTTTTGGCCGTCTCAGCCAACTGTCATGAAATATGAAAAGTAAACGTGTCTTCACTTTTCCTTCATAGCTTGAAATTGGAAGGTCTTAGAAGCTTGAAACCAAGCGCATACAACACAAAGGGCCTCAATGAGCTACTGGCCGCTCACTGGTGGCTCCAGCGCACGCGGTTCAGTCGCATCATTCACTCTGATGTGGTGTTCATGAAGTTGGGTGTTGAGGTGCATGTAGTGCATTGTGACAGAAAGTCACTTTACAACATCTTACAAGCCCAAAGTGGATTTTGAAAAAAGTTTCCACGAGCGCATGTTTTGGCCGTCTCAGCCAACTGTCATGAAATATGAAAAGTAAACGTGTCTTCACTTTTCCTTCATAGCTTGAAATTGGAAGGTCTTAGAAGCTTGAAACCAAGCGCATACAACACAAAGGGCCTCAATGAGCTACTGGCCGCTCACTGGTGGCTCCAGCGCACGCGGTTCAGTCGCATCATTCACTCTGATGTGGTGTTCATGAAGTTGGGTGTTGAGGTGCATGTAGTGCATTGTGACAGAAAGTCACTTTACAACATCTTACAAGCCCAAAGTGGATTTTGAAAAAAGTTTCCACGAGCGCATGTTTTGGCCGTCTCAGCCAACTGTCATGAAATATGAAAAGTAAACGTGTCTTCACTTTTCCTTCATAGCTTGAAATTGGAAGGTCTTAGAAGCTTGAAACCAAGCGCATACAACACAAAGGGCCTCAATGAGCTACTGGCCGCTCACTGGTGGCTCCAGCGCACGCGGTTCAGTCGCATCATTCACTCTGATGTGGTGTTCATGAAGTTGGGTGTTGAGGTGCATGTAGTGCATTGTGACAGAAAGTCACTTTACAACATCTTACAAGCCCAAAGTGGATTTTGAAAAAAGTTTCCACGAGCGCATGTTTTGGCCGTCTCAGCCAACTGTCATGAAATATGAAAAGTAAACGTGTCTTCACTTTTCCTTCATAGCTTGAAATTGGAAGGTCTTAGAAGCTTGAAACCAAGCGCATACAACACAAAGGGCCTCAATGAGCTACTGGCCGCTCACTGGTGGCTCCAGCGCACGCGGTTCAGTCGCATCATTCACTCTGATGTGGTGTTCATGAAGTTGGGTGTTGAGGTGCATGTAGTGCATTGTGACAGAAAGTCACTTTACAACATCTTACAAGCCCAAAGTGGATTTTGAAAAAAGTTTCCACGAGCGCATGTTTTGGCCGTCTCAGCCAACTGTCATGAAATATGAAAAGTAAACGTGTCTTCACTTTTCCTTCATAGCTTGAAATTGGAAGGTCTTAGAAGCTTGAAACCAAGCGCATACAACACAAAGGGCCTCAATGAGCTACTGGCCGCTCACTGGTGGCTCCAGCGCACGCGGTTCAGTCGCATCATTCACTCTGATGTGGTGTTCATGAAGTTGGGTGTTGAGGTGCATGTAGTGCATTGTGACAGAAAGTCACTTTACAACATCTTACAAGCCCAAAGTGGATTTTGAAAAAAGTTTCCACGAGCGCATGTTTTGGCCGTCTCAGCCAACTGTCATGAAATATGAAAAGTAAACGTGTCTTCACTTTTCCTTCATAGCTTGAAATTGGAAGGTCTTAGAAGCTTGAAACCAAGCGCATACAACACAAAGGGCCTCAATGAGCTACTGGCCGCTCACTGGTGGCTCCAGCGCACGCGGTTCAGTCGCATCATTCACTCTGATGTGGTGTTCATGAAGTTGGGTGTTGAGGTGCATGTAGTGCATTGTGACAGAAAGTCACTTTACAACATCTTACAAGCCCAAAGTGGATTTTGAAAAAAGTTTCCACGAGCGCATGTTTTGGCCGTCTCAGCCAACTGTCATGAAATATGAAAAGTAAACGTGTCTTCACTTTTCCTTCATAGCTTGAAATTGGAAGGTCTTAGAAGCTTGAAACCAAGCGCATACAACACAAAGGGCCTCAATGAGCTACTGGCCGCTCACTGGTGGCTCCAGCGCACGCGGTTCAGTCGCATCATTCACTCTGATGTGGTGTTCATGAAGTTGGGTGTTGAGGTGCATGTAGTGCATTGTGACAGAAAGTCACTTTACAACATCTTACAAGCCCAAAGTGGATTTTGAAAAAAGTTTCCACGAGCGCATGTTTTGGCCGTCTCAGCCAACTGTCATGAAATATGAAAAGTAAACGTGTCTTCACTTTTCCTTCATAGCTTGAAATTGGAAGGTCTTAGAAGCTTGAAACCAAGCGCATACAACACAAAGGGCCTCAATGAGCTACTGGCCGCTCACTGGTGGCTCCAGCGCACGCGGTTCAGTCGCATCATTCACTCTGATGTGGTGTTCATGAAGTTGGGTGTTGAGGTGCATGTAGTGCATTGTGACAGAAAGTCACTTTACAACATCTTACAAGCCCAAAGTGGATTTTGAAAAAAGTTTCCACGAGCGCATGTTTTGGCCGTCTCAGCCAACTGTCATGAAATATGAAAAGTAAACGTGTCTTCACTTTTCCTTCATAGCTTGAAATTGGAAGGTCTTAGAAGCTTGAAACCAAGCGCATACAACACAAAGGGCCTCAATGAGCTACTGGCCGCTCACTGGTGGCTCCAGCGCACGCGGTTCAGTCGCATCATTCACTCTGATGTGGTGTTCATGAAGTTGGGTGTTGAGGTGCATGTAGTGCATTGTGACAGAAAGTCACTTTACAACATCTTACAAGCCCAAAGTGGATTTTGAAAAAAGTTTCCACGAGCGCATGTTTTGGCCGTCTCAGCCAACTGTCATGAAATATGAAAAGTAAACGTGTCTTCACTTTTCCTTCATAGCTTGAAATTGGAAGGTCTTAGAAGCTTGAAACCAAGCGCATACAACACAAAGGGCCTCAATGAGCTACTGGCCGCTCACTGGTGGCTCCAGCGCACGCGGTTCAGTCGCATCATTCACTCTGATGTGGTGTTCATGAAGTTGGGTGTTGAGGTGCATGTAGTGCATTGTGACAGAAAGTCACTTTACAACATCTTACAAGCCCAAAGTGGATTTTGAAAAAAGTTTCCACGAGCGCATGTTTTGGCCGTCTCAGCCAACTGTCATGAAATATGAAAAGTAAACGTGTCTTCACTTTTCCTTCATAGCTTGAAATTGGAAGGTCTTAGAAGCTTGAAACCAAGCGCATACAACACAAAGGGCCTCAATGAGCTACTGGCCGCTCACTGGTGGCTCCAGCGCACGCGGTTCAGTCGCATCATTCACTCTGATGTGGTGTTCATGAAGTTGGGTGTTGAGGTGCATGTAGTGCATTGTGACAGAAAGTCACTTTACAACATCTTACAAGCCCAAAGTGGATTTTGAAAAAAGTTTCCACGAGCGCATGTTTTGGCCGTCTCAGCCAACTGTCATGAAATATGAAAAGTAAACGTGTCTTCACTTTTCCTTCATAGCTTGAAATTGGAAGGTCTTAGAAGCTTGAAACCAAGCGCATACAACACAAAGGGCCTCAATGAGCTACTGGCCGCTCACTGGTGGCTCCAGCGCACGCGGTTCAGTCGCATCATTCACTCTGATGTGGTGTTCATGAAGTTGGGTGTTGAGGTGCATGTAGTGCATTGTGACAGAAAGTCACTTTACAACATCTTACAAGCCCAAAGTGGATTTTGAAAAAAGTTTCCACGAGCGCATGTTTTGGCCGTCTCAGCCAACTGTCATGAAATATGAAAAGTAAACGTGTCTTCACTTTTCCTTCATAGCTTGAAATTGGAAGGTCTTAGAAGCTTGAAACCAAGCGCATACAACACAAAGGGCCTCAATGAGCTACTGGCCGCTCACTGGTGGCTCCAGCGCACGCGGTTCAGTCGCATCATTCACTCTGATGTGGTGTTCATGAAGTTGGGTGTTGAGGTGCATGTAGTGCATTGTGACAGAAAGTCACTTTACAACATCTTACAAGCCCAAAGTGGATTTTGAAAAAAGTTTCCACGAGCGCATGTTTTGGCCGTCTCAGCCAACTGTCATGAAATATGAAAAGTAAACGTGTCTTCACTTTTCCTTCATAGCTTGAAATTGGAAGGTCTTAGAAGCTTGAAACCAAGCGCATACAACACAAAGGGCCTCAATGAGCTACTGGCCGCTCACTGGTGGCTCCAGCGCACGCGGTTCAGTCGCATCATTCACTCTGATGTGGTGTTCATGAAGTTGGGTGTTGAGGTGCATGTAGTGCATTGTGACAGAAAGTCACTTTACAACATCTTACAAGCCCAAAGTGGATTTTGAAAAAAGTTTCCACGAGCGCATGTTTTGGCCGTCTCAGCCAACTGTCATGAAATATGAAAAGTAAACGTGTCTTCACTTTTCCTTCATAGCTTGAAATTGGAAGGTCTTAGAAGCTTGAAACCAAGCGCATACAACACAAAGGGCCTCAATGAGCTACTGGCCGCTCACTGGTGGCTCCAGCGCACGCGGTTCAGTCGCATCATTCACTCTGATGTGGTGTTCATGAAGTTGGGTGTTGAGGTGCATGTAGTGCATTGTGACAGAAAGTCACTTTACAACATCTTACAAGCCCAAAGTGGATTTTGAAAAAAGTTTCCACGAGCGCATGTTTTGGCCGTCTCAGCCAACTGTCATGAAATATGAAAAGTAAACGTGTCTTCACTTTTCCTTCATAGCTTGAAATTGGAAGGTCTTAGAAGCTTGAAACCAAGCGCATACAACACAAAGGGCCTCAATGAGCTACTGGCCGCTCACTGGTGGCTCCAGCGCACGCGGTTCAGTCGCATCATTCACTCTGATGTGGTGTTCATGAAGTTGGGTGTTGAGGTGCATGTAGTGCATTGTGACAGAAAGTCACTTTACAACATCTTACAAGCCCAAAGTGGATTTTGAAAAAAGTTTCCACGAGCGCATGTTTTGGCCGTCTCAGCCAACTGTCATGAAATATGAAAAGTAAACGTGTCTTCACTTTTCCTTCATAGCTTGAAATTGGAAGGTCTTAGAAGCTTGAAACCAAGCGCATACAACACAAAGGGCCTCAATGAGCTACTGGCCGCTCACTGGTGGCTCCAGCGCACGCGGTTCAGTCGCATCATTCACTCTGATGTGGTGTTCATGAAGTTGGGTGTTGAGGTGCATGTAGTGCATTGTGACAGAAAGTCACTTTACAACATCTTACAAGCCCAAAGTGGATTTTGAAAAAAGTTTCCACGAGCGCATGTTTTGGCCGTCTCAGCCAACTGTCATGAAATATGAAAAGTAAACGTGTCTTCACTTTTCCTTCATAGCTTGAAATTGGAAGGTCTTAGAAGCTTGAAACCAAGCGCATACAACACAAAGGGCCTCAATGAGCTACTGGCCGCTCACTGGTGGCTCCAGCGCACGCGGTTCAGTCGCATCATTCACTCTGATGTGGTGTTCATGAAGTTGGGTGTTGAGGTGCATGTAGTGCATTGTGACAGAAAGTCACTTTACAACATCTTACAAGCCCAAAGTGGATTTTGAAAAAAGTTTCCACGAGCGCATGTTTTGGCCGTCTCAGCCAACTGTCATGAAATATGAAAAGTAAACGTGTCTTCACTTTTCCTTCATAGCTTGAAATTGGAAGGTCTTAGAAGCTTGAAACCAAGCGCATACAACACAAAGGGCCTCAATGAGCTACTGGCCGCTCACTGGTGGCTCCAGCGCACGCGGTTCAGTCGCATCATTCACTCTGATGTGGTGTTCATGAAGTTGGGTGTTGAGGTGCATGTAGTGCATTGTGACAGAAAGTCACTTTACAACATCTTACAAGCCCAAAGTGGATTTTGAAAAAAGTTTCCACGAGCGCATGTTTTGGCCGTCTCAGCCAACTGTCATGAAATATGAAAAGTAAACGTGTCTTCACTTTTCCTTCATAGCTTGAAATTGGAAGGTCTTAGAAGCTTGAAACCAAGCGCATACAACACAAAGGGCCTCAATGAGCTACTGGCCGCTCACTGGTGGCTCCAGCGCACGCGGTTCAGTCGCATCATTCACTCTGATGTGGTGTTCATGAAGTTGGGTGTTGAGGTGCATGTAGTGCATTGTGACAGAAAGTCACTTTACAACATCTTACAAGCCCAAAGTGGATTTTGAAAAAAGTTTCCACGAGCGCATGTTTTGGCCGTCTCAGCCAACTGTCATGAAATATGAAAAGTAAACGTGTCTTCACTTTTCCTTCATAGCTTGAAATTGGAAGGTCTTAGAAGCTTGAAACCAAGCGCATACAACACAAAGGGCCTCAATGAGCTACTGGCCGCTCACTGGTGGCTCCAGCGCACGCGGTTCAGTCGCATCATTCACTCTGATGTGGTGTTCATGAAGTTGGGTGTTGAGGTGCATGTAGTGCATTGTGACAGAAAGTCACTTTACAACATCTTACAAGCCCAAAGTGGATTTTGAAAAAAGTTTCCACGAGCGCATGTTTTGGCCGTCTCAGCCAACTGTCATGAAATATGAAAAGTAAACGTGTCTTCACTTTTCCTTCATAGCTTGAAATTGGAAGGTCTTAGAAGCTTGAAACCAAGCGCATACAACACAAAGGGCCTCAATGAGCTACTGGCCGCTCACTGGTGGCTCCAGCGCACGCGGTTCAGTCGCATCATTCACTCTGATGTGGTGTTCATGAAGTTGGGTGTTGAGGTGCATGTAGTGCATTGTGACAGAAAGTCACTTTACAACATCTTACAAGCCCAAAGTGGATTTTGAAAAAAGTTTCCACGAGCGCATGTTTTGGCCGTCTCAGCCAACTGTCATGAAATATGAAAAGTAAACGTGTCTTCACTTTTCCTTCATAGCTTGAAATTGGAAGGTCTTAGAAGCTTGAAACCAAGCGCATACAACACAAAGGGCCTCAATGAGCTACTGGCCGCTCACTGGTGGCTCCAGCGCACGCGGTTCAGTCGCATCATTCACTCTGATGTGGTGTTCATGAAGTTGGGTGTTGAGGTGCATGTAGTGCATTGTGACAGAAAGTCACTTTACAACATCTTACAAGCCCAAAGTGGATTTTGAAAAAAGTTTCCACGAGCGCATGTTTTGGCCGTCTCAGCCAACTGTCATGAAATATGAAAAGTAAACGTGTCTTCACTTTTCCTTCATAGCTTGAAATTGGAAGGTCTTAGAAGCTTGAAACCAAGCGCATACAACACAAAGGGCCTCAATGAGCTACTGGCCGCTCACTGGTGGCTCCAGCGCACGCGGTTCAGTCGCATCATTCACTCTGATGTGGTGTTCATGAAGTTGGGTGTTGAGGTGCATGTAGTGCATTGTGACAGAAAGTCACTTTACAACATCTTACAAGCCCAAAGTGGATTTTGAAAAAAGTTTCCACGAGCGCATGTTTTGGCCGTCTCAGCCAACTGTCATGAAATATGAAAAGTAAACGTGTCTTCACTTTTCCTTCATAGCTTGAAATTGGAAGGTCTTAGAAGCTTGAAACCAAGCGCATACAACACAAAGGGCCTCAATGAGCTACTGGCCGCTCACTGGTGGCTCCAGCGCACGCGGTTCAGTCGCATCATTCACTCTGATGTGGTGTTCATGAAGTTGGGTGTTGAGGTGCATGTAGTGCATTGTGACAGAAAGTCACTTTACAACATCTTACAAGCCCAAAGTGGATTTTGAAAAAAGTTTCCACGAGCGCATGTTTTGGCCGTCTCAGCCAACTGTCATGAAATATGAAAAGTAAACGTGTCTTCACTTTTCCTTCATAGCTTGAAATTGGAAGGTCTTAGAAGCTTGAAACCAAGCGCATACAACACAAAGGGCCTCAATGAGCTACTGGCCGCTCACTGGTGGCTCCAGCGCACGCGGTTCAGTCGCATCATTCACTCTGATGTGGTGTTCATGAAGTTGGGTGTTGAGGTGCATGTAGTGCATTGTGACAGAAAGTCACTTTACAACATCTTACAAGCCCAAAGTGGATTTTGAAAAAAGTTTCCACGAGCGCATGTTTTGGCCGTCTCAGCCAACTGTCATGAAATATGAAAAGTAAACGTGTCTTCACTTTTCCTTCATAGCTTGAAATTGGAAGGTCTTAGAAGCTTGAAACCAAGCGCATACAACACAAAGGGCCTCAATGAGCTACTGGCCGCTCACTGGTGGCTCCAGCGCACGCGGTTCAGTCGCATCATTCACTCTGATGTGGTGTTCATGAAGTTGGGTGTTGAGGTGCATGTAGTGCATTGTGACAGAAAGTCACTTTACAACATCTTACAAGCCCAAAGTGGATTTTGAAAAAAGTTTCCACGAGCGCATGTTTTGGCCGTCTCAGCCAACTGTCATGAAATATGAAAAGTAAACGTGTCTTCACTTTTCCTTCATAGCTTGAAATTGGAAGGTCTTAGAAGCTTGAAACCAAGCGCATACAACACAAAGGGCCTCAATGAGCTACTGGCCGCTCACTGGTGGCTCCAGCGCACGCGGTTCAGTCGCATCATTCACTCTGATGTGGTGTTCATGAAGTTGGGTGTTGAGGTGCATGTAGTGCATTGTGACAGAAAGTCACTTTACAACATCTTACAAGCCCAAAGTGGATTTTGAAAAAAGTTTCCACGAGCGCATGTTTTGGCCGTCTCAGCCAACTGTCATGAAATATGAAAAGTAAACGTGTCTTCACTTTTCCTTCATAGCTTGAAATTGGAAGGTCTTAGAAGCTTGAAACCAAGCGCATACAACACAAAGGGCCTCAATGAGCTACTGGCCGCTCACTGGTGGCTCCAGCGCACGCGGTTCAGTCGCATCATTCACTCTGATGTGGTGTTCATGAAGTTGGGTGTTGAGGTGCATGTAGTGCATTGTGACAGAAAGTCACTTTACAACATCTTACAAGCCCAAAGTGGATTTTGAAAAAAGTTTCCACGAGCGCATGTTTTGGCCGTCTCAGCCAACTGTCATGAAATATGAAAAGTAAACGTGTCTTCACTTTTCCTTCATAGCTTGAAATTGGAAGGTCTTAGAAGCTTGAAACCAAGCGCATACAACACAAAGGGCCTCAATGAGCTACTGGCCGCTCACTGGTGGCTCCAGCGCACGCGGTTCAGTCGCATCATTCACTCTGATGTGGTGTTCATGAAGTTGGGTGTTGAGGTGCATGTAGTGCATTGTGACAGAAAGTCACTTTACAACATCTTACAAGCCCAAAGTGGATTTTGAAAAAAGTTTCCACGAGCGCATGTTTTGGCCGTCTCAGCCAACTGTCATGAAATATGAAAAGTAAACGTGTCTTCACTTTTCCTTCATAGCTTGAAATTGGAAGGTCTTAGAAGCTTGAAACCAAGCGCATACAACACAAAGGGCCTCAATGAGCTACTGGCCGCTCACTGGTGGCTCCAGCGCACGCGGTTCAGTCGCATCATTCACTCTGATGTGGTGTTCATGAAGTTGGGTGTTGAGGTGCATGTAGTGCATTGTGACAGAAAGTCACTTTACAACATCTTACAAGCCCAAAGTGGATTTTGAAAAAAGTTTCCACGAGCGCATGTTTTGGCCGTCTCAGCCAACTGTCATGAAATATGAAAAGTAAACGTGTCTTCACTTTTCCTTCATAGCTTGAAATTGGAAGGTCTTAGAAGCTTGAAACCAAGCGCATACAACACAAAGGGCCTCAATGAGCTACTGGCCGCTCACTGGTGGCTCCAGCGCACGCGGTTCAGTCGCATCATTCACTCTGATGTGGTGTTCATGAAGTTGGGTGTTGAGGTGCATGTAGTGCATTGTGACAGAAAGTCACTTTACAACCTCTTACAAGCCCAAAGTGGATTTTGAAAAAAGTTTCCACGAGCGCATGTTTTGGCCGTCTCAGCCAACTGTCATGAAATATGAAAAGTAAACGTGTCTTCACTTTTCCTTCATAGCTTGAAATTGGAAGGTCTTAGAAGCTTGAAACCAAGCGCATACAACA